>NC_142604.1:55380186-55709318 GCF_041222555.1 Hakea prostrata
AATATCTTTGCATCCCCATTATTCAAAGGTGTGTTTTTTTATGGAACGGAGACTTGTCTGGGCCAACTCACACGTATCTCATTGAGGGACAGCTTTACAACTATTTAAGTATATGAAGAGGTATCGCCCTTGATCCTGAGGAGACTTCAGCTCTTAATCTCATATTATAAGGCGTTGGTTTTTCCTAACTGAACCAACCCTTAGCCATGAGGTTTAGATACACTTGTTAAGTCCAAGATAATGCAAGATCATAGGTAAAAAGTTTTATAGGAAGGTAAATGGATCTTTTACAAAGGGAAAGGAGAGAATGTGACGTTTTGATCCCTGATTTCCTATTGTAAGGCCAAGCCAGGGTTGCTTGATCGGTAAAACTATAAGACTAACCCATTTTAGTGAAGAAGTCGTAAGTTCGACTTTTGTTGATGGCATATGTAATATTCTCATAAACTGGCCCGAATGAACCTCAGATCTAAAAAAAAAGTGCCCATGTACTAAAAACAAATTATATCGTAACAGTTCAACCCCTATCCTTCCAAAAAATATGAATCCATATTTGTCAAAGTTCCATTAGCCCAACGGGTTATCTTTATTGTCAGCCAGGGTATCCAATGGAAATTAATTTTTCATTCTCTCCCGTCAATCACCAACTACTTATCTCTGTTGCTAAAGCGTTGTAATCCATGAGATATTTGTCACCCTTAATTTCTTTTGCCCACTTTGAAGCAGAAAATTTTGGATTCATAGTCAACTTGAAATACTGAGGAAGTTCTCTATTATTGGCGGAGCAATAGGTTCAAATGGTGACTCAGGTAGTTTACATTTGGATCATTTTCTTTACTTTATTTGAGGATATGCAACAGGAAAATTGTCTGGTTTTTTGAGCCATTTTCACATTCTTGAATCTGTTATCAACTATTTGGGTTGTTCATGACATTCTGGATCCAATGTTTTCAATTTTCTGAGCCACTGAATTACATAAAAATGATTGGGTCTTTGATTGATTGTTATTTCTTATTAACAAGCTAAGTCTTAAACTGGCTAGAGCTATAAGTTTGGATTCAACATGTAAACCCTTTTACAACAATCAAAGACCAATTAATCCCCCCCCCCCCCCAATTGCCATTATCTATGAGCAATTTATTTGTACAGGGTCAACATTTAGGCTTTAATATGATTATGATAGGGCTTCCTCTCTAGTGGCTGGATTAGCACAAAGCACACCAGCTTTTAATAATTTATCTGATCAATATCGAAGGCTTCATTTGGTGGCAAATGGATAGAATTTTTTTATTTTTTTTGTTGAAAATGTCTTTATTTTCCAGAGGAATAGTTTTGGGTCTGATAATTAGAGAAGTACATTAATCATCTGCTTCTTAATAGACCTTCCTTGAAATAGTGATTGTATCTTCAGCAAAACGATCAAGGAGACTTGGGCTTGATATACTGGTTTCTCCTGTATCTTTGTTCTTCCAATCTATCTTCTGAGTAAGTTATTGGAAGCAGTCTCAGCTGATACTGTTCTGATATTTATCTGTACTGGCCTGTATTGGTCTGCTGATGCTCAGCTAAGGACTGGTATCTGTATCAAGATGAATAAACTGTTCTAGTGAATTTGATGCCAATTCTTCAAGCCATGTATCTGAGTTTAAGGATAGTGACAAGTAGTAGCTAAGCAAGGGAAGCAAAAAAGCAGAAACTCTGTTTTACAGATAAACAGCAGTTTATCGAAATGATGCTTCCTTCGGCGTGAAGGAGAAGCCTATTCTAAGCAGATTCCGCAGAGTTGAATCAGCTAATGATACAAGCACTTATCACTTAATGGTTGTTAAAAACTTCGCAGTTAAGCCTACAACAGTTGCTAGGCCAATGAAGGTTACATATTTCATGGCATCGATTGCCTACTGGCTCTTTAAATCTGTTGGTATCCACCACGAGCCTACATCCGGGCTGATCAGCTTCTCACAAGAAAACAATCAAAAACTGTAGTAAATTAAAACCATGACAGAAAACAACAGAGAAACAGTCACAAAAGAACCAAGAAGAAAGGAAAAGAGGGGAAAGGATTACATCAGCAGAAATTGGTTAGTAACTCTTTGGCCAAAATGTTTCCTTCTTGGAGAATATGTTGGAAAAGAAATGCTAGTGAGGTGAGAAGCCAGAAGCAGTCTCTCACTGAGAGCTTCCCTTGAGAATATTCGCGATTGTTTAGATAATCACTCTCAATACAGATGTTGCAAAAGCCTAGCACGGAAGCCATCAACACTGTCTTATGAATGGCAGTGACTTCCACTGCCCAAGCATAGTTTGAATACATTCCCTTGGGACTATATTTGGAAGTCATGAATAGAAAAGAACAAGAAGAAAATAAGTAAAACTATGATGACAGAATGATATTATTATGTGTCTAGAGCAGTCGGTGATATTCACCTCTGATCCCAGTCGGTCCAGGAATACCTTTACCAGTACCATCCAATGTTCCTTCAAGCGCAGGGTTCCAAGAAATAGGTGGATGATTTCTGCAGCACATTATAGCTTCATGAACTTGAAGAAACTCATATTAAGTATTTACCCTTGCCCTGTTTCCTAGGCACCCTATGACAAGCTCTCTTCATGTCTATCACCATATCCACTAGTTTCTTCTTTTTTTACAGAGTGAAACATCTCATGGGCAGAAAAAGAACAGAATGAAGTACTTAACTAGAGGACAAATTAAGAGCCTCACACATAAGTGGTTGAAGTACACCGTCTACATACCGACTAATAGAACAAGGTCCTCTTTTACTGAACTTCCATGATATTTGGTGATCAACTTAAGCATTAAGGGAAGCAAAAAACTAAATGAATGCTGACAAGTGATAATCTTATAAGTATGACAGTTGATTTTCTGAAAAATTGAATGCAATCACTGTGTCTCATTATGCATATTCATGGGCATTTTGAGAGAAAAGCACTCCATCTGAGAGATTAAATTTCCATGAAATTGCCATGCTGCTTTTGTTGGTTCTGGAGCATTTTCAAAGAAATACATTTGATCTTGTGATTCTTCTATGAAGAGAAATTAAATTAGAACAATGTGACATAACACAAAGTATCTGATTATTGAAGAAATACTTCAATATTAGCTTAAATGCACCTGTGCTTTTACCGTTGGTTTGCAGAATAGACATTCTGTGTCTGTAGTACGCCTAAAAATCTTATGATAGTAGAGGCAAGACCCACATGTTCTGTATAAGCTTACTGCCAAGTGCCATCTATTATAACCTCTGGAATCTGAGAAATCCCAAGCCACTCTTCTCTTTCTTTGTTTTGGAACTGTTGTGACAGCATTGGACAGTTCTGGATCTCAAAAATCTTAAGAGAGTTTAGGCCAGAGAGTCCATCACATACGAATTCAAGAATTGGGCAGTCCTTGATGCAAAAATCCCTGAGGTTGGTGGGAAGCAGGCCCTTTGGAATGGAGACAAGAGCATGACATCCACTAATTGTGAGATATGAAAGGGAGATGAGACAATGAAGCCCTGAGGTACGTAGGGGTTCAAGATTCTTGCACTGCATAAGAAAAGAGGATTCCACAATTTCCAGTTTTTTAAGATTTGTGAGGTTTTGCAGCCCCCTGGGCAAGGAATTCAACTGCCCACAATGTAGAATTGATACCCACATCCGGAATGGATTCAAGAGCAGGACACTCCTTGATTTCCAATCTTTGGAAGACCGTTAGGCTATGCAGTAGTCCCATTGGAAGGGTCTCCAAATTCTTACAATCTATGATATCTAATTCTTCAAGTGCAGGGGGCAACCCTGTTTCCGGAAAGGATACAAGAGCTGGACAACCATCAATTACAAGTTCTTTGAGAGAAGTAGGTAGCTCCTTGGGTGGTGACCTCAGATTGTCACAGTCGAAGATCTTCAGTACTTGAAGTGCAATCGGTAGCCTTGTTTCAGGGAAGGATACAAGATCAGGGCAACTTCCGATTAGTAACCTTTGAAGAGATGTTAGAGTGTAGAGTTCCTTGGATAGTGACTCCATATTTTCACACTTGGATATTTGAAGAACCCGGAGTGACATGAGGTTGTGCAGCTGTAGCCCATGAAGATGTGGCATGGCCACCATTGCTTCTGCTCCATTACTGCTTACATTTCCCAAATTTGAATTTTTCATAGTCCCACATAGTTGGGACGACATTTTTTTTGGTGCCGCATCAAATGTGTTCAATAATTCAAGACCAGTCAGATATCCCACCCCTGAAGGAATTTTATGGAAACCTAAATGCGCAGGGAGCAAAAGATATCAAAGGTTTACAAGGTTACTCATATCTGCAGGCAACTCGCTAAGCTTCCCACAGCCGGTAAGTTTTAACAAATGTAGATTGTAAAGATTTCCAACTGAGTCAAGTAACCTTATGATATCAGAAAAGGAGAGATCAAGAAGCCTTAGGTGTTTCAACTTGCCAATTGAATCAGGTAACTCACAATTGCAACAATTTCTGAAGCGTAGCACACACAGGAATTGGAATTGAAATTTGAACTGCATGGTGGGAAAAAAATTCCTGGGACTACCTACAATATCAACTAAAGTTAGAAAGGAGTGTAAGCTTTTCATGGCCTCAAATTCTGTCACCTCAGCATCATAATTATCCATAATGTAGGACAAGTGACGGGTTGTAGTAAGAACTTGAGATGACCTACCATTCTCTCTCCGACAGTATATCCCAGCAGAAACAAATTGTGCTAAATCATGAATTAGATCATGCACCACAAATCCTAAACCTGTGCAATCAGATGACTCAAAATAAGATCTTGTCTGAAGTTCTTTGGATAAATTGAAGTCAGTAAACAACTGGCACCTCTCTAAAGCATGACGGCGATTATATACCTCAAAGAAGGACCTCATAAATAATTCATCAAAATATGCACCCCCTATATCTTCTGGCCGTTTTCCATCTTTTGACTGAACAATACCTTCCGCCATCCAGAAGGCAACTGTTTCCATCTTGCTGAATACGTAGTCCTTGGGAAGCAAAGCACAGTAAGCGAGGCATCTTTTCAGAATTGGTGGGAGATGATGGTAACTCAACATGAGTGATGGAAGGATCTCACTTTCTTTTAATTCCCATATTTCGTTCTCCAAAATAGCTTTCCACTGACTACTCTCTCTTTTATCCCGCAAGAGGCCGGCAAGTGTTTTTACAGCCAATGGTAAACCCTTGCATTTCCTCACAATTTCTTTTCCAAATAGTTCCAACTTCAGATTTGCATCAGGTGAATTTTTGTCATAGAAAGCATGCATTCTAACCAGAGAAAGACAAGCCTTATCCGATAGACCATCTAAACAATGATCGTTTGGAACAGTCGTAACATTGAAGCAACTCCTTTGTGCCGTGTTGTAACCAATATCTTGCTTCCCGGTTCACCAAATGAAAAAAATAGTGCTTAAAGCATCCCATCTCTCATAGTTCTCATTCCACATGTCATCTAGTACCAACAGGAATCTTTTCTCACCCAGTGCTTCTTGAAGTTTTACCTGTAGCAGGTCCAATGAGCCAGTGAGGAGGGGATGAGCCAGTGACTGATTCGAGAATTTCTTTGGTTAACCTCACCACATCAAAATCCTCTGAAACACAGACCCAACCCTTCAACTGAAAATGCTTCTTAACTTTCACATCATTATAAACAAGCTGAGCAAGGGTAGTCTTACCAACACCACCCATGCCAACTATGGGTAGCACTGAGAAATTATTGTTATTATCACTGGGACGTTGAGTTTTGTCTGACAGCAACCATCTGACAATCTTCTCAATGTCCTCCTCTCTGCCAAAAACTTTATATTTGTTCACCAAAGAACTTGTTGGTGGCCTTTGACTGAATACCATGGGCCTTGAGGACCCAAATCCAATGCTTGAGTTCAAACCTAGAGCAACACTTTCTTGTGCTACACTTTTTAATCTCTGGTTGATATCCCTTACTTTTGATCCAAACCTTTTAATTTCTAGCAACTCTTCAGCGATACCATAAACCTTGGACCCAATGTCTTTTATTCCTTCAAAAATGCCATTGACGCCTTTAATTGCAGATTCTATGCCAAAGTTCAACCAAGAAGAAATGCTACTTTCAGTTGATGGAGTGTAAAGAACAGAATTGCGTACCTCTTGAGTTTGGCGGGCATATTCCAGTTTCAGGCGTAGAAGTTCAGTGGCATACTCATCAAGTATGTCTTTAGCATCCTATAGGAGTTGTTTAAGGTGATCAAGCCAGAGTTTTCGCAGCCTGTTGGTGAATTGCTTCGCTTCAGCTTCATCAGATAAAGTCTGAATCATGGCTGTCATCCATTTTAACGATTCCACCTCGTCCAGGTTGATTTCCAATCGAAGTAAGAAGTCCAGCAACTCAGGAGAGCCAAATCTGTCGAAGGACACTTGGAGGAAGGCGGAGGAGAGTAAAGACCCTCTGACAAGTTGTCCCATTGATGCCATCTTCTTCTTCCATAAACAGGGGGAAAAGAGTGTAAACAAAGAATTTCAAATGGCAGAAGCAGAAGATTTGAAACAGAGGAAGCGAGAAGTGAATGAAACGTTCTTTGTTCATGAAAAGCAGACTCATGGGCTGCTACAGAAGGTTGAAAACTTTCCATTGATAAATGTTGTAAGTCTTCACTTTTCTTCTTCTAATGTTGAACCCTTCAGCTCAAATCCAGACTTTGACTTGGAGACGGAGAAATGATTTGGAAAATTGGGAGCGGAAGCCAATTTCTTTCTCAGTGGGAAATTAATTGGGTCTATGCTGTAAAGTAAGTGGATCAGGTATTAATGAATGGTAAATTCTACAAAATTTCTCCTTTGAATTTGTTTGTCGAAGGAAGGCTGAAAGGAAGGACTTCCCAAGGGTTTTACCTCTCGTTGGTGGGGAAGGTCAGTAGGAGAGGAAACGTTGCTTTTGTGGAAGGAGAGACAATGACTGTTGTTGAAAAGCCGCGTTCCAGATTCAAGACACCTCAACTATTGTTCTCTCTTTTCCCAGATTTCTCTCTGTTCTTTGCTCTCTTTCAACGTTGAATTCTTGACTCTTTCCCGATTTCCCAACCGTTCTGATCTTAAAGTTGGAGAAATTGACCACTTCACTCCAAAAATATAGATACATTGTTAGAAAACAAGCTTTAAACAATCAAAATAGCAGTTGAACTTGAACAAAGAAAATAGAGAAGAAGAAGAAGAGAAGAGAGATGAAGAACCAGTAGAAAAGACCTGTGATTCTTAGCTAAAGAGTCTAGAATCACAGAGCACTTTTATTTATAGCTTCTAATGAATCTAATACAACTTGAGAGACAAGTAATTGTCCTCTAGAAAAAAAAGGAAACAAAATATTACAGCTTTAGTAACTTCCTAACTCCTAAAATAGAAAGTTCTGAAAATAGAAACTACCACCAAAATAGAAACTATGCTTTTTAAAAACTCCCAAAACTTATGTAGCAAGACTCCCACATTAGAAATAGAAAATATAATAAAAACAATAGCATAATATTTTTCACGTGAACGGTAAAAGATGTTTTTACTATTCACGTGAACAGTAACGTGAACAGTAAAACTTCAAATTTACGTATACTTCAACACTCCCCCTCAAGCTGGAGCATACAAATCTCCCATGCCCAGCTTGCAATAGATAGACTGGAAACTTAGTCTGAACAGAGCTTTGGTGAACAAATCAGCTAGTTGGTCAGTAGAGCTCACAAAAGGAGTTGCTATAAGCTTCTTCTTCACTGCATCACGCACAAAGTGACAATCTACCTCTATATGCTTCGTTCTCTCATGGAACACTGGATTACTAGTAATGTAAGTGGCTGCCTGATTATCACAAAACATTTTCATAGGGGTAGAAACTGGAAATCCTATTTCCTCTAACAATGAACGAAGCCACATCAATTCAGCAGCGGTGTGGGCCATACCCCTATACTCAGCTTCAGCACTAGATCGAGCAATGGTGGACTGTTTCTTACTCTTCCACGTCACAAGATTTCCACCAAGAAAAGTACAATAACCTGTGGTTGACCGGCGATCAATGACGGATCCAGCCCAATCTGCATCAGAAAAGGCAACCAAGTCCATACTCCGATTTGGTCGATAGATGAGCCCTTTTCCGGGCGCACTCTTGAGGTACCGAAGCACTCTCATCGCTGCATCCCAATGAGCCTTCCTAGGAGACTGCATAAACTGACTCAACACACCAACAAAATAAGAAATATCAGGACGAGTAACAGTAAGATAAATAAGTTTCCCAATAAAACTCCTGTAACGATGGACATCATCTAACAAGTCACCATCATCACGTCCTAACTTCAATTGAGGATCCATGGGAATGTCGCTAGGTTTAGAAGCAAGCATGCCAGTCTTAGTCAAAAGATCTAACACATACTTTCTTTGTGACAAACTTACTCCTTGTTTACTACGGATCACTTCAATCCCCAAGAAATATTGTAGATCACCTAAATCTTTGGTTTGGAAAGATTTTTGTAAGTGTGCCTTAACTGTATGGATTGCATCAACATCATTTCCTGAAAGAACAATATCATCAACATAAACTGCCATAATGACAACACAATCACCCTGCCGTCTAACAAAACATAGAGTGATTAAAATAACTGTACAAAACCAAAAGACTCCATAGTCTTGCTAAATTCCTCAAACCAAGCCCGTGGAGACTGTTTGAGTCCATAAATCGCTTTATGAAGCCTGCAAACACGAACAATGTCCTCCCCCTGAGCAACATACCCTGGAGGTTGCTCCATGCAAACTTCTTCATGAAGATCACCATATAAGAATGCATTTTTTATGTTAAGCTGAAAAAGAGTCCAATCATAATTCACAGCCAAAGATATCAAGACACGGACAGAATTAAGTCTTGCCACAGAAGAAAAAGTCTCAAAATAATCTACACCATATGTTTGTGTATAGCCCTTAGCCACCAAGCGGGCCTTAAGCCTTTCAACCGTACCATCAAAATGGTACTTAATAGTATACACCCATCGACAGCGGACCGCATCTTTTCTAGGAGGTAAGTTAACTAAAGACCATGTATGACGAGAATGTAAAGCATCCATTTCCACATCCATAGCGGCTTTCCAGCCAGGAATTTTAAGAGCTTCGGTATGATGGGTTGGAATATGAACGGCAGACATAAACAAAGCAAGGCAACGAAAGCTAGGAGGGAGATGAGAGGTAGAAACAAAATTGGAAATAGGATAAACAATGTTAGAGTGTAAAGTGCAAGTACGAGTACCTTTCCTTAAAGCAATTGGTAAGTCATCTGAAGGTGGAGTGGGATCTCCACTAGAAGAATTTGCCGGTGGAGAGGATGAAGAAGGAACATCCGTAGGGCCAGCTTCAGGCTCCACTAAAGGAGAGCCGCTAATATTGTTAGGAGGAACTCTACTATCCACAATATGTTCTAGCAACTTATGTCTTCGTTGATAAATTTGTAGAGGAACATTGCTAGTGGAAGGAACTAAAGAGGGAATAGGAGGAGTATCATCCAAAACACAGTTTTCAATAGACACAGATTGACTAAGATAATAAGGAGTGTCTTCAAAAAATGTCACATCCGCACTTGTAAATTGTTTGCGAAGAACTGGATCATAACAGCGAAAACCTTTTTGAGTTCGTGAGTACCTAAGAAAAATACACTTAATAAAATGGGGGGAAAGTTTATCCAAAGGATGTGGTATGTGAACAAAACACACACAACCAAAAATTTTGGGTGGAACTGAAAACGGTTCTCTATTGGGAAAAACAATTGAAAAAGGAGATTTTTCAGAAAGCAAAGGCATAGGCATGCGGTTAATTAAATGATCAGAGGTCAAAATCGCATCACACCAATAACTCTTTGGAACATTTATTTGAATCAAAATAGCGCGTGCAACCTCCAAGAGGTGACGATTTTTGCGTTCAGCCACTCCATTTTGTTGGGGAGTGAATGAACATTTGGTTTGATGAATCATTCCAAGAGAATCACAAGTTAGATATATCATATTGCACATATTCTAAAGCATTATCAGACCGAAAAATTTTAATAGGAAGAGAAAATTGAGTCCGAATTTCATGAATAAAACTTTTAAATGTAGTTAAGAACTCTGTCCGATCCTTTAAAAGATACAACCATGTAAGATGGGAGAAATCATCCACAAAAGTAACAAAATATCGAAAACCATGCCTATTACTAATTCTACAAGGGCCCCAAATATCGGAATGAACAAGAGAAAACAAGGACTCACTACGAGAGATAGAGCGTGGAGGATTGGTGGCACAATGATGCTTCCCAAACTCACACGCTTCATAATTTAATCTAGACACTGATTTAAAAAAGGAAATAAAATTTTTAATCTAGGTAAAGACAGATGGCCTAAACGACAGTGCCACTGAAGAGCATCTACACAATCATCAGAAAGAGCTGCAATAGGGGTAGCATAGTCCAGATAGTAGAGTCCGTTCCTTTCACACCCTCCACCAATCGTCTTCCTCGTGTGAAGGTCCTGGAAAACACAATAAGTGGGAGTAAAAGTCACAGAGCAGTTTAGTGCTTTAGTTAATTGACTAACAGATAATAAGTTAAAAGGAAAGTTAGCAACATGAAGTACGGATGATAAAGTAAGAGAAGGTGTAGGAGAAACACTTTCAGAGCCTAGAATAGGTGTGGAAGTCCCATTAGCTATGACAACAGAATTTTTAGTGGTAGATTTAGAAAAAGAGCTAAAAAGTGATGACTTACCAGTCATATGGGAAGAGGCCCCTTAATCGATGATCCAAGGGGTGGGAGTAGAAGTGAGAAGTGCTGTGTTACTTGCATGAGAAAGTGTGGCAGCAGAAGTACTAGTGGATGTGGAAGCACCAGTTTCAATATTTTGCAATCGGCGAAGGATTTTGCTTACATCATCTCTTAGAGTCTTAGACAAGTCCCCTGAAGAAGATCCAGAACCACTATCGTTGTTTGCTACAGTATTAGTACCACCATCAGAAACGGCATGATTGGCAAGGTGCTTGGCCCACTCTGGTTTTCCATGTTTGGCCCAACAAGCTTCCACTAAGTGCCCTGTTTTACCGCAATGAGTACAAAGTCGAGATGTCTTATCGGACGCAGTTGAACACCACGACCTCCAAAAGACCTACTAACTCCCCCTGAACCACGACCACGTCCCCTTCCATAAGAGGTAGTGAAGGCTGAATTTTCTCCTTTAGAACTTTAGTTTGGAGAACTCCCTTCAGGCAAGGCAATACGTTGAAGTCTAGAATATGCTTCACTAAGATTAGGGACATGCTCACCAGCAAGAAGATGTCCTTTGACAGATTTCAGTTCAGGGTTTAATCCTGCAAGAAACTTAGACACAAAAAATTCATTCCGTTGGGCCTTCAGCTTCTCTATATCAGTGGTGAGAGGTTGAAAGACATTCAACTCCTCTATCATGCCTTTAAAGGAGTTGTAATAATCCTGCAGAGACTTGTCAGCTTGCTGAAATTGAAATATCTTTTCATAAATACTAAAAATCCGAGTCATATTTTTAGCTTGGGAATAAGTCTCTTGCAAATCATCCCATATTCCCTTTGCAATCTTATGGAACATAACATTTGCTGCAATATCAGGTGCCATATTATTCCACATCCAAATTTTGATGATTGCATCATCTTGGATCCAACTAAAATAGGATTTGTCAGTCTCAGCAGGAGGTTCATCCTCAATGAACTTAAGCTTACCTTTTGCAAGTATGTACACCCGAACCACTTGTGACCACAACAAGTAATTAGAACTACCTTTGAGCTTAATATATGTAATTTGAACGTTTACATGATCTCCTTGAGATCCTTTTGATTCAGCCGTACTCATGATTGAGTCACGTGTAAGTGAAGACATTAAACTGAGGTAGATAACACTCAAATCAGTTTTCCAAAACTTGAAGTAGAATGAGCAGAAAAAAAATTCTGCAACCTTAGGACAGAATAGGAGAAAAAAAAAGAGAGAGGTAACAAAGGTATCCAAGTTCTGGAACGTGTAAGATTAAGGTAATAGATTGAGAAGATCAGTTCACATGAATATCTAATCTAACAGTCCATAATATACAGCATTAGGTGGCTGCACACCAAGGAAACAAAAAAAAAAAGAATTTCAGAAGAGAATATTGAGAACAACACTATTTTGATGCAAAAAAGCTCTGATGCCATGTTAGAAAACAAGCTTTAAACAATCAAAATAGCAGTTGAACTTGAACAAAGAAAAGAGAGAAGAAGAAGAAGAGAAGAGAGATGAAGAACCAGTAGAAAAGACCTGTGATTCTTAGCTAAAGAGTCTAGAATCACAGAGCACTTTTATTTATAGCTTCTAATGAATCTAATACAACTTGAGAGACAAGTAATTGTCCTCTAGAAAAAAAAGGAAACAAAATATTACAGCTTTAGTAACTTCCTAACTCCTAAAATAGAAAGTTTTGAAAATAGAAACTACCACCAAAATAGAAACTATGCTTTTTAAAAACTCCAAAAACTTATGTAGCAAGACTCCCACATTAGAAATAGAAAATATAATAAAAACATTAACATAATACTGTTCACGTGAACAGGAACGTGAACAGTAACGTGAACAGTAAAAGTTGTTTTTATTGTTCACGCGAACAGTAACGTGAACAGTAAAACTTCAAATTTACGTATACTTCAACATATATGATCACAAGCTTGAGTAGGCATTACCTGACTAGTGAAAATTTTTCTTGGTGAAGGAAGGTTAACTACAAATTTGGTTTTGAATGGCGAAGATTGCTCTCCATATTAGATATTGTTGGTGTTATCGTTGTGTCCATATCAGCCCAGAAAGATAATTCCTGGTTTAGACCCGAAATGGCTTTTGGGCTGGGTTTTCCTTCAATCTATCCTCATACCAAGATTTTACCTGCCGGGAAGAAGGTCTAAAGGCCCAGGCCAGCTCATCATCTCCACCAAGGTAGGGACGATCTAGGTGGCACAAGGCCAACATGCTTAGATCCAATTCTCGTGTGGGAATTCGATTATACCAAAGACACTGCATGACCAAAGATATCCTCGAGCTTTGGGATGACAGTATCTCTGTTCCTTTCAGGAGGCTCCGACACATCGTAAATAGGGACAAGGCGTGTCGATTGGACCTTCTTGAGGGCTAAGGCAATCATCTTGGCAGCGCCTGGGGCCCTCTAGATATTAGAGGCCACCTCCACCTTCCACCAAGAGAGGCGGGCTATCTTCGAAGGTATGAATCCATTATATATCCCATCAGTGAGCATGAACAAGGGTAAGCTCTACACATTCCAGCCTTCATTCTTTTGTTTCCAACCCTTAAGAGCATGATCTTCATCATCTCTTGGGGCTTTTGGCTCCTCAATGGAGTCTCCAATTTATTGGCCTGGACTAACTCGATCATCGGAGGTGGCTTCCTGTCCTCAGAGGCGGCCCATTTTCACTTTGTTTTGGTCTCGGGGCAAGGGCTGGATCAAAAGCGAATCTTGGAGCTAAGATCATATTTCTTGCACCAACATTTGGCGCCGTTTGTGGGAAGAGTCAACAAAAAGTTCAGTTGCTGTTCCTTTTCTTGGACATGAGCCAGGAAGGCGAGGGGAGCTTAAGGATTGTTGATTCCCAGATCTGAGGCTAACCCGATGGTTGACGAACCAGATGGGGTTCCCAGATCTGAAGTTCAATGTACTCCTTTTATGGCTTTCATCTTCATGGGGTTATCCTCGAACGTGCCTCGTCGTCAAGACGCATGTGATGTGTGATGACCTTCCAAAGTCATCTTCCTGTAAGGAGTCTCTTAGGAATTGGAAGGAGGAGATTGTGGAGGGTTGCTGGTTTGCAATCTTCTTTTGGAGGCTGAACCATCTATTCCCTATGCATTGATCTCTTTCACTCAGGAGCTGGTGTAGTCCGCCATTTCTTTAAGGACAAAGCTTTATTAGCCACCAAGATTAGGGGGCTGATTGTGGAAGGTGCTCCTGCTTAGGTGCTATATGCCAACGCACATATCTGTAAGGAATGTCTTTGGCGACGGATACCTCTCTCGGACCCCACGGGTTAGATTTCAGTAAATCTCCGATGATGCCTTCGCTCATATCTCTATTACAAAACCTAGAGAAGAGTCGATGGACTGTCAGGAATGGGTCCGGAGGGGAAGAAAAACTCAAGGTATCCCTTGATGAGCTGTCGTGAAACTGCATTTTGCTAACTCACGAGTCTCGGACACCTGTTCGTGGGGTGACGGCTGTTAAACAAATGCTTGCGACATTTGTGAAGGAGTCACCCTTAAACCTGCAAGCTTTGCAGATGACTTCCCTGCAAACTTCGCAGATGACTTCCCTGTAAGCTTCGCAGATGACTTCTCTACAAGCTTCGCAGATGACTTTCCTGCAAGCTTCGCAGATGATTTCATTGCAAGTTTTGCAGATGACTTCCTTAAGCTTCGCAGATGACATTCCTGGAAGCTTCGCAGATGACTTTCTTCCAAGCTTTGCAGATGACTTCCCTGCAAGCTTCACAAATGACTTCCTTGCAAGCTTCGCAGATGACTTTCCTGTAAGCTTCGCAGATGACTTCCCTGCGCTTCGCAGATGACTTTCCTGCGCTTCGCAAATGACTTCCCTGCAAGCTGCGCAGATGACTTTCCTGCAAGTTTTACAAATGACTTCCTTGCAATCTTTGCAAATGACTTTCTTGCGCTTCGCAGATGACTTCCATGCAAGCTTCCCTTACAAGCTTCGCAGATGACTTTCCTGCGACTTCGCAGATGAAATGCCTACAACTTCGCTGAAAAGTATCTGCAGCTTCTCCGAGAAGGGTTTGTAAGTTTTACAACTTTACTGAAGCGCTTTAATTTGTCCTTTAGCGTCTTTTTTCCTCAAAGCTTCGAGTATCGACGGGGTACGATCTCTTGCTAAACTTGTCATAAGAACAAAAGCTAAGTAACATTACAAGAAAGGGAATCGACTTGCTCCCTGAGGAAGATATGCCAAGGCCACGTACAATTCAGAATGAGCTTGATGGATTTTGCAAATGGAAAAAGTAGCAGTAGAAAGTCTAAAGGTTGACGAAAACAGACTTCCATCCATTACTAAAAAGCACTGCCAAAAGTCTAAAAAAAGAGAACTATAAAAAAAGAAAAAAAGAAAAAGAAAAGAGTTCTTGAAAAGGAAAGGTCTACTGATTAACAGTCAAAAGGTTAAGCATCTTCGGGACGGTTACTATCACGGATCCATCTGGATTAACTTGTTGAAAAGGGACTGGTTCAGACTCTGCTGAAGAATTTTTGCCTTCAGGGGCAGGATCTGAGGAGCTTGCCAAAGGTGGTGCGGCACCTTTCAAGGGAGACTACATCCGGTGAATACCTGGAATCTTTAAACGCTTGCAAGTATCTACATTAAAAAGGGAGCTTTTGCAGACTTCCTTCAGCAAGTCTTCCGAGAGCTTGTCAACCATCAGTTTAAAAACCTGGTCAAGACCATGCTTGAAACCAGGCACTGCAGCATCGATTAGCTCTTTTCGGTACTCCCCCGAGTTCTTGAAGGCTGCCACAGCTTCCTTGCCCTCGTCCCTCAGTTTCGCAACCAGCTTCCTGATCTTAACTTGGAAAGCTTGGTTCTGCTTCTCATTTCTGGAAAGTTTGGATGTTATGGTTCCTATCTCCTTCTGGGAGGTGGTCAAGAGACTCTCCAGTTCTTGGTTCCGCCATTGGAGTTTAAATCTTTCTGACTCTATGGAAAGGTTATCTCCCACCAATTGCTGATTTAGCTTGTCCGCCACTTCCTTTCCCTTGAATGCTTCATCTCTCTGCTTCAAACACTGGGCACTACTATTAATTAGCTGCTGGGCTCGCTCTTTAGCATCATCTAGTTGCTTCAGCAGTGAGGCCCTCTCTTTTGCAATAGCAGTATAGTCAGACTCCAGGACAATATTCTTATGTGGGAAATCTGCGGAATTCTTCACTTAAAACGACACTTCAGAACACAGAAACTTGCTCCGGCGAAGTATACCTTCGGTCAGGAAGGCATTCTCATAAACATTTCTGAGAAGCAAAACCCAAAATGTATGAGAAAAATTTTATGGAGAAAGAAAAACTGATCTGGAAAGAGATGTCTTATTCAGCTAAACGGGAGGATAAAAGGTGCAGTGGAAGGTTGTCGGCCACTATTTTGTCATCTAAGGCCACGTCGTGTTCCAACCGTTCTCTCATCTTAGCAGGATGGCTGGAGAGGCCTCCTTCTGCCGAAATATTCCACCGAGGAATCCAGGTGGCATTTTGCAGCTCAGTTGGGCCCTCAGAGGTTTGAGTCTTGCTAGCAGATCGTGAGCCTGAAGCACCCTGTGATGTGGAGGCAGACCTCAGCACTCTGGGGGGTGGCAAAGCGTACGGGCACTAGGAGCCTATAGAACCACATCATCAAAAGATTCGGGGATTGCTGTTTGTGCCACCACAGGGGAAGCACGAAGGGAAGAATCATCAAAAGCTTATAATTCAGGAAAACAGGACGCAGGGGTCCCATGCCCAAGAGGGACTTTGCTGGTTCTTGGAGGGGTGCCTTGAATAACTTTTTCCTCGCTCGTCTTCCCTGCGGAGGATGACCTTGGAGTGCCAGCTAGATCGCTTTTTGGACCCTTTCCAGTATCACCAATCTTCATTCTTTTTTCTTTTCCTCTCGTCCTAAGAGGCGACGACAATCGTTTGTGACCTTTGTCCTTGTTTGCTCTTTGTTTGGTAGAGGCCGGGGATGCACGGTCCTCACTTGAAACAGTAATAGGGTCCTCTTCTTCCCATGTGGCAGGAAGGCCAATCTCCTTTTTCACTGCTTAGAGAACCTCCTTCAAGGTTTTCAACTCTGAATCGACATGGATCCTCGACACACGCTGAGGGAGCACGACAAAAGGGGTTGGGGAATCATTCTTTGATTCCTGGACTTTTTCATGTTCAAATCTGGTAGCCGTCTGAGAGAGATTGTACCTCTAGAGGAGGGCTTCTTTGTCAATCTGCATAGCAGGAGCTACAAAAGATAAAACCTCTCAGTAAGTGGGTATATAGTTTCGATCTCAGTCATTGAGAAAGAAAAAGGGATTAGGGGGCTCACCAGTCATCACCCCCCCACAGAATAAGGGAGGCTTCATAGTCCATCTCACAACCGTGAATGGGCCCCCCTCTCCTTTTAGAAAAATGTTGAAAAAACGTTCTTCTTTCTTTCCTAAAGAGGGCTTATCTTCAACCTCTTAATGTCTGGCGAGGAGATGGACGACCAAGCACAAGAGATGTATCCTGAGGGGACTTTATATACCTCTCCTTCCATCTCTTATGGGTCTGAGGCAGAGTTCCTTCTTCCAAAACCATGAATTTGTGAGTGGTCGTACCACTCTTACTGAAGCCGTACCAGCCGACTTCGCCAACAGCCCTAACGGAAGTAAGACTCCTGTACAGATCTAAACTGCATTCTACACCAAAACGGTGGGCAACACCCTATGAAGCCAATAAGGTATTTCCACCCATTGGGGGCCAACATACCTGGATTGAGCCTATAGTACTCTAAAGTTTGTTTAACAAAAGGGCACAGAGGGAGTCTTAGGCTACCCAGTAAAGAATCAAAGTACAAAGGGATTTCAACCTTTGCGAGAAAGTTTGCCCTTTCATAAGGATCAGGGAGCCTAACCTGAAAATCTTCATGGATTTTGAAGGCGGCCTTCATTAATGTCACGTGTGACAGACGGAGAAGGCTGGGGTAATCCAAAGGCCCTAGTCTGGGTTTAGAAGAACGTTGTTCTACAAAAGATAGAAGTCGAAGATAGGCTACAGTAGCCATACCAGCGCGGTCAAGAGGAGCACTCTGTTGGGCAGTGGACGGAACAACCGAAGAGGAACCACCGACTTCTAGGGCAACGCTTCCCTCTTCTTCTTTCTTCTCGGTCGAAGGACTCAGAGGGTTTGTGGTAAAGGGTTGGGTCTTCCTCGCGCTCTTCTTCCCCATTTCGTCCAAAAAAATGCTGATTGACCTCTCCAAGGATCGATGGATGCGCTCAATCTCGTTCGCTAGGATTCAAAGAAGAATGGTAAAAGTTGCAATACGAACAATAACAAAGGAGGGTCACGAACGTCTAATTTATAAGACACCTTTTTGGGAACCAAGCGCAACGTTTGGGGATTTTTTTTTATCCTCGCATCTCATCATCACGACGCTTCGTCCCTAGTAAGGGGTAGATAACTAAAACACCTGGCGATTGAATAGAGGTCTTGGGAAGACACACACGCCGCCAATGAAGGCGTGAGTAGTTGGCATAATCGGCAGTTCCTGCCAGCATTAAATGTTGTAATTCATCATGCCTGGAAGCTTGTTTAAGAAGAAGATCGCTTAGTAGGAAGCCGTTTCGTTCTCCCGAGAAGACTCTCCAAAACTTCAAAAGCTCATTAAGGTGGGAATCAAATAATCTCCATGACAAAAGTTCACCATAAAGATTAGGGGGCTAATGTTATCGTCGTGTCTATATCAGCCCATAAAGATAATTCCTGGTTTAGACCTGAAATGGCTTTTGGGCCTGGGTTTTCCTTCAATCTATCCTCATACCAAGATTTTACCTGCCGGGAAGAAGGTCTTAAGGCCCAGGCCAACTCATCATCTCCAGTAAGGCAGGGACGATTTAGGTGGCACAAGGCCAACATGCTTAAATCCAATTCCCGTGTGGGAATTCAATTATATCAAAGACACTGCATGACCAAAGATATCCTCGAGCTTTGGGACGAGAGTATCTATGTTCCTTTCAGGAGGCTCCGACACATCGTAAATAGGGACAAGGCGCGTCGATTGGACCTTCTTGAGGGCTGAGGCAATCATCTTGGCAACACTTGGGGCCCCTAGATATCGGAGGCCACCTCCACCTTCCACCAAGAGAGGCGGGCTATCTTCGAAGGTATGAATCCATTATATATCCCATCAGTGAGCATGAACAAAGGTAAGCTCTACGCATTCCAGCCTTCATTCTTTTGTTTCCAACCTTTAAGAGCATGATCTTCATCATCTCTTGGGGCTTTTTGCTCCTCAATGGAGTCTCCAATTTATTGGCCTAGACTAACTCGATCGTCGGAGGTGGCTTCCCGTTCTCAGAGGCGGCCCGCTTTCACTTTGTTTTGGTCTCAGGGGCAAGGCCTGGATCAAAAGAGAATCTTGGAGCTAAAATCATATTTCTTGCACCAATAGTTGGAAACAACGCCATTACTCCTCTATTGCTTTATAGACCTTTGAATTCTGAAGTCCAAACTCAAGACTTTGACATGATAATGGAGAAATATTATGGGAAAATTACGAGATTAACTATTATTGGCTTTACGTTTACAAAAATAGATATGGCAGGTTCTTTTTTTTTTGGTAAGATAGACATGGCAGGTTCAGTTTAATGAAACTGATTAATAACGGGTTTGTATTATCAAAATGGCCAAATAGTGTTATGCCCTCAGTCTTCAACAGGATACATAGGTATTTTTAGATCGACAAAAATAAGACCGATTTCATCTTTGAAGTTGCAGGATCACGATTTTTTTTTTCTTCTGAAAATTGTGGATTGAATTGCAAGTTGCAATTGATCAATATTCCACCGAAATTGGCGAAGAAATGATGGGAGAAGACGGAGGTGTTATAACTTTGTTTGCCATAACGAGAACTAATCTAGTCAGTATTCAAGCATGGTAGATTGAGGTAAGCATTCCAGGTTTTTCATTTCCTGGTTAATCGTGTTCTAATCCACCCCCCTTCTTTTCTCCTCCCCTGCTTCGCTACTCTCACTCCATCCAGAACCAGAATAGTGTTGCAAATGCAAATTAGGTATATACCTGTTCCTTTGTACCCCTTACACATTACTACTGTTGACTCTTCTTCTTCCTATTTTTACCTTTTCTTCTTCCCATTTAAATTTAGCGTATTGAACGTTACTTGTATGTAAATTGTTAGATTGCCTTTATTGTCAGTCTTCTCACAATCAACTCTTTTTGTTGTCAAATAATAAAAATAATTAAATAAATACATTTGAATGTGATATAGTGTTGTTGGTTAGTAGTTTGCAAAAGAGGTGTTCGATGAAATGCCTCAATGGGATAAGGGAACCCATAAACACTTGACTATTACAAATTTCCAATTGCTAAACCCAACCTTAGATGAGCAAATTGCACTAGCACCCCAAAATGGATGCCTTAAAGCACTGACACCCCACTTTATGTTTAAAAAGCACAAGAGACCTCAAAATTGAATTTTTATTGGATATATTTGTCAAATTTATCACTAAAAATAGTTAAATCATGTTTATTTTAAAAAATATCCCTATAATAAACAATATCTAAAAGGTTTTTAGTGACAAATTAGACAAATATATCTAATGAAAATCCAATTTTAGGGTCTCTGTGCTTTTTAAACATAAAGTGGGGTGTCAGTGCTTTAGACCTCCATTTTGGAGTGCCAATGCAATTTGTTCTAATTAAACACATCCCGCTATTAGAGCCTCAAACGTCACTCTCCTCTACATAGTGATTGTTGTTGTGTCTTTACCAAATAAGTTGTTGTCCCTCTAATATGGCAGGATGGTGCTTCAAATCCAAGTGATGTGCAACTAGATTCCATGACCCAAACCCTTCATGATGGATGAAATTGATTAGGTTTGCTAAAACTTTGCCATTTATGAACCATGATTGAATGAATCCACATTTGTAGCAATAACATCCTCTCAACTATAGAGTCTAGTTGAATTGTGGTGTATTTTCTTCTTCTTCTTCTTCTTTTCTTTTCATTTTTTTTTCAATAAAGGATTTGTGGTATTTTTCAGGGACGATGGACGAATTTATATCATCTATGGAGAAAACAAAAAGTAGAGGTAACATGGGGAGGGAGAAACTAGAAGGATAAAAATAAGAGGTACCTACCAGAGGTTTGGTTACAAAGTAACTGATTCTACCCTAGCGGCTTATGGATTTGACATTCTACAGTTGAAAGAATCAAATTAGGTCACACGAAGTCTGATTCTATCCCTAGCAGCTTTTCTCACTTGTCTCCTTATCATGCACAGAGGAACCCCAACTCCGTTAGCATCTGCAACTTGAAAGTAAGAAAACAAGTACGTATTATTCTATACCCAAGTTTAGTGTTGTGGCAACTGGGTTGCATTTTGATTTCTTTTTCATTGAAAATTTTGCTTTCTGTCTGAAGATAATCTGGTTAAACTTATCCCTACTGTTGGTGTTTTACGGCATTTAAAGAAGTTTAAGTTTACATATAAAAATCAATTCATGTCTCATTAGTATCACATTGAGTTGTCATCTTATTGGTAAAATGTAGTTATGGTTGTTTTGTAGGATGGATCATAAAGTGGACAAACAAAAATGGCTTTTATAGGCTTATCACTAAGACTAGGTGCTAGTAAAATGGGATCTGACTGATAAATTGGGTACTCATGGGGTGACATTAATATTAGGGGGCAGAACCCCACTCCAAAAGAGATTTGAACTCTTGACCTCTTACTTATGAAGAATCAGTTCAAGTCGCATTCCAACATGGTTGAATAATATTATTGAAATTGATCCTAGTGTTTTATGTGATAATAAGGGAGGAGCTCTTAATCAATTCAATCGAGATATGGACCAAAAGAGAGATGAATCCAGAATTTGAAGGTGCAAAAACCAAAAGGAAGTTTACAGGGGCTCTTAATCAAGGAGGAGGTTAACAGCCTCTGCTACCACTATCTACCAAACCCAATGAAGAGAAAGAGTGTGCAGTTCCTTTCTTTTTTCTAAGCAGTCTTTGAGTTGCTTTCATGGATTCTAGATGGAACCTTTTGCAATAAATTAGGTTGTGACCTTAAATCACGTATGAAAATGCAACTAAATACTATTGAAGTGTTTCAATCTTCTATTTTGCATTCCCAGCTGTATTTGAAGTACTATAGTCTTGTACTTTGCATTCCGTGCTATAATTTTGGTATGATCATTAGATCTAGTCTTTTTCTTTCCCTATCTTTTCGATTATTTGAAGGCTGGATTTTGGAATTAATTGGAAGGAACACTAATTCTTTCTGTTGGATCTTTTAAGAAGTTAATGCTTTTCTTGAACTTTGTTTAAGACCTATAATCTGTTAAAAGTTCAGTGTATGTAATTTACTGCATTATACACTCTTCAGGAGCTGCTTCTGAGAAATGACACAGTAACGTAGATACCGAATTTGATTGATCAAAACAGTACCCAAATAGGACCTTTTCACAGGGAGTCAATTGCAAATTTGATGGACGTAAGGTGAAACAGAGTTTAGATGGGAAAGAGGGCTAAAACTAGAATGGTATTATAACGGGCTGAATAGATCTTTAAATAGGGGCATAACTATAATGAAGAAAGTGACAATAACAATGTAACATGTAACACCTGGGCTTCACATCGCAAGGTGGATCGATTGGATCGAACACCAACCTACCTTGATCAAACACAAGGGTTCTCCAAAGAGGAGGAATGCTAGCAAGCAATTTGATTTCAATTCATAAGTTGTGTCTTCACCTCTTACATAAGTCTCTTTATATAGCATTCTAAAGAGACATAAACACTAATGGTAACATCTAATCACTAGCTAACACCACCTACCAATTAATAACTCAACTACTACCTACCTCTTTGACAAAGGAAAACTCCTTTGACAATGAGCTCTTTTATTTTCAAACCACAGCCCCTTTTATTGACTTTTTAAAATCTGGACTTGGGCATAGGTCTAGACTATGAAGTTCAACATATGTGGGCTAACTTTAACCCACTAAAACAGCCCTAGCCCATGAAAACCATGGGTTGATTTAGGTGACAACTTTAGGCCTTTGATGGGCCTGACCCAATGGGCTTCTTCTTTCGTAAATATGTCTTCAATTCTGCATCAACTCTCCCGGCTTGAAACCATTCGTCTCCAACAAATGAATGAATGACATGTAACGTTCATACAATGATACAAATCGGGATCGAGTTTCTTGAAATTATCAGCATGAATCCAAGTACTATCATGTCGTGGACGATTCTTCCATTTGACGAGGAAAGCATGGTATCCAGTGCCACAATGAGTGGTTTTGTAAGAGTCATCCAAAACCTCTTCAATGATGTCAGTGATTGGTGGCTTGAGTTGAGGCAGCCTCAACATTTGTTTAGTGTCTCCATCATCAGAGTGGTGTCCTACATAAAGATGTAAGTCAGCCACATTGAAGACATTGCTTATGTTCATTTCTTTTAGTAGCTCGAGTATATAAGCATTTGGTCCAATGCGTTTCAGCACCTTGTATGGACCCATCTTCTTTGGATGGAGTTTGTTGTTGACCCCATGTTGGAACCTTTCTGGATTGACACGAACCATCACCATGTCTCCCGGTTGAAACTCCACATATCGTCGATGATGATTTGCTATAGCCTCGTAGACATCATTGTTGATAGCTATTCTTCGGTGAACATCAACATGTACCTCTATGATATGGCACAAAAACTCTTCAGCCTCAATACTCACGCGTGCTTGTGGTGGTAATGGAATGAGGTCTATAGGCCGTCGGGGTTGAACTCCAAGTAGAATCTCAAAAGGAGTATGACCTGTCATACGATTAACTGAGCTGTCATAAGCAAACTCAGCTATGTTGAGTATGGACGGCCATGTCTTCTCATAGTCACGAACCAAACACCTCAGTAAGTTTCCCAAGCTTCGATTCACCACTTTTGTTTGGCCATCAATTTGTGGATGGAATGTGGTTGAAAACTGTAACTTTGTGTTACTTTTCAGCCACAATTTCTTCCAAAAGTAGCTTGTGAACTTGACGTCACGATCTAAGACAATGCTACTTGGTAGCCCATGTAGTCGTACAACCTCCTTAAAGAATATCTTTGCAATGTGAGATGCATAAAAGGTCTTTCAACATGGTATAAAGTGAGCCATCTTTGAGAATCGGTCAACCACAACCATGATGGAGTCGGATTGCTCTTTTGTGGAGGGTAGCCCAAGTACGAAATCCATACTAATATCAATCAGGTGCATGAGGAACTAGTAATGGTGAGTACAAACCTGTATTTTGCTTGGTTCCCTTGGCTAGCTGATAGACTCTGCATCTCTTGATTACATGATCAACATCCTTTGCAATATGGGGCCAATAATACCGATTGGTAAATTGTATGATAGTCTTATCCCTGCCAAAGTGACCGTCCCAAACCTCCGCCATGCAGCTCCCGTATGATGTGATGTCGTAGGGAAGAATTTGGAATGCATAATTGAGTTCCCAAAAAACAAATACCCATTGTGAAGTGAGTATTTATGATGTTGCTTGCCTTGCTGTAACTCCTTGTATGGCATGTTGAAATCTTCGTCAGATGCATACGCATCACGTATTTGATCAATGCTAACTGCATGTGCTGAGAATGTGCTAAGAGTAAGTACTTTTCGGCTCAATGCATCAACCACTGTATTCTCCTTTCTTGCCTTGTACTTCATTGCGAACGCAAACTCTTGGAGATAAGCAACCCATTTAGCGTGCCTGTTGCTTATCGCCTTATGTGAATGTAGATACTTGATGATCGGTAAGGACTCTGCCGGAGTAATGTCTCCAAGGCGAACCGAGCGCAGGGCGCGGCCTGGTTCTCAGCGATGGGGCCCTCCGCCCCCCAGCCAAAGAGGCCGGCCCCCATATCGCAAAATCTGTCAAAGGCCCCATCTTTGGCTTGATAAGATGAAAGGCTTTGGTTGCCGCTGCTATCCACTTGAACTCACCTTTGCCTTGCTTCAAACACTGGGGTTAAATAGGTGCCATGACTGCACTAAAGTTCCGAATGAATCTCTTGTAAAAACGATGCAAGTCCATGAAAACTACGAACCTTGGTGATTGTCTTTGGTGTAGCCCAATCTGTTATACTTTTTATCTTCTCTGGATCAGCTTCAACCCCCTGTGATGAGACAATAAAACCAAGAAACACAACCTTTGGCAGCATAAAGGAGCATTTATTGAGATTTATGTATAGCTTCTTATGGCGAAGCACTCTCAAGACTTGCCGTAGATGATCGATATGATCGTTTGGATGCTTGCTGTAGATCAATATATCATCAAAGTATACGACCAAAAATCGACCAATAAAAGGACGGAGTACCTGTGTCATCACCCTCATGAATGTACTAGGTGCATTTGTCAGACCAAAAGGCACGACTTTCCATTCGAATAGTCCATCCTTGGTCTTGAAGGCAGTCTTCCACTCATCTTTAGGCCGAATACGAATCTGATGATAGCCACTTTTAAGATCCAATTTAGAAAAGATCTTAGCCCCGGATAACATGTTTAACATGTCATCAAGCCGCGGTATAGGAAACCTATACTTGACTGTAATCTTGTTGATTGCTCTACTATCCACACACATGCGCCATGAGCCATCCTTCTTTGGAGTCAGTAATGCTGGTACAGCACATGGACTTAAGCTCTCCTGAATGAATTCTTTATGTAGCAACTCATTCACCTGTCTTTTGAGTTCATTGTGCTCTGTTGGGCTAAGGCGATAAGCCGGTAGGTTTGGTAACACCGAACCCGGTACCAAATCAATGGCATGTTGAATATCGCGCATAGGAGGTAGCTCATTAGGCAACTCATCAGGAACTACATCAGAAAAATCAAAAAGTAACTCTTTGATGGGTGGAGGGAATGTCACCTCAGGTGGAGGCGTGACTACTCTTGTAACAAGAGCCAATACCAGCCCTGTATCATGGCTAGTGTGAATGAACTCCTTGTGAGGAACAACCAGCAGCTTCTTTTGCGGTATGGACAACAACTTTTGTGCTTCATTGGTCCCCTTTTGGTTGGTCCTCAAGGACCTCCGTTAACGCATTTCAGCTGGGACATTGAGTGGGTGGAGGACAGTGTGAAGTCCTTTGAACTTGAATAAACATTGGTTTTTCTTCCCCCCGACCATAACATCATTATCATACATCCATGGCCGACCAAATAGAACATCAGTAAGATGCATAGGGATTACATCACACCATACCTCTTCCTCATATCGATGGGGCTTCAGTGGTACGGAACACCGCTGATTTACCTCCAGAGTATTCCCATTCAGCAAGGATACCCAATATGGTTGAGGGTGCTTCTCCACCTTCAAGTTTGCTCTCTTCACAAAGGTGTCTGTAGTAATGTTGACGCAGCTCCCACTGTCAACTATCACCAAAGCGGTATTATCTCCGGACTTCATACGGCTGTAGAAGATACAATTGCGCCGCCAATCCTCTCCTTTGGTTTCAGCCACCAAGATGCGGCTTATTATATGAATGCCATAAACATCATCTCTATTAGCATCATCCTCATCATATGCAGCTCCGTCACAGTCGCCATCATCGAGCGGGAATGGGAATAGATTATAATCTACTTCCTCTGCTGCCTTTTTTTATCTCAGCAACAGCATTAATCTTTTGACGGTGTGGGCAATATTTAGCATAATGTCCAACCTCTTGACAGTGAAAACATTGTGCTTGGCTGCCACTAGTCATAGGAGCCTTGCCCTTATATTGTCGGGTAGGAAATGTGGGTTGAATAGGGGTTGTTGTTGTAGGTTTTGGTGTTGGAAAATTTGGCCTAGCCTCCCCGGCTTGGTATCCAAACCTTTTGTTGTTGGATGCCAATAATTCTTCCGCACGTAGGGCCTTTTCAAAACAATCTCGCACGTTCTCTACATCCACAATGCCAATGGCCCTATTGATTTCAGGCCGTAAACCCAATCTGAAACGTGACATGATTTGGATCTCCCTCTCTCGAATTCCTGAGTATTCTTTAAGTTCAAGCTTAACCTTATGAGAGTCACCAACATGCTATTGAATGTAGGTTGTTCTCTAACGAAATAACTTCGTAGGTGCTCCTCAAAAGTTGGTTGCACAACTGGAATCCTTTGGGGTCCTCTCCCCATATTTCTTTGAGCCGGAAAATTGGCTACAGAATGAGCTGGATGGAATTCTTCACCAAGTGGAGGGTGAGGAACGTGAGTAGAGGCAACAACTCTGGCCTCCATTTCTGAGAACCTCTCATCCATTTTGCTTCTGGTTCACAGTGATTTGGTTGCTCAGTTGTTGAACCATCTCCATCATTGCCGCCATAGGATTAGTTGGACTAGATGGTCCAGAATTTTCACTCCCCTGTCATGGCTCGATACCAAATAATGTAGATACCAAATATGATTGATCAAAACAGTACCCAAATAGGACCTTTTCACAGGGAGTCAATTGCAAATTTGATGGACGTAAAGTGAAACAGAGTTTAGATGGGAAAGAGGGGCTAAAACTAGAATGGTATTATAACGGGCTGAATAGATCTTCAAATAGGGGCAGAACTATAATGAAGAAAGTGACAATAACAATGTAACATGTAACACCCGGGCTTCACACCGCAAAGGTGGATCGATTGGATCGAACACCAACCTACCTTGATCAAACACAATGGTTCTCCAAAGAGGAGGAATGCTAGCAAGCAATTTGATTTCAATTCATAAGTTGTGTCTTCACCTCTTACATAAGTCTCTTTATATAGCATTCTAAAGAGACATAAACACTAATGGTAACATCCAACCACTAGCTAACACCACCTACCTATTAATAACTCAACTACTACCTACCTCTTTGACAAAGCAAAACTCCTTTGACAATGATTTATTTTATTTTCAAACCACAACCCCTTTTATTGACTTTTTAAAATCTAGACTTGGGCTTAGGTCTAGACTATAAAGTTCAACATATGTGGGCTAACTTTAACCCACTAAAACAGCCCTAGCCCATGAAAACCATGGGTTGATTCAGGTGACAACTTTAGGCCTTTGATGGGCCTAACCCAATGGGCTTCTTCTTTCGTAAATATGTCTTCAATTCTGCATCACACAGTATTACTGAGATAGTAGGTACTTAATTGGATCTTGACCAGATTCCTTATGAGACATTGAAAAGGTTATACGTAGTTGCCACCTCGAGGTGATCGAGTAAGCAAATCTAGGGTTTCTAATTAAAGGATTTCCTTCGGCAGTCCTTGCAGCCTGCCACCACTTCATCATCACTTCACCCCATGACAAGATGTGTAACAGAACAGTAACAAGTCAGCACATTATCCATACCCCCTTCCACTCTTATATTTTCTGTTTGAAAACCCTACCCTGTTCGATCTCTTATCCATCTTCATATTTCCTCCTCCCTCCTCCCTCCATTAGAATCTTAACCCAATCCATTGACCCTCTTCCTCCATTGATACTTGATCCAATTGCAGCCCTTTTCATCCTTCCAAACCCCTAATTCCCTGCTGCCCTGATTCCCAAACACTTAACTTTAAAACCCTAGCTCTAAAACAGTGAAAACCCTTAGTCTATAACTGTAAACTCTAACCCTAGATCCTATAACCCTAACCGTGTACTCCTTACAGCCCTAACTTGAAGCCTCTAAGACCCTCACCCTAGACTTCCTCAAGCCTAATTCGAGGTCTTTGATACCCTAACCCTAGTTCCAGTATCCAAGAGGAAATAGCCCAGCATTCCGGTATCTAAATTATTCAGAAACGGGGCCCCTAACCTAATAAATCGGACCTGAACTATGACACTGTTTTGACCCTAAACAGAGGCTTGAATCAGTTCTGCCTGAAACCCCTTGATACCCTAAGTTTTCCTACTTCTATTCATCAGCTCATGGATTCCTAGCCCTCATTCACTTGAGGCTATATCATTTGGAGAGTGGGTATTCCTATGTCACCATTTTCCCAGCTCCTACTCTATAGGGTTACTCACTCATAGGAGTAATGGCATTCATCTTCTTCAATTAATGCATGTAATTACTCTTCCACTCCTCTGATCACTCCTGAATGCCTTTATTTTCTTTCCTGTGCTTAAGGCTTTGCTTTCCAATGTTGAAGGAAAGAATGGGCAAGGTCTGATGTGGTCCTATAGATTGGATAGGATCCCATAGCAGCCAATATTCAGGAACTGGGATGAACTGGGAAGCTTGCTTAAGTGAAAAAGGGTTTTATCTCTTCACTAGGGTTAGGCTTTGATGAGATCTAGCATTCAATAATGGGTTAGACAAAGTGAGTGATGCAGAATCTCATAGTGAAGGTTTTTTTTTTTTTTTTTTTGGGGGGGGGGGTGGTGGTGGTGGTTGGTTTGTATGGGTTTTAATGGCTGGGAAAGTTAGATTGAACAGGCACGAAGCTAGGTTTGGGCTTTCTCTTTTTTTGTAAGGAGGATAATTTTGGATTTTGACTGGTCAGAATTGGATTAACTCTGGATCAAATTTGGAGGGGTTGGAAATGGAGGTTTGAACCTGGTTTAAGCCTGTTTTGATGGTGGAAGGTCTATGGGAATTTTGGGCATTGGGAAAACCAGAAAACAGAATGGAGAAACATGTGTTTGGGGCTGCAGGTTGGATTGAGCATTCTGAAGTAGGCAGAGGAGCATTCCATCCAAAGGGAAGCAGTTTTTGACGCTGGTTTGAATGGGCTATGCAGGTCTTAGGTCTCTAGAAATTGATAACAAGAGAAGGGTAAAGCTAGGTTTGGGGGTGTAGAGCATTAGGTTTTTGGAGAAGAAGAAAGGAGTTGAGGCTAATTCAATTAATTGTTTTGTTGATGAACAACTACTTTGAGTGCTTGAAGATATCCTTCAACTAGCAGAAATTTCCAAAATAGGGGGAAAGATTCAAGAGAATTAAGTATGACAGGGAGACAAATTTTCTTTTGGGGGGGGGGGTGTGGAAGGGTTGAGGGGACACCAAGTGACATGCAATCCCCTCAGTTTCACCAGACAAAAGATTTCGACTCCCCATCACGTGGAATATGTTGGTCCCAACAAGAAGGTAAAAATAAAAGTAAAAGAACTAGACCTGCCAACCCAATAAAAGAATAAAGAAGAAAAATCTCTCTCAGTAATCCAAAAGTAGGGAACTCCGAAGATGTATTCAAGTCCTACTCAGTTTAGGAAACTTAAAAAGTCCACACTTAGTGGTAAATTGATAGCAGATGTACTAAATAGATGACAACAGAGTTAATAAATAACCAGTGATATGGAACTAATAAACAGTTGCACAGATCAAGTTTTACAAATCAGAACCAGAAAATAAGGTTTGAAGAAGTGGACTTGTACTAGGATTTCTGAAATTGGTCAGAACTCGTGAGTACTGAAAACAGGAATCCAATCAGGATCATCAAATGTTAAAACAGAATCATAATAGCAAGTATTCAGGAAACTGAAACTATTAAGTGAGTAAACTAGTAGTCGGAATGCTGAAATTGATGGACAAGTTCTAATTTTTAAACTGCTGACGAAACATAATTAGAAACCAGACTAGAAGCTGAAAGTAATAACGACAGTAACATGATTCAGTGACTGACAATTGATGAATCAGAAAGGCTATGCAGATAGTAAACAGTAAATGAATAAACTATGCAAAAGGAATGGAAAGCTTATAAAGTATTCTTTTTTTCCTTACTGTTATGTTCTGTAACATATCTGATCAAAGAAGACATACATAAGTGATTACAGGATTAGGATAGAAAGAAATCATTCATATCTGATTAAAGAAGAAATACCCCAATATTAGCAGCAATGCATATCTGTACTTCTCCATCCGTAGATTTTACTATAAGAGGCCAGATCCACTTGTGGTGTTTAGGCTACTTAGCCATATGTCATCTATTATTACCTTTGGGATTTGGACAATCTTGGACCACTCTTCTGCTTCCTTCTTTTGGTACCGTTGTGTCAGAGTTGGACAGTTATGGATCTCCAAACATTTAAGAGAGGATAGGTGGGAGAGTCCATCATACAGAGATTCAAGAATTGGGCAGTCCTTGATGCAAAAATCTTTAAGGTTTGTGGGAAGCAGACCCTTTGGCATGCAAATGAGAGCAAGACATCCACCAATGGCAAGAGATGAAAGAGAGGTGAGATAATAAAGACCTGAGGTATGTAGGGGTTCAAGATTCTCACACTCTCTAAGAAAGGAGCAATTCACAATCTCCAATTGTTTAAGATTCGTTAGTTTCAGCAGCCCCTTCTGCAAGATATTTAGCTGCCCACAATTTAGAACAGAAACCACCTGAAGTGCATTTGGTAAATCCATGTTTGGAATGGACTCAAGAGCAGGGCACTCTTTGATTTCTAATCTCTGGAGAGAAGTTAGGCTGCACAGTAAATTTGTGGGCAGGGACTCTAGATTCTTGCAATTGATGATCTTGAATTCTTGAACTGTAGTGGGTAACCTTGTTTCCTTGAAGGACTGAAGAGCAGGGCAATTTTCAATCACAAGTTCTTGGAGAGACGTTAAAGTGTCTAGCATCTTAGGTAGTGACTTCAGATTCTCACAATCGAAGATCCTCAATTCTTGTAGTGCAATAGGTAAAATCGTTTCCTCGACAGACTCAAGAGTAGGGCAACGTCCAATTACAAGTTCTTGGAGAAGTGTTAGAGTGTATAGCTCATTGGATAATGACCCAAGATTCTTGCAGTCAAGGATCCTCAATTCTTGAAGCGCAATGGGCAACCTTGTATCCTTGAATGACAAAATAGCATGGCAACTACGTATAATTAATGTTCGTAGAGATAATAGAGCATGTAGTCCCTTGTATAGTACCTCTAGATTCTCGCTCTTTGATAAGATAAGAGCTCGGAGAGATGTAAGGTTGTGCAAAATTTTATCCCAAGGTGGTGTTGCTTGGCCACCATAGCTTCTGGCTTATTATTGCCTACATTTGCCCCACTGAGTTCAGATAACCTTTTCTGTGGCTCCATATCGATAGAGCTTAACAATTGAAGGCTGGTTAAGTTACCCACTCCTAATGGAATTTTATGGAAGCTCCAGTTTCCTGGAAGGATAAGATACTGAAGGTTTATGAGATTACCCAGATTTTCAGGCAATTGTCTAAGCTTCCCACAGCTAATAAGTACCAAAGATTTTAAATTGTAAAGATGTCCAATCGAGTCAGGTAACTTCACAATGTCAGAAAATGAGAGATCAAGAAGCCTTAGATGTTTCAACTTGCCAATCAAATCAGGCAACTCTCAGGGTCGCAAATTCTGACACGTAGCACACGTAGGAATTGGAATTGCATGTTTGGTAAAAAGTGCCTTGGACTTCTTATCTTATCATTCCGAGTTAGAAGGGTACGTAAGCTTTTCATGGCCCGAAATTCAGTCACCTCAATAGTATAATTTTCCACCATCATGTAAGACAAGTGACGAGTTGTAGTTAGAATTTGGGATGACTCATCATGATTTCTCCTACAGTACATTCTGCTGGATACATATTGTGCTAAATCATGGATCAGATCATGCATCACAAATCCTAATCCTGTATTACTAGGTGACTCAAAAAATGTTCGATCTTCACGTACTTTTGCTCAGTCAATGAATAACGGGAATGACGTCATCAGAGTGTGACAATGATTAGATAACTCGAAGAAGGACCTCATGAATAGTTCATCAAAATACTCAGCCCCTATATCTTCCAATCGTTTCTTTTCTTTTGGTTGAATTATACCTTCTGCCATCCACAAGACAACTAATTCCAACTTAGTGAATAGATAGCCTTTGGGAAACAAAGAACAATATGTAAAGCATCTCTTAAGAAATGCAGGAAGATGATGGTAGCTCAGCATGAGTGATGGGAGAATCTCAGATTCTCTTAAATCCCATATTTCATTCTCCAAAATAGTTTTCCACTGAATATTCTCTCTTTTATCCCGTAAAAGACCAGCAAATGTTTTTAAAGCCAATGGTAAAACCCTTACATTTCTTCACAATCTCTTGTCCAAATAATGCCAACTTCTGATTTGCATGATCTGAATTTTCATCCATGAAAGCATGCCTTCTAACAAGAGCAAAACAAGCCTCATCTGACAAACCTTTTAAACAGTGGTTGTTTGGAACAGTACGCACGATTGATGCAACCCCTTTATTCCGTGTTGTAACCAATATCTTGTTTTCTAGTGTACTGACTGCAAAACCAGTGCTTAAAACCTCCCATCTCTCATAGTTCCCGTTCCACACGTCATCTAGGACCAGTAAGAATCTATTCTTGTTCAATACTTCTTGAAGTTTCAGCTGTAGCAGGTCCAATGAATTTGAAGGAGGAGATGAACCAGTAGCTGACTCAAGAATCTCTTTGGTTAACCAAACCACATCAAAATCTTCAGATACACAAACCCAAGCTTTGAGATGGAAATGCTTGGTGACTTTCTCATCGTTATAAACAAGTTGAGCAAGGGTAGTCTTGCCAACACCGCCCATGCCCACTATTGGCAGTACTGAGAAATTATTGCCATTGTTGCTGGCATGACTGAGTTTTTTCTGAGAGTAACCATCCAACAATCTCCTCTGTGTCTTCTTCTCGGCCAACAACTTTATATTTATTCACCAAAGAACTTGTAGGTGGCCTTGGACTGAAAGAAAAGGGCCTTGAGGACCCAAATCCCATACTGGAAACCAAACCAAGAGCAGCACCTTCTTGTGCTACACTTTTTAATCTCTGATTGATGTCCCTTACTTGTGATCCAAACATTTTAATTCTTTGCAGCTCTTCCACGATACTATATACCTTAGGTCCGATGCCTTTTATTCCCTCCAAAGCTTCATTAATGCCATTTATTGCAGATTCAATGCTAGAGTTCGATGCAGAAGAACTACTACTTTCAGTTGATGAAGTACTGAAAGAAATGGGGTGGCGTACCTGTTGGGTTTGGTTGGCTGCTTCCAATTTCAGGTGTAAAAGTTTGGTGGCATACTCCTCCAATATATCCTCTGCATCATAGAGAAGTTGCTTGAGGTGGTCCAACCACAGCTTCACAGCACCATTTGTGAATTGCTTCAGTTCAGCTTCATCTAATAAGGCCTGAATTATAACTGTTGTCTGCTTCAGTGATTCCACTTCTTCCAAATCAATTTCCCATCGCAGTAAGAAGTCGAGCAACTCAGGAGAGGCAAACCTGACAAAAGCCACCTGAAGGAAAGCCGAGAGGCAGGACCCTCCAAAAAGCTGTCCCACAGATGACATTTTCTTATCTGAAAGAGAAAAGAAATGTAATGCAACAAAACTTAGAACAACAGAAGCAGAAATCTGATGGAGAGAAGAAAGAAGAAGAGCAAAGATGATGGGATTGAACACTTTTAAATGTGAAAGAGGAATTGTGCTTATGAAGAGCTGTCTGGCTGTGAAAGGTATTGGGAAATATCTTCTCGTCGTTCCCCGCTAATAACGTCATCTTTGGTCAAGTAAGCTGATGGTTGTATGGTCAGAAAAAAAGAGAAGAAAGTATCAAAGTTGGAACTGCCCAGAAGTTCTACAGGAGGATATGGAAGTCATGGAACTGCCTTTTCTTTTTGCTTGACTCTATTCTTCCCTACTTAAGCCACACCAAACAAGAAAAAGAAATAAAAATAAAAACTCAAAATTAAAAGATTAAAAATAAATTTTGTTGACTCCATTATTTCCACACAAAGGAAAAGAAAAATAGACTTTGTGAACATATGTGCCATAGGCAACTCTGCTTCTGTCTTCATGGGGTCAAAGGAATTAAATACAAAGAGGACAATCTCCTTCTTCTGGGCGGTTTGACATTTAATGGGTTGAGGATTATGCAAAACCATTGTTCAACGGGGAACCCAGTTAAAAACCAAGCCCTTGTGATCGACCGAACGTTTGGTCTAGGGGGCTTGTGATATGGAGAAAATATAAACGAACCTGGTTCAAACTTGGTTCGACCCTCGACTCCGGTTGGGACGAAAGGAATCGACTCGCTTCCGAGCGAGCCGGGTCCAGGAGATAACTTGCTGAGGAAGAAAACTAACTCAGTCACAAGCATGCCCTAATCCGATACGATCGGAATAGGCTAATCAACCTAAAGGCGGCTAGCAGTAATTGGCGGCTGTCACTCATCGCTATTATATGGATAACTACCATATAACAATCGTATTATCAAAGGAGTCATCTACTAGTCCAACCTAGTAGAGATCTATCACTTAACGGATCTATCTGTTAAGATCCAACGACTATCCGAAGAAGGCTCAAATACATCCAACGAAGGAGATTCGAAGGTACACTCTATATAAGGCATCACCTACCCACAAGGTAGGGGATGGACGAACACACATACAATCTGAATTGTATTCTTCGTTATTCATTCCTTAGCTCTGTGACCCAACAAAGCTGTTTGTGATTAAGTTCATCAACTGACTTAGCCTTCGGAGGTGGATTCCCGATCCCAGCGGTCGGGCCACATCTGGCTTTTGTTTTTGCAGGTCATTCTCAGGAGATCTAAGGGTTGAGCAGATTTTGGACGCATCATTTGGCGCCGTCTGTGGGAATCGTTTTAGAAAGCTATGGTAACTAGATCAGCCCAGCGAGAAGCTGGCGTCCAAATTCCCTGAGTGAATAATCCGGATATTCCACAGGGAAGTTGACCCCTTGAGGTAGATGGTGGTCAAGGGGGTAATAATCCTCCAGATCCACTGCAGTATCAACTGGATCAACAGAAACTCCAGATGTTGGAGATAAGTCAAGCACTCCGTGTGCTAACCAGACAAGTGGTGATACCACAAGCACCCGATCATCGTGATGTAGAAAGGAGTGCATTACAGTGGGATCAAAGACTGATCGATGAGCAGAATGTCGGTGAAAATTTCCGGGAAGGCGACCGATTGCGAGAAAGAGAACCTAGGAGAACTAGAGATCTCCTTAGGCGAGACGATCGGTTTGACAGACCGCAAGGAAGTACGACCGGTTCGAATACAAGGTTGGTTGCAAGAGTACGTATTCACTCACCAACCATCAGGTGTGTTGCTCGAGATAACGATCGTGTTGCTCGAGATCATGATCGTGTTGCTTGAGATAATGATCGTGTCATCGGAGATCGGTCAGCTCATATTGGTCAAGAATTGGCCAATATCAATCAAAAGCTCGGACAATTGGCGAGATGGAGAATAACCGATGATATATACTCGGTTATCCAAAAAACTCCATTTGCCGGCCCCATAGCCGGATATCAGTTTCCTCATAATTTCCGTTTGCCAACTTTTTCCACGTTCGATGGTTCGGGAGATCCCACGGCCCACATTAGTTATTATCAGCAGACTATGGTAGTTGCAGGTAATTCTGATGAAATCCTTTGCAGGGTCTTCGGTTCGTCTTTAACTGGAGCAGCACAAAAATGGTTCTCGAATCTCCCATCGGGAAAGATCGTGGATTTTGATGGATTGGCGCACAAATTCATAGGACGATTCCAGAGTGGAATCCAAATCAAAAAGACCGAGGAGACCTTGTTTACTATTAGACAAGGGAAGAGTGAATCGATTCGGGAATACCTGAAAAGATTCAATAAGGTTACAATGGAGATAGAGAATCTAGATGAGCAAGTAGCTAAAACTGCTTTGTTCACTGGACTCACTAACTGACGACTCTTGGAGTTATTACTTCAAGATATGCCTACCACTTATGCTGAACTGGTACACAGATGCTAAAAGCAGGCAGAGGTCACGGAGTAAAAGTGAAGGCTCCTGAGAACAAGCGAAGCCGAAACAGAATGTTTACGATCGAGTTGGAAAGCCTCATCAGGCGTGGCGGCAAAGATCTCCCGGTAAAAGTGAGTATACTCCACTAAATACTCCTCGGGCTGATATTTTAAATATAATCAAGAAACAGAATATCTTGAAGTGGCCTCCAAAGCATCCCACCAAGCCTGGGGAGCAGGATCGAGAAAGGTATTGCCGTTTCCACAAGGATTACGGTCACTATACCAATGATTGCAGACATTTAAAAGCAGATATTGAGAAATTAATATCTCAAGGACACTTGTCCAATTTCATCAGAAGAAGACGAGAGGAACCACGAGACGCAGGTAACAAAAGGGACCGTTCGGTTAGCCCAGAACAACTGGCGGAGGCTCCTAAATCTAAGAAAGGTAAGGAGGTGATCGATGCTACTCGGTCACCCATCCTAACAATATTTGGAGGTCCCGAACCTGAGTCACTCCGGAAACTGAAAGCAAAATCCAAGTTCGTTGGGACCGGAGAAACCCGAAGCATAAAAGGCCGAGTGGTGAGGGTTCGATCACCTTTGGCGAAGAAGATGAAAGAGGCGTGTGTTTACCTCATGATGATGCTATAGTCATCAAGGTAGAGATCGCGCGCCGTGAAGTACATAGGGTGTTGGTTAACACCGAGTCTGCTGCAGATAGACCTATAAATGGATAGTCGAAATCCGCCTCTGAATTCGCATTCGTATTCGGTTAAGGGTATCCATATCCGAAAATTTTCTTATCGAAAAATATCCGTATCCGTCCGCTAAGCAACCGGATTCGGATTCGGATAATTGCTTATCGGATTGGATAATATCCGGATAAATTTTTATCCGGATAGAGTAAAGTATTTAACATTTTTTATTTAAAAATAGATGATAATCGGATTCGGATAGTGGTATTCAGTAATCGGAAATTAGAAATTTATAATAAAAAATGTAAAAAAGTGACAATTATCAATTAATAATCGGATATTTTATCGGATCGGATTATTATTGGATATCTAATAAAGTTTCGGATTCAGATTCGGATGTCTTCTCTAAATTTTTTTTGGATTCGGATACTGGTGTATCCGAGCCGAATCCGGTCCGTTTACAGGCCTAGCTGCAGACCTTTTATCTTATGCAGCTTATCAAAAGCTTAAAGTGGATGAAGACTTGATGGAGCCATCATCCACGCATCTATATGGCTTTGCAAGATCGTCTATAATAGCGGAAGGATCAGTACAGTTGGACCTGTCAATTGGAAGCTTCCCCAAAGAGGCTACCGTTCGGGTAAACTTCTTGGTGGTTCGAGAGCTCCCGGCTTACAACGTCATCCTCGGGAGACCATCTTTATCAAAGGTAGGTGCTATCGTTTCAACGAAGCACCTGAAAATAAAATTCCCGATAGAGATGGGGATCGGTCAAGTTTCATCTGACCAAAGAATTTCTCGGCAATGTTATGTTGCATATTTAAAAGATAAGGAGGGCCCAAGAAAGGTGACAGCGCTACCAATTGAGATACGAGATGATCGGGACGAAGCAGAAATGCAAAGACCCGAGCCGGTAGAAAAATTGGAACAAATCCAGTTGTATCCCGATGATGAAAAAAGAATTACTCATATCGGGTTTGAGCAGCTGGGAGAATTCAAAGAGGAGTTGAAGTCTTTTCTTCAACAAAATAGTGATGTGTTTGCGTGGTCTGCAGATGACATGCGCGGAATTGATCGGCAAGTTGCAGAGCACAAACTTTGGATAGATCCAAAGGCGAAACCAGTTATTCAGAAGAGGAGAAATTTCTCCATAGAAAAGTACGAAGCCGTTCGGGGCGAAGTTGAGAAACTGAAGAACTCTGGTTTCATTGAACCCATTGAATGCCCAATCTGGTTGGCCAACGTGGTAATGGTCACTAAAAGGCAAATGGCAAATGGAGGATGTGTACAGATTACACAGACCTCAACAAAGCTTGCCTTAAAGACTGTTACCCATTGCCCAGTATTGATCTGTTGATAGACGCAACAACAAGATATGAAACATTGAGTTTCACGAATGCATACTTGGGTATAACCAGATCCTCATGAACCAGGAGGACGAAAAGTTTACGGCTTTCATGACTGATCGTGAGAGCTTTTATTATAAAGTCATGTCGTTCGGCCTGAAGAATGCAGGGGCTACTTATCAGAGAGCCGTCAACAAAATCTTTAAAGACTTGATCGGGAAGAACGTGGAAGCATATGTTGACGACATGCTGGTAAAAAGCACTGTGAGAACAAAGCATATTGAAGATTTAACAGAGGTATTTTCAGTACTGTGAAAATATCAAATGAAGCTGAATCCGAAGAAGTGTGCCTTTGGAGTTTCGTCGGGCAAATTCTTGGGCTTTATGGTATCACAAAGAGGTATTGAGGCTAACCCAGCCAAAATACAAGCTTTGATTGATATGGAAGCCCCCAAAACTGTTCGGGATGTGCAATGCTTAACGGGGAGAGTAGCCACGTTGAACCGTTTCATCTCACAGTCGGGAGAAAAGTGCCTACCTTTTTTCAAAGCACTCAAAAATTTGAGGGGCAGTAAGGAGGCAAAATGGACTGAGTGTCAAAAAGCTTTCAAAGACCTGAAGGAGACATTGGGAAGACCACCGCTATTGTCCCGACCCGAGAAGGGAGAAATTTTACAACTGTATTTAGCAACATCTCCTTCGGCGGTAAGCGCAGTCCTCATTCAGGAAAAAGACAAAAAGCAGTGGCCAATCTATTATGTCAGCCACGTACTACTCGATATGGAGACACGATATTCTCAGATCGAGAAGCAAGCTCTGGCTCTTATGATAGCAGCAAGAAAACTACGGCCATACTTTCAGGCTCATCCAATTAAGGTATTTACCACTTTTCCCCTTTGTAAAGTTTTTCGTAAACCTGATTTGTTTGGAAGAATGGTAGCTTGGTCGGTTGAACTTAGTGAGTTCCAAGTAAGCTTTAAGCCTCGAACGGCAATTAAAGCTCAAGCACTAGCCGATTTCGTAGTGGAGACTACTGCACCGATGGAGGAAATTGCCAAACCCACTATTCCAACCATATGGGAGGTATATGTGGATGATTCGAGTAATAAACAAGGAGCAGGGGCTGGAATTCTCCTGAAGAGTCCAACAAGTTTTATTATTCGATATGCATGATTTGCATTCGAAGCAAGTAACAATGAGCGAGTACGAAGCCCTAATAGCTGGACTTCGATTGTCAAAAGCATTAGCGATAGCAGATGTGACTATTTTTAATGACTCACAACTTATTGTCAATCAAGTACAAGGGGAGTATGGCGTTAAAGAACCCCGGTTACAGAAATATCAAGAGATTGTGCAAGCATTGCAGAAAGAATTCAGGGAAGTGAAAGTATATCAGATCCCAAGAAAAGAAAATACAATGGCAGATGAGCTATCCAGATTAGCCAATGCCAAAGAAAAGAATTTAAACCCTTCGGTCTACATAGAAGAAATAACCTTCCCAAGTTATCGGGAGACGGAAATATCCTATATTGAAGCAGAGCGTTGCTGGATGGATCCGATCGTAGAATATCTGAGAGATGATAAACTACTAGAAGATCCAAAAGAAGCAAGATTAATCAAAGTGTGCTCCGCACGATTCGTACTGCAAAATGGAAGGCTATATAGAAGATCTTACTCCGGACCCCTGTTGAGATGCTTGGGTCCCGAAGAATCGGAATCAGCTTTAGCCGAGGTACATGAAGGAATTTGTGGTGCTCACATGGGCGGTCGGGCCCTGGCACACAAAATTTTGAGGCTCGGGTTATATTGGCCTAAGCTCCAGCAAGCTGCTATGGAATATGTTCGTCGCTGTAGCAATTGTCAAATCCATGCTACAGTATCTAAATGCCCAGCTGAAACCTTGACTTCGATTCTAGACCCCATCCCTTTTGCGATGTGGGGAATCGACATCATGGGAAAATTCACCAAGGCGTCGGGCGGAAGAGAATATCTTATCGTAGCAATTGACTACTTCACCAAATGGGTCGAGGCAAGTGCCCTGGCGGCCATCACTGAAAGAAAGGTGGAGAAGTTCGTGCTCGAGTCAATCATATATCGGTTTGGGATGCCAAAAATAATCGTGACCGATCATGGCACTCAATTCGATAACCCACAATTTGCACAATTTTGTGGGACTTACTTGATCGAGCATCGTATGTCATCAGTGGCATACCCCCAAAGCAATGGCCAAGTAGAGGTTACAAACCGAACGTTACTTGAGGGGATAAAGAGAAGACTCGAAGCTGATAAAACCTTGTGGGTCGAAGAATTGCACAATGTACTGTGGGCTTACCGAACTACGGTTCGAACGCCCACAGGGGAAACTCCTTTTAAGTTGGCTTACGGATCTGAAGCATTGGCACCTGTCGAAGTAATGGCTGGAACACTACGGGAAAGAGAGTTCGAAGAAAAAGCGAACAAACAAGGACTGCTAAATAGTCTTGACTTGCTGGATGAAGTTCGTACAAAAGCAATAGCGCGAACTCAACATTATCAACGAAGGATAGCGTCACATTATAATTCCCGAGTAAGGAATCGTCGATACATAGCAGGAGACTTGGTATTGAGAAATACCTTAGCTTCAGATCCGCGCCACCAAAGGAAATTGGACCCTTCATGGGAAGGTCCATATATGGTTATTAAACCAGTCGGTTCGGGAGCTTATAAGCTAAAGAACATGACAACTCAGAAAGAGCTGGATCGTTCGTGGAATGCTAGGCATTTGATGAAATATTATCCTTAAAGAGATTCTCATTTTCATTCGTGATGTAACAAAATTCAACTCAATCAATACAATTCTCAATTTTCAACATACTGTCTTTTGATTGGGGGCATCACATCACACAACACTCAAGATCAGATCCAGCGACAAAATCAAAAGGCATCGGTTTAAAACCCGTGTGGGACCTTCTACAAGGCATCGGTTTAAAACCCGAGTGAGTTCCTTCTCAAACTTATTGAATTTCTCCGGAAATTCTTAAGTAAAGGCATCGGTTTAAAACGGGACCCGGTGGTGTAACCGAGGACCTTCTCAAACATGCCCGCGTAAAGGCATCGGTTTAAAACCCAAGGCATCGGTTTAGAACCCGGGAGTCCCAACATGAATTTCTCCGAAAGGGCCGGTAAAACCGTGTGGGACCTTCTACAAGGCATCGGATTAAAACCCGAGTGAGTTCCTTCTCAAAACTTATTGAATTTCTACGGAAATCTCTAAGTAAAGGCATTGTTTTGAAACAACTAAGACCTACTGCAACAATGACTCAAGTGACTAAAAAAATTCAAAGATGAAGTTAATTCTTTATTCCTTTAAACGATCAGAAGGGGCCAACCTTTACATCAAGTATACATATGAGATAACAAGTGTTGAGATACAATCTTCGTTCGGTCAAAAAGGAAAGTCATCATCGGTGATCGAAGTAGCTTTGTCAGAAGCAACTCAGAGTCAAGAAGCAATACAGATTCAAGAAGAAGAAGATGAACAGAGTCGAGAAAACATATGTTATCATTTGTTTATCTCCCTCGGGGATTGCGAAGCATTTTGCAAGTACAAAATCCTCCGCAATTCCATACTCTTTATCCAGCTTTTTCCGGAAGAAGTCTGATCTTTGATCAAACCTGCATTCACGGCAAGCTCTTCATAGCTGAATCCTTTAAGAGGAGGATAGGCAAGAGAGTCGTCAAAATGATGCATTATATCCGGATCTGGAGGTGGAAGATCCGTTGTATCTTTGGCCTAGGCGGGAAGAGGAAGTCCCAGTTTTGCAAACACTTCAAGATGATAATTGGCGTGGTGGGGAGTTGTGTTGAAATAAGGATTTCTCCTTAATATCGATTCCCATACCTCGTTCTCACCATCCCGGTATGCCTGCAAGTTATAAGCATTCAACATATCAACAAAAGGCTTACTGTGCAAATATTTGAAGATGCAAGCTCTGCGAACATCAGTTGAAGGGGACTCGGGCAAAAGGGTAATAGCTTGCCTTTGGGACGTTGACACAGCTTCAGACCCTTTCGCCCCTGCTGAAAGCTTTCCTACTTCCCGCTCCAGCTGTCGGATCTTCTCCCTGGCATCATCCAAATCCGACCGAAGACGCTCGTTCTCGGAATTCTTCACTCTGGCAATCTCCCAAGCTTGGTTTCCAAGACGAGCAACCTCAGCATCTTTGGCTTTGGATTCTTCCCGAAGCCTGGAAACTTCATCACTCAATCTACTGAGTCTAAAGGCTGCTTCCACTTGATTGTGGAAGTTACCAGTGAGACTCCTGCAATAACTTCAGAGTTAGTCAAGAGCAAAAGAAAAATCTTCAGAACGAAAGGTAATAAAGAAAAACTTACATCACCAGTGATTTCATAAAATCCCTGTCTGGGATCGTGGAGAGGGCTCTGCTCTCGGCAGGCATTTGAACGGCAGTGCACCATTATAGTGCATTGTCAAAATCGCCTGTCACCAAGTCAGACCTCTTCAGCGACCAAGAAGGATGGAACACATCATCGGCCAACCGAGGGTGCTTCCTAGTGGCAAAATCCTCCGGCTCCAGGGAAGGAGTGGAGGAGGATGCCAAACAAGCACTAGAGTTGGAAATACGAGCGGCACCTGCGGGGACCACATCTTCCTCAGATGCCCGAAGGGTCTTCATCATGGAAGAAGACTCCAGCGTAGTTCCAGCAGGGGCGTCAACAATGCAAGCAGCGACGGAAGGGGCCACGTCCTCCATAGAAGACCGAACAGTCTCTTCAGGCAGAGGAAGCGTGGGAGAAGCATCAGTAGAAACTGTGGGAATCTGATATGAAGATTCACCAACACCAGTCTCCCCACGTTTAGAAGATTCACCAGCAGCAATCACCTCAGAGGGAGCAACTTTCGTTGGTACTGGGGTAGTCTTCTTGCAAGATTTTTCCCTAATAAAGTCCAAGTTAATTCTTGGAGGCACTGCAAATAAAAGAAAAGCAGCATCAGTACGAGAATCCAACAACTTATAGCAGAAAAGGGAAAACCCTAGATTTCTGTCGAACAGATAAAGTTATGAACACCACTCAGGGAACTTCCGTAATGAGTAAACCCCAAGTATGAATACTGTGGAGATTACTCAAGGAGAAGAAGAAGTTCGTGACAAAAGTGAATGACAGAGCAGAAGACTTGTTCAGGTTCTGATCGAAGATATTGTTGGAGGACAAGAGTACAGAGATAGCAAAGGAAGACAAAATATTACTTTGCAAATCTACCAGACAAAAATAACTTGCAGATAGCGAGATAAGGATGAAACACCCTTGAGGAACTTAAATAGCCTCAAGGAGAGATGCAACGGTTGAAAGCCCAAGTTAATCAAGGGACATGATGGAAGAGACACTTCGAATTCCTAAAAATGTAGGATCAACGGTCAGGGGATAATAGCGCTTCAAATTCGAAACTTGAAGGTTGAACTAGGTTTCCACGTGGAACACTGTGCACCTGATACGAGGATATTGCCAAATACCAACCGTCGCACCAGTATTAAATAATAGAGTATTTCCAATTCCTTGGGAAGAGCAATTGGTATACGAATACAAGGAAACGTTTGAGCATCGTCATAAAGAAAGAGTGGTTGGGAGATAAAGTTCAGGTGTCCAAAAGGTTCAGAAGAATCAAATTGACCGAACACCTCTCCAAAACGCATTTCCCTGATGTCCCGAGCATTGTCTTTAATTAAGGTACAAGTTAATCTACGTGATAACTTATCTCCTCTTGTGAGAAGGAATAGATAATTATTTGGGTATGATATGAGAAAATATTAAGACAATCATTGGAAGAGTTCGAGAAAAAGAAGACAGATTTCTATTTCATTATAAAAGACCGTGGGGGGCCAACCCTTACAAAAAAAAAAAAAAGATGGTTTCATATTGTTCTTTCTCATTATTAGCCGAAGAATCTTTGTCAGAATCTTTATCCGAAGCGGGCTTTTGAGGTTCTTCGGGAATAGGCGGCGAATCAACAAGATAATTCTCGACATTTGGGTCCGCTAGAATGGGGTCCTCCTCTTCCAAAACCCAGTCATGAAAAGGCAGCTTCAGCTTCTCGAAGATTTCCTTGTGACACACCTCCCGTAAGGGAGTTGTGTCAAAAGAAGGATTAGATTCAAGGATCTTTTTCCAGACATCATTCTGCCCCTCTCGATAGGCTTGAAGGTTAAAGGAACCCAATAGCAAGGTAAAAAATTCGATCGAAATGAACATTTCGACCTTGGAAAAGGTCGAAATTTCGAGGTTTCGGTCGAAATTTCGACCGAAACTGGATACTTTTTTCCTGATTCTTGAAAACTCAATTTCGAGCCTCAAATGCACTCAAATTGATTTGGATTTTTGCATACTAGCTATTTCAAGCATAATAAACACTATAATAACTACTAGTTTACTAAAAAACTACTGAAAATGTAACATCCAACATTCCAAGTATATAGTACATGAATCAGAGAAGAAGTTGTATTGTTATTACTTACAACTTACAACTTACAACTTACAAGTCTATTCTATTCAAGCCTCAAGGTCTCCCTCTTCCGTCTGCACCCCATACAAATGACAATATAACTCCCATGATGTTTGCCCCCGCCCCATATAGTTTTGGACATAGTCAAAAACTGCACCTCTGTATGTGGCCTCATCCACATGCATAAGATTCCCTAACGGTGGGAAGTTGTGAATCTCCAAAGGAACTGGTGGTGGTGGGCCTTGTGGCTGTGGAATAGTGTGGAAGATCTGCTCAACAAATGAAAGACCACCCTGCCCCTGGCTCTCAGGACTAGGAGAAGGATAAGGATACTAATAAGGTCGCAGTGGCTGACTCCGATAATCGACAGTGGGAGGGACACCATAAGCTCCATAGGCCGCTCCATAACCATAAGGCTCCAGTCGTGGCTGACTGGCCTGACCTTGAATTTGATAGCCAGGAGGGACACCATATGGTCCATAACCATAAGGACCATAACCATAAGTCGACTCGGTAGAACCAATACTCTCCACAACAGTATCATATGAGGACCTCGGAGGCCTATGCCATCCGGATCCTCTGGAGGTGGAGGAGTCTCTAGCATCATCAATGCTCATCGATCTCATAGATCCCACCAAGCTCTCGGCATCGGATGGACGGTAGGACCCATATGATGGCGTGTCCTCTGTGCTCCAGCCATGCTGTCTCCCCTTCCCCTTCCTCGAATATGTAGAGGAAACATTTTTGCCTCGAGATGCAGCTCCAGTATGGTCTGAATCCTGTGTCGCGTGGGTGAACTGACTCTCTCCTGTGAATCTCGGTGGTCGTCCTCCCCCCCCTTGACTCTCACGTCCAGCAGGTGGTGGTGGTGGTGGTCTCTCCCTAGGATCAGCTGAATCCTGATCACGAGGTCCCACACCCTCCTCATCCCCTCCATCATCACCATCACCGTCATCATCACCACCATCGTCGTCATCGCCGGAGGCCTAGTCACCTCATCCTCAGTGTCGGACCATAAAATCAAATCCTCACTCAGGGTGGATGCACTAGGGTGTGGCACGAAGGGACGGGCGGGCTCTGCATGTGGCCTCCCCTCCTGGGCCATGAAGTCCCCCACATCAGCCCCCATCTCCTCTGCAATCTGACTATTGGGAAGACCTCCATCCTCATCCAGCAATCCGTCTCCACTATCCCTGATCCAGTCAACTACTGGGTTATCATCATCATCCATCTCAAATATGTCGGCCAACTCGATATTGGTGCTCTCTCTGTCCATCCCCTGTCTAATATGATCCTCTCTCAGTCTCATATTATAGTGTAGGTAGACAAGGTCCTCTAGATGCTTCACACCCAATCGGTTGCGCCTCTTCGAGTGAATGAGGCTGAAGGTGCTCCAATTTCGCTCACAACCAGTGGCAGAACATGTTTGGGAGAGCACTTTGCTTGCAATCCTACTCAAGTTGTGTGAATCACGTCCAAATTGCAACCACCACTCCATTTGCAACAAACATAGACTCCAAGTCATTTTAATACTTAAATAACTAAATTAAAGATAGAATATAATAATTAAATGTATAATGAAATAAATGAATGAACTTACCCGCAGAGGCGGTTTCCCGTCCCGATACGGCCACAGCACGACCGAAGCTCCCAGTGGCATCCCTAAAAGCCTTTATCTAATATATAAAGAGAAAAAACAATAACTAGTTAGTAGTTACTAGGTTAATGACTTAGTATAAAACTACGAATTGTGAATATCAAATGATTCTAATCACTATCTCACCTCCATAAGGATGACTGCTTGTTTAGCTGTATCCGGTTCGAACTTCTCCACTACGAGTTTGGACAAGCATCCATCAAATCTTGCCTCATCCCAAGATTGTCCTTGTAATGGTACTTGGGATTTAAATAGTATGCTGTGTAAGAAAAAGTATGTCATAAAAGGGAATAGTTAATGCTTAAGCCTTAATAGTGTGATAACATAATGAAAATTAAATTAAATACTAGACTTAAGTACTTAACAACTTAACAACTCACCAGCCTTATGCAGTGGATGCTGCAACATAGACTCCCATCTACTGTTGATGATTTGAAGGACTTTCTTGTTGCCGCGTGGGTGGACCTGAGCAACTTGCTGCTTCATCCTATCTACTGCAGCAAATATGTGTGCTAGAGTAGGTTTTTTTTGCTGATCTACCATCCTCAACACATTCACCACAGGCTCAAGCATCTTCACTACTATCCTCACATTGTGCCAAAAACTCTCATCAAGGATAGTCAACTGAGCTCTCCTTCCTCCCACTGATGAAGAACCCTCCCAGTTAAACCACTCCTCTGATGCAAACATACTCCTAAGGCCAGTCTTCCTACTCTCAAAGCTCTGCAGTGCTATCCAATTAGTAGCAAATCTGGTTATGCCTGGCCTCACTAACTCACCCTGACACTTGTCCCTCATCATCCTTAATGCATAGGTGTGGTTATATATGAAGGTGCTAACATGTCGAGCTTGGTCCACCGTATTCTTCACAAGCTTGACCTTTCCAATCTCCTTCAACATTAAGTCAATGCAGTGAGCAGCACAAGGAGTCCAAAAGAGCCTATATTTGTCCATCCATCAAGGCATCAAGCCATCAATACAAAGTTATAAAGTGTACATGTATATGTGTAATGTAAATATATGTATTTACAAATGAAAATTAATACTATATGTTTAGACTTTAGATACTTGGAGTTCTCTTGCATCTTCAACCCAGCTTTCTTGTAGTTGGAGCCATTATCGATCACAATTTGAACTACATTTTCCACTCCAACCTCCTTCACCACTTGCTTCGATAATTTGTAAATGTATTTTGCATCCTTCTTCTCACCGGATGCATCACCGACTTGAGGAACACTGTCCTCCCATCACAATTCAACATGAAATTGATGATGGATTGTCCAGTGGGACCGGTCCAACCATCGACCATCGAGTCACTCCATAATGATTCCACATGGGCTTTAATCCCTTAATGTATTCATTTATGTCCTCTTTATGCTTAGGCAAATACACATTATATATCTCATATGGAGTGGGGCCCCGTACACCACTCCCAACCTACCGCCTATCTGCTCAATCATATCTCCGTAGTAGGGCCCCGAGCTGTATGTGCTGGAACACTATGGTAATGCGCCCATTTGGAGAAACCATCCCCACCTCCTCACACTCCCCCAAAGTGCTAACTTTCTCGTTTATGCTCAGGCCCAAAAGGGCCGGATCATTGCGAAGAATCTCAAGATCCGGATCGTAGGATGTCTGAGGAAGCTCGACCCCGCAGGGCCCGTGGAAGGAGCCCACACCGAGACCCCCTGGGACGGGAGCCACCAGCCTCCCAACCCACCGGCTCTCCGAGGACCCACAACCCCGGACCCCCGGCCTCCCGATGTCACATCCGTGCTCCCACCACACACGCCCTCCTCGTGATCGGCCTCCGATCGGGTCACGTCTCCCGGCTCTCCCTACCTAACCCTCGGATCGGAGGTCATCCACGGCATCCTCGAACTCTCCCTCGTGTTCTTCTCTTTCCTCTTTGCTTTCCACCACTAATATATGAGGCCATTGCCCTCTTGACCTCTACAGGCACCTTTGGGCACCCTGTTACATCCCTGTTGCCACCAGCTAGATGCACCTTCAATCTAGTGGCCCCACCTCCTCCTATTTGTTTCTTACAGTAATTACACTCACTCTTCCTCTTATCAGCTGTCAGTGGCCTCCCATGATCCCAAGCTATGTCTGACATCTTTAAAATAGAGTGTCTGATACAAGAAACACACACTAAGTATCTTGAAAAGCTCCACAATATGCTCCAAAAATGACATACATGCTTCTAAGTTCTAATAATAACCTCCTATTTTTAAATATAAAAAAAAATATATGTATAACTATATAAGTATTTTTTAATATATAAATAATTTTAAAATATATAAAATACACACTAACTATCTTAAAAATATCCACAACATGCTCAAAAAATTGCATACATGCTTCCACTAATACTCTCCTATTTTTAAATTTAAAACAGAAATTAATTATTTTTTTAATATTTAAATATTTTTTTAATTATTTAAATATATATTAAATACAGTAAAATTACATAATTAACAGAAAAAAAATTAATTCAACACCATCACAGCAATATGGTGTCTCAACTCTCACAGACATCTATTTGAAGCTTATACATGTACTATACATAAACATTTTTAACAATATACATAATTTAGTAAATAATTTTTAATAACAGAAAAATAAAAAAAATAGTAGGAAGAATCAAAAAATAATTTTGACACTACAAATTCATAGATCATCACTCTAAAGTAAACATATATAAATTTGGAAGCAATCTAACATGATTTAAGGCACAAATGAAACAAAAATCAAAAAATGAGGAAGTTGGTTACTCACCTTGCAAGATTTGAGAAAATGCACAAATGGAGGAGCAAATCAAGTGTTTGAAGGAAATGGAATACTAGAAATTAGGTGTAGAATGGGATGAAAGCAAGAGAAATCAGCAAAAATTGCAAAATCAGGTCGAAATCTCTGGGCGATATGGCTCGAAACAGTCGAAACTGACGGTAGGTCAAAAATGAGCTCGATTTTGGGTATTTTAAAGCCTACGCAAGTGTCGTTTCAGCCCGATATGGTATCGGGCCGAAATATCGACTCGTATTGACCGAAATTTCGGTCGATACGAAACGAAATGGATACTTTTCGTGCCAACTACTGTATTTCGTTTCGAGTTGGATTTTTGCAGGCATTTCGATCGAAATTTCGACCATTTCAATCGAATTTTCTTCCATGCCCATTAGATCAGTGAAGGAGACGTTGTTCAGATACTTCCGAATGCAATCCCTCCGAAGACCTTGTGTAAGATGTTTGGGCTTGCTGGGATCTGTCATCTTAGACAGACGTTCGTTCTCCAGGGCTTAAAGCTCGAGACTCTCGCCGAACGCGGTAACAGCGGTTTTTCTGTTTCTTAGCCTCGCGTTCAGCGGAAACAGCACGAATGGTTGACGAGTCAAGTTCTTTCCTCAAAGAACTCATCTCCTCATCATGCTTCTCCTTCAACTCTTCGGCTGCTTTCCTCAGCTGGTCCACCTCAGAATTGGCCTTTGCCAGATTCTCTTCACAAGTTTGCAGCAAGGAGTCGCTACGACCAACTCGACTCAATGCCTCCATGTGTTGATAAAAGCTCAACATAGCATTCCTAGAAAGACAGGGAGATTATCAGAAAGTCCCAAGAAAGATTACAAAACAAGTAGTAAAAGCTCAAGAAAAATAATAACTTGTGGAAAGACGAACGAGAACGTCATCTTGCAGGGTCTCAAAGGCTTGATGGTCGGCAGGCATAAGGCCGAGAGAGCTCCACTCAACAGCCTTTTCGGGATCCTGCTTTGCCCGGTCTGTTCGCATCAGCGACCATTGAGGGACGAAGATCTCCTCAGAATCTTTGTTCTTCTTGGATTTCTTCGGGGCGGAAGCATCGACTGAGTCGTGCTTCCTTTTGGTTCGGACGGGAGAGGGGATTTCAACCTTTTCCACCATTGACTTTTTCCCTCTCCCCGAAGCCTCCACCACTGGCTTCAAGTTCCTGATACCCTTATAAGAAGGATCTGGGGGTGGCACAGAGGCTACTTGTTCTGCAATCAAGGCTCGAGAGGACCGTTGCTCTGCAGTCAACACAGCCTTGGCAGCCCTCACCCGAAGGCTGTCTGGATTCATTTTTGGAGGCACTACAAAGAAAAACGAAAGTCAGAAAGTTGAAAAAAGTTCGCAGTACATTCAAGAAAGTGAAACGTGGTAGTTAGAAAGCTCACGTTGAGCCAGCCCCCAGTATTGAAGAATGGAGTTGTATTCCATCTCATATCCATGTATCTCTTGATACCATGGAATTGACTTGATCTTCCCGACAGCAGCTCTGTCTTCTTTGGATAATGGAGGGACCCGGTTACCCTCGAAATATGAAGTGTACAGCTTCCAGGAGGTCGGGAAGTTAAGATCTGATTGAGGCGCTCGACAGAAAAAATACCGCTTGCGCCACCACCCTTTATGATTGGAAGGGAAAGTTCCTTTGGCAAGAATGATGCCCGACCAATCAAGCTCAACTTTGTTGCGCTTAGAAAGCACAACCCAACCGGGAGGATGGGAAAGAGAAAGAACATGAAAATGTACAAAAAGAGGAAGAGAATGTATGATGCCAAGCTCAAAACATAAACCCAAGAAGCCGACGATGAGACGCCAACTATTGGGAAGAAGAATTCCGGGACAGATGTCCCAATGATTTAGAATGGCAGAAAACAAAGTATTAAAAAAGGGAAAGCGAACTTCGCTTTCCAAGGTATCTATATATAGGGAGAATTCGCCCGGAAGGATCGAATCAACCCTCTCGTCAGAAGTGGGAGCCCTAAGTTGGTACGAGGAAGGAAAGTCAAAACATTTGACGGCTGAAGGAAGGTTTTCCTCAGTATAGGAGGAAGCAACAGAGCCAGGTCCATCAGCGGACCTAGTGGGTTGTTTGGACTGCCCAAAAGATTTGGCGGTCACCTTCGGAGTCATGGATGGGCCAAACTCAGGAAGGGCAGAAGAAGTCTCAGCTTTTTCTTCTGCTTTTCTCTATTGGCTAACTTCTGCGAAGTCACGCCGAGAAGCAGTTAGGGTTTTCTTGTCGCTATCCGACTGCTCGGAGGGGACAGAGACAAAGGCCTCATCACCACTATCGCCCTTGCCAGTGCTAAGCACAGGAGAAATTTCAGAAGAAACCCTACCGCCCTCCATTACTAAAAAGTTTGATTGTGATTTCTAGAGAAAAAAGAAACCTAGAGACAAAAGTAAACTTTGCAAAGGAGTCAGTAAACTTACTGAATCACTGAGGCAGAAAGCTCGAGAACAAGAGGATCGTGAGGGCGCGAAGAAGACGACGAGGTTTCAAAATTCCAAACAATGAGAATGAAACCTACGGAGACAACGAACCGCTTTTAAGCACCCGCAAGAGTGTTCGAGGACGTGTACGATCGAGATGAATTCAGCATCAACGATCGAGATTTGGAGACGGTTCGAAAGTTTGAACACACGAATCCAAATCAGGCATTCAGAAACCGTCGTTTTGATTAAGTGATCAACGATAGTTTCGGCTGCAAAGGACACGTGACGTCACCCCCACAAAAAGTGAGAATACTCACAATGCTCGAGGAAAAAGCGACACAGCCGCATTAAATGTGAAATGACATTTAATGGGTTGAGGATTATGCAAAACTATTGTTCGACGGGGAACCCAGTTAAAAACCAAGCCCTCGGGATCGACCGAACGCTTGGTTCGACCCTCAACTCCGGTCGGGACGAAAGGAATCGACTCGCTTCCGAGCGAGCCGGGTCCAGGAGATAGCTTGTTGAGGAAGAAAACTAAATCAGTCACAAGCACGCCCTAATTCGATACGATCGGAATAGGCTAATCAACCTAAAGGCGGCTAGCAGTAATTGGCGGCTGTCACTCATCGTTATTATATGGATAACTACCATATAACGATCGTATTATCAAAGGAGTCATCTACTAGTCCAACCTACTAAAGATCTATCACTTAACGGATCTATCTGTTAAGATCCAACGACTATCCGAACAAGGCTTAAATACATCCAACGAATGAGATTCGAAGGTACACTCTATATAAGACATCACCTACCCACAAGGTAGGGGATGGACGAACACACATACACAGGTACATACAATCTGAATTGTATTCTCGTTATTCATTCCTTAGCTCTGTGACCCAACAGAGCCGTTTGTGATTAAGTTCATCAACTGACTTAGCCTTCGGAGGTGGACTCCCGATCCCAGCGGTTGGGCCACATCTTACGTTCATTTTTGCAGGTCAATCTCAGGAGATCTAAGGGCTGAGCAGATTTTGGACGCATCAGCACCACACTGCACTTGAATGACAAAGACTTGAGCTGAACAACTAGCTTTCCTTGTTAATCACCATAAAGGCTCAATTATTCAAGAGCTCCCGAAACCACAAAAGTGAAGTAGGTAGCCAAGTACTCCTAGATTTTCAATCTTGCATATAACTCTAGATCAGAGATGTAAGATCTTTAGAACTTAGGATCTTCTTGTCTTTTCTTGAGCATCTGACATATGGGAGCATACCAATAAGGTATGATTACAGTATTGTATGTAGAAGGGGGGAGGGGACTACTCATTCATCAATTGAAAGTCGATTTACAAATATGGAGAGTTGATTATTAGTGTTTTAGCTCATAAATGAATGTCAGTTGAATCGATCTATAAGCCAAAGAAGGAAATGAACAGAAGTCCTCCATGTCTTGTGTTCTTTTCCATATGAGTACTCCTTCTGAAGTGTAGAAAAGTGAGAAGGAAATTCCAAAAAGAGGATGTGAAGATCATGACACAAATCTGAAATTAACATATTCAATGCCAACCACTGTTTTATTTATGCTCTATTGTATACATAGAAGAATGCACATCCAATGAACCTAGGGAATCATAGAAAACTGCTACCAAATCCAGGAATATTTTACTTTCAATAACATATATCAATCATCGGATCATAAGTACAACAAAAAATATACTCAATTATACTTGGATTGTAGAAGGATAAAAGCTAAGGGAGTAGGCCATTTGCCTCATCAAGATAATCAACATCGTGATCGCCTCAGTCGTCAAAATTTCCAAACATAAATCCCAAAAGTTGGATTCCTCCACCAACCTCCTCATAGTCATCCTCCTCATCTGTAAAATCAAAGTTTCAAACACATTCATAAATAAAAGAATGAAACATAAAACCTAGAGAAAGATTGTAAATAATGAAATCAATGACCTACTTGTAAGTTGCAACCCACCCCCATCCCACTGAAGGAACCTGACTTAGTAAGGGAAATGGACACGAGTGTGCATTACAACTCAGATGCTTTTCATCTATGCTGGACATGTGTGCATGTATGAGAGAGGAAGTAACAAGGGTACACTGGAAGAAATAAAGAAGGAAAACTGTTGGAGATGGAGAAGTAACATAGGAAAAAAGATGCTGGTGTCAAAAAACTGGGAGATGGAGAAGGAAAACAAAGCTGCAAGCTGTACCTGAATGTTGTTGCCGCCCATCCATCCGACAGTAGAGTGGATGTTGCCACCTATTGGGCCATTTGGTATAGAACAGAGAACTAGCCTTTTGTGACCCATAGCAGTGGAGCTTCTCCAAGAGGGATACAGCGACAGGAAGACTCGCTGTGTTGAAAATTTGAAAGAAAATAGATGGTTAATTAGGGAATAACAAAACTCAAAGATTAGTTCTTGATTTTCTTTTTCTTTATTTGGGTCACAGTGGCATGGCGAACAACTCAATTGATGCGAGTAAAGGTTCCAGAAAGAAAGAACCAAAAGAAAATTCTTGCTTGAAGACATCAGATGGTTTGGACAAAATTCTGAAGATGATTGAAGGGGACAAAAGTCATTTGTAATTGATCAAGTTTAATCCTTTGTTTTGTCTTTCTTAAGTACAATTTTGATTATACAAAAATGTGTATCAAACATAGCTCATTGATCTATTAAATTTTTGAAAGAGAATCAATCTATTATCATGGAGTGCAATTAATTATAATGAACATAGACCAGATGGTAATAACACCAAAAGCAAAAGAAAATCAAAACTATAGAGCTAATTTGGTGAAGCAACCAAAATCCCCTCTTCCCCCACAAAATAAACTGTGAATTATGCCAACACATGTTGACAGCTATCTGATTAAGAAATTGAGTTTCTGCAAATCATAACTTAATATAAACACATTATTACAGAATGAATATTGAAAAGAAAGAAAAAAAAAGTATGATCAGACAACATAGATGATCACATAGATTATAAAATTGAAGGTAGTCTTACAATCACATGAGTCACATAAGAGAAAGTATATCAAAAACAGTAGAAGCTTGTTCAAGAAAATCTAAATTTCAAATGGTTTATAACAGTGTAATGTGAGAGGACAACCTGCAATTAACAGGCCAACAAATAAGCATTCTGTACGACTCAAAGGAGAATATCATTGCTAATAACTCCTAGAAAACACCTTTGTGATGCTCATCAACAGTCAAATTGAACCAAAAAATTGCCTCAGATGAAAACAAGCCATAAAGAAACATCCAAACTTTGCGATGAGACCAAAGAAACGAACAAAGTACCTTAAATCCCAGTCTCACAAATGATGCATCATTTTCCGACTGCCTATCATTGGTTTAGAGCGTTCACTTTGTTTGCCATCAGCAAAGAAAATAAAGAATAAGCTTTGGTGATGAAGACAATAATCTCTTTAGAAATATAGTAAGTTTTTCACCCAAAAAAAAAAATTTACGGTGAGTTACCTACAAAGGAGAGTTGTTTGAACAAAAAAGCATGCTCTGATAACAAAATGGCAAAGCAAGAGAACAAATCCTTTCATGTAATGTGATGTCCCATCTTGCAAGTCAATAATTATTATTTCAAAGATTTTTAATTTACATTGATGATAATACATATATACATATATATAATAAAGATTCTCATTTAATTTTTGTTTTGTTTTGGCTATGTACCTGTAAAGTGAATGCTGTGACAATGATGGACAAAGCAACAGAACCAGTCTCAAGGATGTTGAAGTCAATGTCCATTTTAAGACCCATGACCCATGCAACCAATACAGTGAAAGGAACTTGAACCATATACCAAATATATGTTAGCTGAGTGATTGGAATGGCTTTTGCTTGGTGAGTCAAAAAGAGATTGATTTGGAAATTTGTGTTTCAGACCCTAGAGCAACCCCCAAAGATATGTCCTGCATCATGTCGAAAACCAAGTAAAGTTCCATCAAATTCGTGATCTGTCACAAAAAAAAAAAAAAAAAAAATTACCACACCAAAAGAAATCAGAGTTCATCTATACTATTTCAACAGCACGTAGGATGACCATTTGTTCTTTTGATTGACATTTTGCACTTTTGTGGTCCAAGGGAAAAGAACACCAAAAGCGAGAAGAAGCTTAGAAACCGCAACCTTATAAGCCCTTGGATATACTAAAGGCATAGGAGTTGAAGTGCCTTCAACCCTTGTTTTGTTATGCTATAGAAGTTAGAGAGATCAAGATTGATCGACAAAGAAACCCCAAGCCAAAATAAAAACATTAAAATTCAGAAAAATCTTTGTGGCGCAATACCAATTAAAAAACAGAACATCGAATTGTTTCTCACAGAATAGAAGTTGTTGATTTGGTCTCTCATGCGTGGCTTTACTGCCCAGAATTCTAGTATAGAAAATGGCGATAAAGCCACACATGAGAGACCACACTTCTATCAATCCCATTGGACAATGACTGCTAATTCAATCCATGATTTTGTAGCAAAAAGGAAAAGATTAAGAGCAGTAAGACCAACTCAAAAGCTTGTTTGTAGATATAGAAAGCTTGGTCCTGACCATTTTAATGGAAAGAACAACCTTAAAAAAGAAAGAGAGGGAGGGCACTCAGACGCAATATTGGGATTTGATATGAAATAAAATTATAATCAAAGTCTCCACCCAAGGGATCCAACTCAGAAGCTTCTAGGTTACTCAACATCCCCTCCTAACTCCGTCAACTTGATGAACACTAAGCGATCACTTTTGATGATGCCTTGTGTTTGGACCCCTTCAAATGCCTCAGATCACCTAGGAGCTAAGACGACTATAGTTTGATCATCAAGTCTATTGAGGAGCTCCAAGACCCGCTAACCTCCTAGTGATATAGGAGGCAGCCTTCTAGAGCTCCTACAATGCCATAGGTCCTATTTCTAGGACAAGAGGTATAAAAAGATTAACTTAAAAAAGATAGAAGCATCAAAGTGATCACACTTCAAGCATGCAAAACATGGATCTTTATTCCATCACTGTAGGGGGTGGGGTCATATATGCCAGTAAAATAAAACCTATTGGAAAACAAAAGACAGGCATTGATTCTCTAGTTTAGAGACATACAAAGACTCTCATAACAAAATTAACTATAAAAAGGGCTACTTGGATTTGATGAAAGTGCAGCAATGAAACCCTTAGCTACTTAGATGAGATAATTAGGTTTGCCATTGATTTGTCATAGAATCTCCATCTTGTCTCCCATTTTTCGTTCATCTATTCCACAAAATTACAACCATTGTATGAATCCTGTATTTGGGTTCTTTCTTGGTATTTGTCATGCTCTTAGGCACTCAAAAGGATCCAAATGGCTAGGCCTAAAAGATTTAAAAAAACTCTCTTCAATAATTTATGCACCAAAAACCCACCCACTACAAACAAATTCCACCAGAAAAAGTACCTAGAACAGAAACATAGAAATCAACATCCAAACCCCAAAACTAAATACAATTCAGTAACTTTCCTCAAAATACTCAAGAAACAGAAGTCCATATTTAACATATTTGTCATTTCGTACCTCAATCATACTTACTCCTAAGAAAATAAGTTTTTTGAAATTTGATATGCAAGTTGTATCCCTGTGGAGAAAGAACTGTAGAGTGAAAAAAGTACCTAAACATTGGAGCTTTAGTTGTGGAATCTAAAAATTATTTGCTTTTGGTAGATCATACAGACTTACTTCAATTTTGATCCTATCTCTTGGTGTTATCCATATAAATAACCAGTAGTTCCCCCCATTGCTATCAATGTCCGAATGCAGCAGAGCAGGAGGGACTAATATAACCTGTCCAAGCAAAAATAAAAACATTTAAATTCAGAAAATTCTCTGTGGAGCAATACCAATTAAAAATACAAAACATTGAATCGATACATACTCTGTTAAACAGATTTTAGAAAGGGTTTTCGAGAGAAACCCTTATTTCGTTCTGCTATAGAAGTTAGAGAGATAGAGAGAAACTGTAGTTTAGAAGCTGAAGAAATCGAGAGAGATTGAGATTACCCTTGTTCCGTTTACTATACAAGTTAGAGAGATCGAGAGAGAAACCATAGTTTTGAAGTTGAGGAAGTTGAGAGAGATCAAGAGAAACCCTTGTTCCATCTTCCCCTCGAGAGAGAAACCTTGTTTTGAAATTGAGGAAGTTGAGAGAGAAACCCTTGTTTTTTATAGGATGAATTTTTTTAGGTGTATTTATACATTATAATTATTATTATTTTTAAAAACTAAAATGTCAAAAATATCCACATAAAAGTAAGTAAAGAAAAAAAAGACAGTACAAAACTAAAAGTATTTCAAACAATAAGAAGGATAGAAAAAGATTTGCCACGAAAGAAGAGTACGTGCTTTTATATAATAGTATGATATATATACACACACACACACACTAGCTAATCTGATTGGACATTGCCTAAATGACAAAATTTGTCTTGGTGAAGGAAGGCTAAATATAGATTTCTTTTTTGAACAACCTGTTACATGCACAACAGTTGCAGTAGTGAAGTACAAATAGTTTGTGTTAAGAAGGACGTGGAAGAAAGGGTAGGGTAGGGAAGCAGGAGAAGACATAAAATATGAGGAATAAAGACATGAAAGTATTAGGGGTTCCACTTGTTTGTGATATTTATCACACCATTCAGTGGTATTTTTGTCTTTTTAAAACTACTGCATGTAGATGAATAAAACTAACTAAGACTCTAAGAGATGATGTGGGGCAATATTGAAAATTAATGTAAACTAACTAAGACTAACGGTGCTAGTAATATGGGGTCTGACTGACAAATTGGGTACTCATGGGGTGATATTAATTTTAGGGCAAAACCCCGGCTCCCAAAGAGATTTGAAGTCTTGACCTCTTACTTATGAAGAATTAGTTCAATTCGCATTCCAACATGGTTGAATAATATTATTGAAATCGATCCTAGTGTTTTACTTGATAATAAGGAGGGGCTGTTAATCAATCCAATCGAGATATGGACCAAAAGAGAGATGAATTCAGAATTTGAAGGTGCAAAAACCAAAAGGAAGTTTACAGGGGCTCTTAATCAAGAGGAGGTTAACAGCCTCTGCTACCACTATGTACCCAACCCAATGAAGTGAAAGAGTGTGCAGTTCCTCTCTTTTTTCTAACCAGTCTTTGAGTTGCTTTCATGGATTCTGGATGGAGCCTTTTGCAATAAATTAGGTTGTAACCTTAAACACGTATGAAAATGCAACTAGTTGTAACCTTAAACACGAATGAAAATGCAACTAACTACTATTTGAAGTGTTTCAATCTTCTATTTCGCATTCCCTGCTGTATTTGAAGTACTATAGTCTTGTACTTTGCATTCCCTGCTATAATTTTGGTATGGTCATAAGATCTGGTCTTTTTCTTTCCCTATCTCTTCGATTATTTGAAGGCTGGATTTTGGAATTAAATGGAAAGGAACACTAATTCTTTCTGTTGGATCTTTTAAGAAGTTAACGCTTTTCTTGAACTTTGTACAAGACCTATAATCTGTTAAAAGTTCAGTGCATGTAATTTACTGCATTATACAATGTTTAGGAGCCGCTTCTGATAAATGACAGTATTATTGAGATGGTAGGTACTTAATCGGATCTTGACCAGATTCCTCATTAGATATTGGAAAGGTTATACACAGTTGCCACCTTGAGGTGATCGAGTAAGCAATCTAGGGTTTCTAATTGAAGGATCTCCTTCGGCAGTCCTTGCAGCCTGCCACCACTTCATCATCATCTCACCCCATGATAAGACGTGTTACAGAACAGTAACAAGTCAGCACATTATCCATTCCCCCTTCCACTCTTTTATTTTCTGTTTGAAAACCCTATCCTGTTCAATCACTTCTCCATCTTCATATCTCCTCATCCCTCCATTAGAGTCTTAACCCAGTCCATTGACCCTCTACTTCCATTGATGCTTGATCCCAATTGCATCCCTTTTAATCCTTCCAAAACCCTAATTCCCTGCTGCCCTGATTCCCAAACACTTGACTGTAAAACCCTAACTCTAAAATAGTGAAAACCCATAGTCTATAACTGCAAACTCCAACCCTAGATCCTTTAAACCCTAACCCTATACTCCTTACAGCCCTAACCTGAGGCCTCTAAGACCCTCACCCTAGACTTCCTCGAGCCTAATTTGAGGCCTTTGATACCCTAACCCTAATTCCAGTATCAAAGAGGAAATAGCCCAGCATTCCGGTATCTAAATTATTCAGAAACATGGCCCCAAACCTAATAAACCTGTTGAGAAACACGAAATTGGTAGAATGGCTTATTGATCCATGATCTCAAGCCCTCTATTTATAATTAAGTGGAAAGTAGACTATTACAAGGAATAGAATTTTACATGAATGCAAACTCTAATTTAACTCCTATACAAACTCTTATTAGACTCCTAATAGAATCCAACACTCCCCCTCAAGTTGAGGCATGGATATTAGTCATTCCCAACTTGCCTACAATAGGAAGGAAATCTCTTTCTTTCAAACCCTTAGTGAAAACATCTGCTACTTGGTCTCCAGATCTTACAAAAGGCATGCAGATAAGCCCTTGTTCTAACTTTCCTTTGACAAAAAACTTGTCAATTTCAATGTGCTTAGTTCGATCATGTTGCACTGGATTATTAGCAATACTAATAGCAGACTTGTTGTCACAATATAACATCATAGGGTTTGGAACTTGGACTCCTATATCTTGCAGCAAGCCTTTCAACCATAGTAGCTCACAAACTCCACGAACCATAGCTTTATATTCAGCTTCGGTACTAGATAAAGCTACCACATTTTGTTTCTTACTTCTCCAAGTAACTAAATTACCTCCAACAAAGGTACAATAACCTGAAATTGACTTCCTGTCTGGAGATCCAGCCCAGTCTGCATCAGTGTATGCTTCTACTTTTAGATTATCGGTGGGTGATAGAAGTATTCCTTTTCCAGGAGTTCCCTTCAAATACTGTAGTATTCTAATAACAGCCTTCATATGAGCTAAATATGGATCATGCATGAATTGGCTCACTATCCCTACAGCATACGCGATGTCTGGCCTGGTGTGGGACAAGTAAATAAGCTTCCCTACCGGCCTTTGTTATCTTCCTTTGTCCACTGGTTCTCCCTCTTTTTCTTTAAGTTTAGCTCCAGCTTCAATAGGGGTATCAACTGCTTTACACCCCAACATTCTCACTTCTGATAATAGATCTAGGACATACTTTCTTTGGGATAGGAATATACCTTTATTTGATCGAGCCACCTCAATCCCTAAGAAATACTGTAACTTCCCTAGATCTTTAATTTCAAATTCTCTGCCAAAAAAGTCTTTCAGCTTTTAAATTTCTTCACCATCATTCCCTGTGATGACAATATCGTCTACATAAACAATGAGAAGTGTGATGTTAGTACCTGACTTCTTGACAAATAGTGTATGATCAGCATTGCTTTGCTTGTACCCAATAAAAGTCATTGCCTTCAGAAGGCATCCAAACCAGCATCTAGGAGACTGTTTTAACCCATATATTGACCTCTTCAACCAACAGACTTTCCCTACAATATTGTCTTCAGAAAAACCATGTGGGATTTCCATATAAACCTCTTCTGCTAACTCCCATGTAAGAAGGCATTCTTTACGTCTAGTTGGTGCAAGTTTCAGTGTTTGTTCACAGCTACAGACAACAGAACTGTGACAGTATTTAGTTTCGCAACAGGGGCAAAAGTCTCCTGATAATCAATCCCATAGGTCTAGGTAAACCCCTTTGCAACTAGTCTAGCTTTCAACTTGTTGACTGATCCATCCATATTTTGTTTAACCACAAATACCCATTTGCAGCCCACTGGTTTTCTTCCTGGAGGAAGTGTAATCAGCTCCCAAGTGTCATTTTTCTTCATTGCCTGCATTTCCTCTACCATAGCTTCCTTCCATCTCTTATCAATATAGGCTTCCTGCCAACTTTTAGGAACAGATACAAATGACAGAGAGGATATAAAAGCATGGTAGGAGTCAGACAAAGAGTTATAAGAAACATATTTAGCTATGGGATGTTGAGTACAAGATCTGACCCCTTTTCTAACAGCAATAGGAAGATTGGAAGAAGATACCTCAGTAGAATCTGATTCTGGAGCAGGAGACTGAAGTGGTAATGTATCACCTTTCTCCACCTGATTTAGCCGGTAGTATTTCTTCCTCTGATAAGTCTGCACCTCCTTATTCTGGTCAATCTAGTTTTGAAAGACCCCAACAGTGTGTCTCACAAGAGTGGTCTCCCCTTGGCTAGGTTCTTCACATGGTTCAGAAATCGAAGGGGGAGGATTAGAGTCCTCAGGTATACTTGCCGAAGTCTCCCCCTGGTCAGGAAACTCTTCTGGGACTCTTAAGTTGTGTTGGTGTGTGATAGGAATATCTAGAGTCGGAAAGAACACCTCTCCTCTAGGACTCTCCCCCTGGAGAGGTGTATAGTAAGGGCAAGACTCATTAAAAATTACATCCATGGATACAATGGTTTTCCTGGAAGGAGGATGATAACATTTGTACCCTTTTTGAGTAGCAGAATAACCCCAAAAAATACAGCGTAGGCCGCAGGGAGCCAACTTACTCTGGTCATCGGTGGGTTGTGATTTTGGCATAACACACACATCCAAAAACCTTTGGGGGAATAACAAAAGAAGAGGCTCCCTGAAGAATCTCATTAGGACATTTAAAACCAAGTATCCTACTGGGCATCCTATTCATAAGGTAATTAGCAGTGAGAATAGCGTCACTCCAATATTGGTCAGGGACATTCATAGAAATCATAATAGAACGGGCTATCTCTAAGAGATGCCGATTCTTCCTTTTGGCAACCCCATTTTGGGCAGCCGTATCAACGTAACTGGTCTGATGTATTATGCCAAAATCAGAGAGATATCTTTGAAATTCACCATCAATATACTTTGTGCCATTGTCACTTCGAAGGATCTTCACAGTGGCATTGAACTGAGTTTTAATCATATTATGAAAGTCACGAAAACATCGGAAAACCTCATTTTTTTGTTTTAAAAGATAAATGCATGTAGAACGAGAGTGACAATCAATAAAAGTAACAAAGTACCTATGGCCAGTAATAGACACACGTCGGCAGGGACCCCACACATCAGTATGAATTAGCATAAAAGGAATAGGTTTTCTATTATGGAGAGAAGGTAAATAAGTAGAACGAGTCTGTTTTGCAAAAATGCAGGCTTCACAAAAAAAATTATTTTCATTATAAGAAACCAAATCAGGAAATATTTTCTTAAGAGTTCCTGAGAGGGGGTGACCTAGCCTACGGTGCCACTGATGAAGGTCTGATATTACCGAATGGACCGGATTAGAAGATGTAGTCAAAGCAGACGTAGATTCTCCAATCGGCTCGAGCAAATAAAGTCCATTGTCTAGTTTACCACGTCCAATCTCCTTCTCCGTGACCAGATCCTGGAAGACACAGTAAGATGGGAAAAAAGTCACTTTACAATTCAAGTCATGTGTAAGACTACTGATAGAGAGCAAGTTAGTAGAGAAAGAGTGAACATGTAAAACTTTAGACAAAGAAAGTGATGGAGAATGCTGAATGGTCCATTTTCCAGCAATGGAAGAATAGGAGCCATCATCAATTCGAACTTTATCCTTTCCAGAAGTTGGAGAATATTGTAAGAAAGAGGAGGATAAACCTATCATATGATCTGTAGCTCCTGTATCAATGATCCAAGGAGTAGAAACTGAAGAAGCTTGAAAGCTTATAAAGGTTTTACCTGAAGTAGCAAGGTAGGTGTTGGTATGGGTAGTAGAGGAAGCAGTGGTCAAGGCTGTACCATCAATAGTTGTCATGTTGACAAAATTATCTGCAGTTTCTTAATCTTCACCCTTTCGAAGTAACAGAAATGTTGCAGAATGCAATAGCCAAACAACCCAAACAGATCTACTTTTTTTTTTTGAAAAATGACAAATATGTCCCTAACAAATCCGAATTTACAATTAAGTCCCTGAAACTACGTAAATTTGCAAATAAGTCCTTGAAAAATTATAAATAGTCCAAAACTGTAAAATTACGATTATGTCCCTAGAAGAATGCAAATTTACCAATTAAACCCCTCAAGCATCGGTTTTAGATTTAGGTAAAAAACTCACTGCTTGCTTTCATTCTTCTGTTCTTCTCTCGATGGCGTAGGATTTCTTTCTTCTGTTCTTCTCTCAATGGCGCCGGAAGCAGCGATGATAGCAGCACCAGTAGCAGCGACGATAGAGCCACCAGATGGTTCGTGACGATACAAAGGAGATGGTTAGTGAAGATAGCAGCAGCTATAGCAGTGGTGGTATCAACAGGGTTCCTCTTCTCTTCTTCTTTCCCTCCTTTTTCTTGTTCTTGCAGTGGCAGATTTCTGTCCAAAACTGAAGAATCGATAGGTGCAGAAAATTTTTGAATTTGAATTTCTGCGATAGTTGCAGAAAAAAAGAGGAATTTGAATGTCTGCGATAGTTGTAGAAAAATCCTGCGATGGTTGTAGAAAAAGTTCTGCAATTGTTGCAGAAGAAAGAGCTCTACGATGGTATTACAGTTGCAGAAAATTCCTGCGATGGTTGCAGAAAATTCTGCAACTACGATGGGATTTACTATAGCAGAAGAAAGAGAAAATCTGCGATGGGTTTTGCAGAAGGAAAAAAAGAATTGAAGAAGATCAATCGAACTTAGGCTCAGATGCCATGTTGAGAAACACGAAATTGGTAAAATGGTTTATTTATCCATGATCTCAAGCCCTCTATTTATAATTAAGTGGAAAGTAGACTATTACAAGGAATAGAATTTTACATGAATGCAAACTCTAATTTAACTCCTATACAAACTCTTATTAGACTCCTAATAGAATCCAACAAAATCGGACCTGAATTATAAGACTCTTTCGACCTTAAACAGAGGCTTGAATCAGTTCTACCTGAAACCCTAAGTTTTCCAACTGCTATTCATCTACAGCTCATTGATTCCTAGCCCTCATTTACTTGAGGCAATATCATTTGGAGAGTGGGTATTCCTGTGTCACCATTTTCCCAGTGCCTACTCTATAGGGTACTCATAGGAGCTATGGTATTCATCTTCTTCAATTAATGCATGTAATTACTCTTCCACTCCTGAATGCCTTTTGATGGACCCCTAATTACCAGGGTGTACAAACGAAAGAACAAAAAGGAATACACAGCAGCACTACCTACAGCTGCTGCAGGGGATCCAAATGATGAGGGGACAAGTGGCAGCTTCCAAGTGGACAGCAACAACTAACCTACTGAAAATCAGAAGAGCAGAAAGAATGTCCAGGTGGCAAAGGAAGATTGGTCGAATGTGCAAGAATTGGTTATATGCAGAGTTTGTTAGAAGGGAATGTTTATAGAAGGAGGCAGAGGGGGAGAGGGAGGAGTAGAAAAGAAGACACAAGCAAGAGCTTGGGGAGAGGGAAACCTCTGGGGAAGATTAGCTAGACTACGGCTGTTCTAGTTCATCTGAGTTATCTTTAATTTTATCTTATAGTTTCAACTATTTTCAGTAGTATAACTTGTCTATTTTCATTAGCTGTATCCATTCAAGAATGCTCTGAAGATCATTCTACTGAAACTATGTGTTGAGTTCATACCTACTGGTAACAAATCAATGGAGAATTATTGAGGCCTTATCAATCTGGTATTAGAGCCCGACTATCCCAGGGAATGGTAAAGAGCCGTATGGAGTCAAGAGTCGAGATTGTGGAGACCAGTGTGAAGGATTTATAGAATCAACTTGCGCTGATTGAAACGAAACTCGATAGGGTTGAGCAGAGTCAGACAGCATTCGTAAGTGAGTTAAGAGCATACAGTTGAAGGATAAATCCCTGGAGATTGGGGAAACGTCACCGGAAGCCGCCGTAACTAGAGGAGAAGAGGCATCGAGTGCACTGTTGCAAGAACGATGAGTATCGACTTCTATTGGTCGACGAGACTTCTTTCCTAGGTATCTGGAACTTCCGATCTTCAATGGTGATGACGCTAATGAATGGACAGCCAGAGCCGATAGGTACTTTATGTTACAAGGCTTGACGGAAGCAGAGAAGTTGCAGGCTGCACTAATTTGTTTCGAAGGTCCAGTGTTGGGTTGGGTGCAGTTTAGAGAACTGCAGAGCCCTCTCTGTTCATGGACAGAACTCAAAGATGAACTGCATAGACGATTCGGTTCGACTCAGTCGAAGACTCCCTGGAAGCGATTATGGAACTCAGACAAACTTGCATAGTGAGCGAATATCGCGGACAGTATGAAACTCTCGTCGCCGCCGCTGGAGCTAAGGAGGACGACTTGTTGCAGGGAGCATTCTTATCGGGGTTAAAAGAAGAAATTTGGGCAGAACTTTAACTTTTTCAGCCCAAAGGGTTAACTCAAATCATGGACCTGGCCCAGTCCACTAAAGCCAAAAACCAGGCTTCGCGTGGGCCTAAGCCCACCTTACTATCTCAGCCCACTATTAATTTGGGGCAAATCCCAGCCCAACGAGCTGTAGCCTTGACCCGAACTAACACAAATAGCCCGCGACCCACTCCAGTTGGTTCAACCCCTCAAACCGCAACTGGCCCAACCACAACTACACGACCTAATGTTGTAGCGTCATCTTCTTCGAAGAGCGATTCTGCAAGTTCCTCGGGCGGAAGTGCTAAACCACGGCGGCTGACTCCAGAAGAGATAAAAGTCAAAATGGATAAAGGGTTGTGTTTCCGGTGTGACGGCCCATATTCTCGAGGACATCAGTGTTCTATGAAGCAATTACGAGTGATGTTGCTGCACAAAGGGGAACCGTGTGATGATCCAAAGCCAGATCTCGTAAGAGAGGTGAATGACCACGACGAGCCAAACCTACCTACTACACAGATCGAACTTTCGCACAGCTCCTCCTTAGCAGGAATCGACTCTCCTCGCACATTGAAACTCAAAGGGAAAATTAATGAGGTCTCAGTTGTACTCTTGGTAGATTGTGGTGCTACACATAACTTTATCTCGCGAAAAATTGCAGAGCAGATTGGGTTAGCAATTGAAGGTGAAACAAATTTCCACGTCACGTTGGGCGACGGTAAGAGTGTACGAGGCCAAGGAGTATGCCGCCGAGTGGCCATCGTTATCGACGGTGTAACTTTTATACAGGAATTGTTACCGTTTGAATTGGGCGGTGTGGATGTCATCTTGGGAGTGGAATGGCTATCGTCCTTGGGTGATGTTCAAAGCAATTGGAAACTTCAAACGATGCAATTCAAGTGGGGCGATAAGCAGGTCAAGCTGAAGGGAGATCCGGCATTACTCAGGTTGGAGACGACTCTACCACAGCTCTGGAAGATGGCTCAGAAAGGAGGAGAAGGTTTTTGGTTAAAACTAATGGCAACAGATGTGCAAGAATCTGTTAATTACAGCAAGCAGGTGCAGATATTAATGGAGGAGTTTGAGTCTCTGTTCGCCGAACCTAAAACACTTCCACCTCGGCGACCCTATGACCACTCGATCCGGCTGATCGAAGGCAGCAACCCCCAAATCTCAGACCCTATCGTTACCCCCATGCACAGAAAAATGAAGTGGAACGATTAGTCAGTGAGATGCTAGCTGCGGGTATAATACGTACTAGTATTAGCCCCTATTCCAGTCCGGTATTATTGGTACGGAAGAAAGACGGTGGTTGGAGGTTTTGTGTTGACTATCGAGCACTTAACAAATTGACCGTGCATGATAAGTTTCCTATCCCAGCAATAGATGAACTATTTGACGAGCTTGGAGGAGCACAAGTTTTTAGTAAGTTCGATCTCAAGTCCGGTTATCACCAAATCAGAATTGTTGAAGGTGATGAGGAGAAAACGGCTTTCCAGACACATGACGGACATTACGAGTTTCTCGTCATGCCCTTTGGGCTCTCAAACGCCCCCGCCACTTTCCAAGCATTAATGAATGAGGTATTTCGCGAACACTTAAGAAAGTTTGTGTTAGTGTTTTTTTATGACATATTGGTGTATAGCAGATCAATGGAAGACCATTTAGCTCACCTTCGGTTGGTCTTAAATCTCTTGAAACATCATTGCTTGGTGGTGAACAAAAAGAAGTGTTCATTTGCCGTTACTACCTTGGACTACTTGGGACATGTCATTTCAGCAGATGGTGTAGCAGCAGACCCACAAAAAATACGTTGCATGATAGAATGGCCTATACCGAAGAACATCCGTGCCCTTAGAGGATTTCTTGGGTTAAAGGGGTATTACCGCCGTTTTGTTCGAGACTATGGGAAGATTGCAACACCACTCACAAATCTGTTGAAGAAAGATGCATTTCACTGGGATGATAGAGCAGCGGACGCCTTTGAAGCATTAAAGGCAGCAATGACCAAGGTACCGGTGCTTGTAATGCCTGATTTTTCAAAGGAGTTTATAGTAGAAACTGATGCATCCGGTGTGGGATTAGGAGCTGTCCTCATGCAAGAGGGGCATCCCATAGCCTTTTGGAGTAAAGCCTTATCCCAGCGGGCCCGTGCCAAATCAGTTTATGAAAAGGAGTTGATGGCTGTGGTATTAGCCATTCAGAAATGGCGTCATTATCTATTGGGAAGGCATTTCAAGGTCCGTACGGACCAACGGTTAGTAGCTGAAGATCAGCAAAAGTGGATTATGAAGTTGTTGGGTTATGATTTCGAGATCATTTACCGACCGGGATGTGAAAACAAGGCAGCCGATGCATTATCCCACCAAATGGAAGGCACACCCCGTCTCTCAAGCTTATCAGCAGCCATTTGGGAGGAAGATGAAAGTCTAGAGGACGAAATTCAGCAGTCCGAGCGATATAGAAAGGTGATACAATCTCTAATCAGTGGCTCAACAAAATTTCCAGACTAATCCCTAAGCTGCTGGCTGAATTCCATTCTACTCCTTTCGGAGGACATTCCGGGTATTTTCGCACTTACAAGCGATTGGCGGCTGTGGTATATTGGACAGGTATGAAGAGGATTGTGAAAGACTTTGTAGCCAGCTGCGATGTCTATCAACGGAGCAAGCATCTTGCTATGAAACCAGCAGGGTTACTTCAGCCTCTCCCAATCCCCGACCAAGTGTGGGAAGACATCAGCCTCGATTTCATTGGAGGGTTGCCCAAAACCCGAGGCGGGGACACTATACTTGTGGTGGTAGATAGACTATCAAAGTATGGACACTTTATTGCCCTGACTCATCCTTATACAGCCAGGGAAGTAGCTATGATTTTCAGCAGGGAGGTAGTGAGACTTCACGGTTTTCCCAAGTCCATTGTATCGGATAGAGATCGGGTCTTCATGAGTAACTTTTGGAAGGAGCTCTTCAAATTAGCAGGTACTAATCTTAAGTTCAGCAGCGCTTATCATTCACAAACTGATGGCCAAACGGAAGTCGTCAACCGGGGGCTAGAAATCTACCTCCGCTGTTTTTGTGCTCGGCAACCCAAAGATTGGACTACTTGGCTTTCTTGGGCGGAGTATTGGTACAATACAACTTATCATGCCGCCACCAAAACAACCCCGTTCCAAATTGTATATGGCCGTGCACCCCCACCTTTGCTGAAATGGGAAGGGAATTGCTCTAAGGTAGACGAAGTCGATGTTCTCCTCCGTACACAGGATAGCATTCTTGATGAGCTGAAGACCAATTTGCGTGTGGCTCAAGACCGCATGCGTTCCTCTACTAATCCACACCGAAGGGATGTCACTTATCAAGTAGGAGAGGAAGTTTTTCTAAAACTCCAGCCATACCGCTTCAAGAACCTCGCCAAACGCCCGAATGAAAAGCTCAGCCATCGTTACTATGGCCCCTATCCTATTGAAGCTCAAATAGGCCCTGTTGCTTACAAGTTGACACTCCCACTTGACTCCAAGGTCCATCCAGTCTTTCATGTCTCGCAACTGAAGAAAGTAGTGGGGCTTCACATCACCACTCAACCACTACCAGCATGCTTAGCTGAAAATGGAGAACTTCAACTCACCCCTGAAGAATTACTAGACATTCGTTACTCACCTCGAGGAGCACTTGAAGTACTGATCAATTGGAAGCAGTTGCCTAGTTGTGAAAACACTTGGGAGGACTTCCTCGAACTGTATAACCAGTTTCCAGATTTCCACCTTGCGGACAAGGTGAAACTGAAAGGAGGGAGTGTTGATAGACCCCTAATTACCAGGGTGTACAAATGAAAGAACAAGAAGGAATACACAGCAGCACTACCTACAGCTGCTGCAGGGATCCAAATGATGAGGGGACAGGTGGCAGCTTCCAAGTGGACAGCAACCACTAACCTGCTGAAAATCAGAAGAGCAGAAAGAATGTCCAGGTGGCAAAGGAAGATTGGTTGAATGTGCAAGAATTGGTTATATGCAGAGTTTGTTAGAAGGGAATGTTTATAGAAGGAGGCAGAGGGGGAGAGGGAGGAGTAGAAAAGAAGACACAAGCAAGAGCTTGGGGAGAGGGAAACCTCTGGGGAAGATTAGCTAGACTACAGCTGTTCTAGTTCATCTGAGTTATCTTTAATTTTATCTTATAGTTTCAACTATTTTCAGTAGTATAACTTGTCTATTTTCATTAGCTGTATCCATTCAAGAATGCTTTAATGAATTCAACTACTATCTGAAGATCATTCTACTGAAACTGTGTGTTGAGTTCATACCTACTGGTAACAAATCAATGGAGAATTATTGAGGCCTTATCACCTTTATTTTCTTTTCTGTGCTTAAGGCTTCGCTTTCCAATGTTGAAGGAAAGAATGGGCAAGGCCTGATGTGGTCCTATAGATTGGATAGGATCCCATTAGCAGACAATATTCAGGAACATGGAAGAAAATTTCGATCGAAATGGTCAAAATTTCGATCGAAATGCCTACAAAAATCCAACTCGAAACGAAATATAGTAGTAGGCACGAAAAGTATCCGATTTCGTTTCGTATCGACCGAAATTTTGGTCGATATGAATCGATATTTCGGCCCGATACCATATCGGGCCGAAACGACACTTCCACAGGTTATAAAATACCCAAAATTGACCCTGTTTCGCCATTTCGAGATTTCGAGCCATATCGCCAGAGCTATTTCGACTTGATTTTGCAATTTTTGCTGATTTCTCTTGCTTTCATCCCATTCTACACCTAATTTCTAGTATTCCATTTCCTTCAAACACTTGATTTGCTCCTCCATTTGTGCATTTTCTCAAATCTTGCAAGGTGAGTAACCAACTTCCTCATTTTTTTATTTTTGTTTCATTTGTGCCTTAAATCATGTTAGATTGCTTCCAAATTTATATATGTTTACTTTAGAGTGATGATCTATGAATTTGTAGTGTCAAAATTATTTTTTGATTCTTCCTACTATTTTTTTATTTTTCTGTTATTAAAAATTATTTACTAAATTATGTATATTGTTAAAAATGTTTATGTATAGTACATGTATAAGCTTCAAATGAATGTATGTGAGAGTTGAGACACCATATTGCTGTGATGGTGTTGAATTTTTTTCTGTTAATTATGTAATTTTACTGTATTTAATATATATTTAAATAATTAAAAATATATATTTAAATATTAAAAAAATAATTAATTTCTGTTTTAAATTTAAAAATAGGAGAGTATTAGTGGAAGCATGTATGCAATTTTTTGAGCATGTTGTGGATATTTTTAAGATAGTGTGTATTTTATATATTTTAAAATTATTTATCTATTAAAAAATACTTATATAGTTATACATATATTTTTATATTTAAAAATAGGAGGTTATTATTAGAACTTAGAAGCATGTATGTCATTTTTGGAGCATATTGTGGAGCTTTTCAAGATACTTAGTGTGTGTTTCTTGTATCAAGCACTCTATTTTAAAGATGTCAGACATAGCTTGGGATCATGGGAGGCCACTGACAACTGATAAGAGAAAGAGTGAGTGTAATTACTTCAAGAAACAAATAGGAGGAGGTGGGGCCACTAGATTGAAGGTGCATCTAGTTGGTGGCAACAGGGATGTAACAGGGTGCCCAAAGGTTCCTGTAGAGATCAAGAGGGCAATGGCCTCATATATTAGTGGTGGAAAGCAAAAGAGGAAAGAGAAGAGAACACAGAGGGATGAGTTCGAGGATGCCTGCTTAGATGACCTTCCAGATCCTGAGGGTTATGGTAGGGATGAGCTAGGAGACAGTGACCCTGATCCAGAGGCCGATCAGCTGAGGAGGGCGATGATGATGAGTAGGGAGCAACGGAGGATTGATGACATCAGGAGGCAACAGAGGGGTCTGGGTTGTGGGTCCTCTAGAGAGCCAGTAGGTATGGGAGGCATAGGTGGCTCCCAAGTCCCTATGAGGAGGTCTCAGAGTGTGAGGCAGGAGGCTCCTATCCCACGGGCCCCTACAAGGGGTCGAGCTTCCTCAGCACATCCTACAGATCCGGATCTTGAGATTCTTCGCAATGATCCGGCCTTATTTGCGAGGCCCGAGCATAAACGAGAGAAAGTTGAAGCACTTATGGGGGAGTGTGAAGGAGAAAGTGGGGATGGCTTTCTCCAAATGGGCGTATTACCATAGTGTTCCAAAGACATACAGCTCGGGGGCCCTACTATAGAGATATGATTGAGCGCAGATAGGCGCGGGTCGGGAGTGGTGTACGGGGCCCCACTCCATATGAGATATATAATGTGTATTTGCCTAAGCATAAAGAGGACATAAATGAGTACATTAAGGGATTAAAGCCCATGTGGAATCATTATGGAGTGACTCGATGGTGATGGTTGGACTGGTCCCACTGAGACAGTCCATCATCAATTTCATGTTGAATTGTGATGGGAGGACAGGTGTTCCTCAAGTCGGTAGATGCATCCGGTGAGAAGAAGGATGCAAAATACATTTACAAATTACTGAAGCAAGTGGTGAAGGAGGTTGGAGTGGAAAATGTAGTTCAAATTGTGACTGATAATGGCTCCAACTACAAGAAAGCTGGGTTGAAGATGCAGGAGAACTCCAGGTATCTAAAGTCTAAACATATAGTATTAATTTTCATTTGTAAATGCATATATTTACATTACACATATACATGTACACTTTATAACTTTGTATTGATGGCTTGATGCCTTGATGGATGGACAGATATAGGCTCTTTTGGACTCCTTGTGCTGCTCACTGCATTGACTTAATGTTGAAGGAGATTGGAAAGGTCAAGCTTGTGAAGAATACGGTGGACCAAGCTCGACATGTTAGCACCTTCATATATAACCACACCTATGCATTAAGGATGATGAGGGACAAGTGTCAAGGTGAGTTAGTGAGGCCAGGCATAACCAGATTTGCTACTAATTGGATAGCACTGCAAAGCTTTGAGAGTAGGAAGACTGGCCTTAGGAGTATGTTTGCATCAGAGGAGTGGTTTAACTGGGAGGGTTCTTCATCAGTGGGAGGAAGGAGAGCTCAGTTGACTATCCTTGATGAGAGTTTCTGGCACAATGTGAGGATAGTGGTGAAGATGCTTGAGCCTGTGGTGAATGTGTTGAGGATGGTAGATCAGCAAAGAAAACCTACTCTAGCACACATATTTGCTGCAGTAGATAGGATGAAGCAGCAAGTTGCTCAGGTCCACCCACGCGGCAACAAGAAAGTCCTTCAAATCATCAACAGTAGATGGGAGTCTATGTTGCAGCATCCACTGCATAAGGCTGGTGAGTTGTTAAGTCTAGTATTTAATTTAATTTTCATTATGTTATCACACTATTAAGCATTAACTATTCCCTTTTATGACATACTTTTTCTTACACAGCATACTATTTAAATCCCAAGTACCATTACAAGGACAATCTTGGGATGAGGCAAGATTTGATGGATGTTGTCTCACCTATAGTGGAGAAGTTCGAACCGGATACAGCTAAACAAGCAGTCGTCCTTATGGAGGTGAGATAGTGATTAGAATCTTTTGATATTCACAATTCGTAGTTTTATATTAAGTCATTAACCTAGTAACTACTAACTAGTTATTGTTTTTTTCTCTTTATATATTAAATAAAGGCTTTTAGGGATGCCACTGGGAGCTTCGGTCATGCTGTGGCCGTATCGGGACAGGAAACCACCCCTGCGGGTAAGTTCATTCATTTATTCCATTATACATTTAATTATTATATTCTATCTTTAATTTAGTTATTTAAGTATTAAAATGACTTGGAGTCTATGTTTGTTGCAGCTGAGTGGTGGTTGCAATTTGGACGTGATTCACACAACTTGAGTAGGATTGCAAGCAAAGTGCTCTCCCAAACATGTTCTGCCACTGGTTGTGAGCAAAATTGGAGCACCTTTAGCCTCATTCACTCGAAGAAGCGCAACCGATTGGGTGTGAAGTGTCTAGAGGACCTTGTCTACCTACACTATAATATGAGACTGAGAGAGGATCATATTAGACAGGGGATGGATAGAGAGAGCACCAATATCGAGTTGGCCGACATATTTGAGATGGATGATGATGATAACCCAGTAGTTGACTGGATCAGGGATAGTGGAGACGGATTGCTGGATGAGGATGGAGGTCTTCCCAATAGTCAGATTGCAGAGGAGATGGGGGCTGATGTGGGGGACTTCATGGCCCAGAAGGGGAGGCCACATGCAGAGCCCGCCCGTCCCTTCGTGCCACACCCTAGTGCATCCACCCAGAGTGAGGATTTGATTTTATGGTCCGACACTGAGGATGAGGTGACTCAAGCCTCCGGCGATGACGACGATGGTGATGATGGAGGGGATGAGGAGGGTGTGGGACCTCGTGATCAGGATTCAGCTGATCCTAGGGAGAGACCACCACCACCACCACCTGCTGGACGTGAGAGTGCGGGGGGGGAGGACGACCACCGAGATTCACAGGAGAGAGTCAGTTCACCCACGCGACACAGGATTCAGACCATACTGGAGCTGCATCTCGAGGCAAAAATGTTTCCTCTACATATTCGAGGAAGGGGAAGGGGAGACAGCATGGCTGGAGCACAAAGGACACGCCATCATATGGGTCCTACCGTCCATCCGATGCCGAGAGCTTGGTGGGATCTATGAGATCGATGAGCATTGATGATGCTAGAGACTCCTCCACCTCCAGAGGATCCGGATGGCATAGGCCTGCAGAGTCCTCATATGATACTGTTGTGGAGAGTATTGGTTCTACCGAGTCGACTTATGGTTATGGTCCTTATGGTTATGGACCATATGGTGTCCCTCGTGGCTATCAAATTCAGGGTCAGGCCAGTCAGCCACGATTGGAGCCTTATGGTTATGGAGCGGCCTATGGAGCTTATGGTGTCCCTCCCACTGTCGATTATCGGAGTCAACCACTGCGACCTTATCAGTATCCTTATCCTTCTCCTAGTCCTGAGAGCCAGGGGCAGGGTGGTCTTTCATTTGTTGAGCAGATCTTCCACACTATTCCACAGCCACAAGGCCCACCACCACCAGTTCCTTTGGAGATTCACAACTTCCCACCGTTAGGGAATCTTATGCATGTGGATGAGGCCACATACAGAGGTGTAGTTCTTGACTATGTCCAAAACTATATGGGGCGGGGGCAAACATCATGGGAGTTATATTGTCATTTGTATGGGGTGCAGACGGAAGAGGGAGACCTTGAGGCTTGAATAGAATAGACTTGTAAGTTGTAAGTTGTAAGTTGTAAGTTGTAAGTTGTAAGTAATAACAATACAGCTTCTTCTCTGATTCATGTACTATATACTTGGAATGTTGGATGTTACATTTTCTGTAGTTTTTTAGTAAACTAGTAGTTATTATAGTGTTTATTATGCTTGAAATAGCTAGTATGCAAAAATCCAAATCAATTTGAGTGCATTTGAGGCTCGAAATTGAGTTTTCAAGAATCAGGAAAAAAGTATCCAGTGGTTGAAATTTCGACCTTTTCCAAGGTCGAAATGTTTATTTCGATCGAATTTTTTACCTTGTTCAGGAACTTGGATGAACTTGGGAGCTTGCTTAGGTAAAAATGGGTTTTATCTCTTCATTAGGGTTAGGCTTTGATGAGACCTAGCATTCAATAATGGGGTTAGACAAAATAAGTGATGCAGAATCCATAGTGAAGGGTTCCTCTCTTTTTTTTTTTTTTTGGGGGGGGGGGGGGGGGGGGGGGGGGTTGTGTATGGGTTTTAATGGCTGGAAAAGTTAGATTGAATAAGCAACAAGTTAGGTTTGGGCTTTCTCTTTCTTTGTAAGGAGGATAATTTAGGATTTTGACTAGTCAGAATTGGATTAACTCTGGATTAAATTTGGAGGGGTTGGAAATGGAGGTGAAAACTTGGTTTGAGCCTGTTTTGAAGGTGGAAGGTCTATGTGAATTTTGGGCATTGGGAAAACCAGAAAACAAAAAGGAGAAAGATGGGTTTGGGGCTGCAGGTTGGATTGAGCACTCCGAAGTAGGCAGAGGAGCATTCCATCCAAAGGGAAGCAGTTTTTTACACTGGTTAGAATGGGCTATGCAGGTCTTAGGTCTCTAGAAATTGATAACAAGAGAAGGGTAAAGCTAGGTTTGGGGGTGTAGAGGATTAGGTTTTAGGAGAAGAAGAAAGGGGTTGGGGCTAATTCAATTTATTGTTTTGTTGATGAACAACTACTTTGAGTGCTTGAAGATATCCTTCAACTTGCAGAAATTTCCACAATAGGGGGAAAAGCTTCAAGAGAATTATTTATGTTAGGGAGACAATTTGGGGGGGGGGGGGGGGAACGGTTGGGGGGACACCAAGTGACATGCAATCCCCTCAGCTTCACCAGACAAAAGACTTCAACTCCCCATCACATGGAATATGTTGATCCCAACGACAAGGTAAAAATAAAAGTAAAAGAACTAGACCTGCCAACCCAATAAAAGAATAAAGAAGAAAATCTCACTCTCAGTAATCCAAAAGTATGGAACTCCGAAGATGTATTCAAGTCCTACTCAGTTTAGGAAACTTAAAGTCCACACTTAGTGGTAAATTGAGACCAGATTTGTACCAAATAGATGACAACAGAGTTAATAAATAACCAGTGATATGGAACGAATAAACAGTTGCACAGATCAAGTTTTACAAATCAGAACCAGAAAATAAGGTTTGAAGAAGTGGACTTGTACTAGGATTTCTGAATTTGGTCAGAACTCCTGACTCCTGAGTACTGAAAACAGGAATCCAATCAGGATCATCAAATGTTAAAACAGAATCATAATAGCAAGTATTCAGGAAACTGAAACTATAAGTGAGTAAACTAGTAGTCGGAATGCTGAAATTGATGAACAAGTTCTGATTTTTAAACCGCTGATGAAACATAATTAGAAACCAGACTAGAAGCTGAAAATAATAACGACAGTAACATAATTCAGTGACTGATAATTGATGAATCAGAAAGCCTATGCAGATAGTGAAGAGTAAATGAATAAACTATGCAAAAAGAATGGAAAGCTTGTAAAGTATTCTTTTTTCTCTTACTGTTATGTTCTGTAACATTTCCCTGCATAGGAACGAGGCCCTCAAATGAGAGGGAAGAAGGAAAGAGTAGGGTAAAGGAAGAGGAGTATAGAATAGTCTGAGGTGGGGAAGGTTTTGTGTTTAGATGTGTGTTGTTGCTATAATCAATGAGTCTTCATGGACTACATGTTTGTGTTGATGGCCACACTCTTCACCCTAAAATTTTTTAATCCCACATTTCGAATTTCAAAACTCCTGCAAAGAGCTGAAAACATGACCTGCTGAATTGTAGAACAGATCCATACTGTACTGAACTTCAGTGATTTTTGTTGACCGACCGAAGCTTTTAGGTATGCAGAAAACTAATGATATGCTGATAAGTGATGCCTTGTAGATGCTCAATAGTTCCATGCAATTGCATGTCTTGTATATATTTTAGAGCATTTTCAAAGATAGCACTCCATCTGAGGCTAATTAAAGTTTCATGAAATTGCCATGCTGCTTTTTGTTGGTTGTTGAGCAATTTTAAAGAAAATATTCCATCTCTTGTTTCTCTTCTATTAGAGGAGTCAAACATATTAGCTGTGGTACGTATCTGATTATAGGCTAGAAAGAAACCATACATATCTGATCAAAGAAGACATACATAAGTGATTACAGGATTAGGAGAAAAAAATCATTCGTATCTGATTAAAGAAGAAATACCTCAATATTAGCAGCAATGCATATCTGTACGTCTCCCTCCGCGTAGATTTTACTATAAGAGGCCAGATCCACTTGTGGTGTTTATGCTACTTTGCCATATGTCATCTATTATTACCTTTGGGATTTGGACAATCTTGGACCACTCTTCTGCTTTCTTCTTTTGGTACCGTTGTGTCAGAGTTGGACAGTTATGGATCTCCAAACATTTAAGAGAGGATAGGTGGGAGAGTCCATCATATAGAGATTCAAGAATGGGGCAGTCCTTGATGCAAAAATCTTTAAGGTTTGTGGGAAGCAGACCCCTTGGCATGCAAACGAGAGCAAGACATCCACCAATGGCAAGAGATGAAAGAGAAGTTAGATTATAAAGACCTGAGGTATGTAGGGGTTCAAGATTCTTGCACTCTGTAAGAAAGGAGCAATTCACAATCTCCAATTGTTTAAGATTCGTCAGTTTCAGCAGCCCCTTTTGCAAGATATTTAGCTGCCCACAATTTAGAACAGAAACCACCTGAAGTGCATTTGGTAAATCCATGTTTGGAATGGACTCAAGAGCAGGGCACTCTTTGATTTCTAATCTCTGGAGAGAAGTTAGGCTGCACAGTAAATTTTTGGGCAGGGACTCTAGATTCTTGCAATTGATGATCTTGAATTCTTGAACTGTAGTGGGTAACCTTGTTTCCTTGAAGGACTGAAGAGCAGGGCAATTTTCAATCACAAGTTCTTGGAGAGACATCAGAGTGTCTAGCTTCTTAGGTAGTGACTCCAGATTCTCGCAATCGAAGATCCTCAATTCTTGAAGTGCAATAGGTAAAATCGTTTCCTGGAAGGACTCAAGAGTAGGGCAACTTTCAATTACAAGTTCTTGGAGAAATGTTAGAGTGTGTAGCTCATTGGGTAATGACTCCAGATTCTTGCAGTCAAGGATCTTCAATTCTTGAAGCGCAATGGGCAACCTTGTATCCTTGAACGACAAAATAGCATGGCAACTATGTATAACTAATGTTCATAGAGACACTAGAGCATGTAGTCCCTTGTATAGTACCTTTAGATTCTCACACTTTGATATTCGAAGAGCTCGGAGAGATGTAAGGTTGTGCAATTGTAACCCAAGGTGGTGTTGCTTGGCCACCATAGCTTCTGGCTTATTATTGCCTACATTTTCCCCACCGAGTTCAGATAACTTTTTCTGTGGCCCTATATCCATTGAGCTTAACACTTGAAGGCTGGTTAAGTTACCCACTCCTAATGGAATTTTATGGAAGCTCCAGTTTCCTGGAAGAACAAGATATTTGAAGGTTTATGAGATTACCCAAATTTTCAGGCAATTGTCTAAGCTTCCCAGAGCTAATAAGTGCCAATGATTTTAAATTGTAAAGATGTCCAATCGAGTCAGGTAACTTCACAATGTCAGAAAATGAGAGATCAAGAAGCCTTAGATGTTTCAACTTGCCAATTGAATCAGGCAACTCAGGGTTGCAAATTTTGACACGTAGCTCACGTAGGAATTGGAATTGCATGTTTGGTAAGAAGTGTCTTGGACTTCTTATAATACCATTCCGAGTTAGAAGGGTGCGTAAGCTTTTCATGGACTCAAATTCAGTCACCTCAACATTATAATCATTCATCATCGTGTAAGACAAGTGACGAGTTGTAGTTAAAACTTGGGATGACTTATCATGATCTCTCCTACAATACATTCTACTGGATACAAATTGTGCTAAATCATGGATCAGATCATGCATCACAAATCTTAATCTTGTGTCACTTGATGATTTGAAAAGTGATCTTACTCGAATTTCTTTTGTTGGGGCAATGAACAATGGGCGTTCTGTCAAAGCATTACAATGACTAGATAACTCGAAGAAGGACCTCATGAATAGTTCATCAAAATACTCAGCCCCTATATCTTCCAATCGTTTTTTCCCTTTCGGTTGAATTATACCTTCTCCCATCCACAAGACAACTAATTCCAACTTGCTGAATACATAGCCTTTGGAAAATAAAGCACAATATGTAAAGCATCTCTTCAGAAATGCAGGAAGATGATGGTAGCTCAGCATGAGTGATGGGAGAATCTCAGATTCTCTTAAATCCCATATTTCATTCTCCAAAATAGTTTTCCATTGAATATTCTCTGTTTTATCCCATAAAAGACCAGCAAATGTTTTTAAAGCCAATGGTAAACCCTTACATTTCTTCACAATCTCTTGTCCAAATAATGCCAACTTGTGATTTGCATGATCTGAATTTTCATCCATGAAAGCATGCCTTCTAACAAGAGCAAAACAAGCCTCATCTGACAAACCTTTCAAACAATGGTTGTTTGGAACGGTTCGCAAGATTGATGCAACTCCCTTATTCCGTGTTGTAACCAATATCTTGCTTTCTATTGTACTGACTTCAAAAGCAGTTCTTAAAACCTCCCATCTCTCATAGCTCTCGTTCCACATGTCATCTAGGACCAGTAAGAATCTTTTCTTGTTCAATGCTTCTTGAAGTTTCAGCTGTAGCAGGTCCAATGAATTTGAAGGAGGAGATGAACCAGTAACTGACTCGAGAATTTCTTTGGTTAAGCGAACCACATCAAAATCTTCAGATACACAAACCCAGGCTTTTAGATGAAAATGCTCGGTGACTTTTTCATTGTTATAAACAAGTTGAGCAAGGGTAGTCTTTCCAACACCGCCCATGCCCACTATTGGCAGTACTGAGAAATTATTGCCATTGTTGCTGGCATGACTGACAATTTTTTTCTGAGAGTAACCATCCAACAATCTCCTCTGTGTCTTCTTCTCGGCCAAAAAGTCTATATTTATTAACCAAAGAACTCGTAGGTGGCCTTTGACTGAAAAAAAAGGGCCTTGAGGACCCAAATCCCACACTGGAAACCAAACCAAGAGCAGCACCTTCTTGTGCTGCACTTTTTAATCTCTGATTGATATCCCTTACTTTTGATCCAAACCTTTTAATTCTTTGCAGCTCTTCGGCGATACTATATACCTTAGGTCCGATGCCTTTTATTCCCTCCAAAGCTTCATTAATGCCATTTATTGCAGATTCAATGCTAGAGTTCGATGCAGAAGAAATACTACTTTCACTTGATGAAGTACTGAGAGGAATGGGGTGGCGTACCTGTTGGGTTTGTTGGGCAGCTTCCAATTTCAGGTGTAAAAGTTCGGTGGCGTACTCATCCAATATATCCTCTGCATCATAGAGAAGTTGTTTGAGGTGGTCCAACCACAGCTTCACAGCACCATTTGTGAATTGCTTCAGTTCAGCTTCATCTAATAAGGCCTGAATCATAACTGTTGTCCACTTCAGTGATTCCACTTCTTCCAAATCAATTTCCCATCGCAGTAAGAAGTCAAGCAACTCAGGAGAGGCAAACCTGTCAAAAGCCACCTGAAGGAAAGCCGAGAGGCAGGACCCTCCAAAAAGCTGTCCAACAGATGACATTTTCTTCTCTGAAAGAGGAAAGAAATGTAATGCGATGAAACTTAGAAAAACAGAAGCAGAAATCTGATGGAGGGAAGAAAGAAGAAGAGGAAAGATGAGGGAACTGAACACTTTTCAATGTGAAAGAGGAATTGTGCTTATGACGAGCTGTCCGGCTGTGACCGGTATTGTTAGTGACAGGTATTGTTAAAAATAAAAATTATAAATTATAAAAATTATAAAAGTCAAATAAATAAATAAAATTAAAATTAAAAGATAAAATAAATTATGTTGACTCCATTATTCCGGATTTTTGTCTACTGTAGCGGGCAGCTACTGCCGCCAATAGCCAGGATTTTGCTAAATAAATCAAACGGTTGTAATAGAAAATGCAAGAATATATGTCTAAATATTAAAAAAAAAACTATATTTGAAGGTTTAAAAAATTCAAATTTACAAAATCATAGAGGATGGTCACACTAAACAAAAATTTTGGGATACGTTCCCTCCGCTTTCACTCGCTACTATATTGTCTTTCAATTTTAAAATTTCAAAAACTTGATTCGCAGATCTCAAAGGAAGCAAGCAATGGCGAAAGCATCGGCTCGTACACCTGTGGTGTCAAAACTCAGTTCTGAGATGAAGAAATCCACCCTCCTCCATCGACCTTACATTCAGGTTTGCATCTCCTTCGCTTTTGTACGGAGTTGTACACTTAATTTCTCTTTGAATTTCTCAATAGATGATAATTGAAGCGATAACTTCAGTCAAAGATCGGTTTGGTTCAAGCCAACCTGCAATCACCAAATTCATTGATGATTGTTGTCTATGCAGTTGAATAACTTATCCACATCAGAGATTGGTGAAGGTGAAAAATTCGGGGAGGAGCATAGAGGGTTTGGAAATTTGGGGATCAGGTAGGATTTGATTTGTAAATTTTAAAACCTTCAAATCTTTAAATGTAAAAATAAAATTTTATATTCACACATATACCCTTGTATACAACTGTCTAATTTATTTGGCCAAATACTGACCATTGGCAGCAGTGTGTTCGCTGCTACAAATAAAAGTCCCATTATTCCCACACAGAGAAAAGAAAAGTAGACTTGTGAACATATGTGCCATGGGCAACTCAGCTTTTGTCTTAATGGGATCAGAGGAATTAAAAACAAAGAGGACAATCTCTAGAATTTCTTAGCATTCCTTCTTCTACGCGTTTTGAAACCCTAACTTAAGGGTGTCAATACGGTATCGAAATCGTTTAATCGTACCGAAATGTGTCGCTTAAAATCGCATCTTACCACACTTTTTCAAATTCAATATGGTATATACCAAAACCATTTTTGGAATTCCGTACGATCTATTTTGGTTCTGGACTCTGTACGATTGGTATATACCGTATATCATATTGATTTACTGTATACTGATATCGTACTGAATAGCATTTTTGTACCATATCTAAAGGCTTGCTATAGCCAAACGAATTTCTTTTTGGCTCTCTGTGACTAGACAAACCACTGTCTAGCTCAGACGGATGCCCATCTACAACATAGATGCCATTTCCCAACACATCTAAAATTGTTTTCCAAGGCCTAGTTATTGTGATAAACCATCTATTAAACAAACATTTCTTTGTTTAAATACGTTCATGAAATCAATACTTTGGTTTATTGTGGCAATATTACAAATTAGAAGATTAGAAGAATTGATGTTTATACCAAAATCATACTGTACCATATACCAAACCGTGCCATTTTTCTTGTACCAATTTTATACTGAAACCATATCGAACTGTTTTTAAAATGTCATTTTCATACAGTATTGTATAAATTCGGTACGAAACGTGTTCGGTATGACAAATTGCAATGCGGTACGGTACGGTTTTGGTACGACGTTTTAGATTTAATGAGTGGATATTGTGGAAGATGACCAGAACAATTTTAACAAATAAAATAATATCTTACAATCAAGGGCATTTTAGCTGAAGAAGTTATAATCCTAATAACTTCGGTTCAAATATTCATTATTCTGAAAAATAAGCTTTATATGAAAATGAAATCACACCAACCTCAAGAGATGTCTATAAGTTTCAACTTTAAGTTTTGTTTGCAATTCTTTTCAAACACCATCTGATAGTCATGCTCTCTTACGTGATATTCACTTCAATACTAAGTGAATATTTAGAGTTAGTCTAAATTCTAAATCTCTAGTGTGCTTCAATAAAAGTTTTAGACCTAATTTTTATGTAGAACAACATTTTACCTTGGAATCTTCTTCACGTCTTACACAAGGTACGAAAATTCGGCGAATTTTGGCCGAACTTGGGGCAAAATTTCAGCCTATATTTTCGATTTTTAGGGCACTATATAGGTTGTGGGCTGTGGATTTCTCATCAATTAGAAAGTGATAAAACTTAATTAATAATTACTCAAACCTGTAATAATTGCAATCCTTGATAATGCTTTTAATTTTGTAAATAATCAACATCATGTATATCTATTGACCATTCAACACACAAAAGGACAAAAGAAGGGAAATTCAAAACTACAGACAATTCACTTTTTATTTATTTATTTTTTTTTTAATTTAATTTATGAAATCTAATATAAAAAATAAAAAAATAAAATGAAAGAAAAAGTTGAATGAGATCTTATGTTGTCAGAAAACATCAAATGGTACCAACGGGGGTTGGTTAAGTGGTAAGCAGCTTGGTCCGCTTAAGCAAGATTTCGGTATCGAATCCTTGTGAATACAAAAAATCCCATTGGGAGGCCCCCGAACCACCACCGCCCAGGTGTGCGACGCGGGTCGAATACCGGTTTATAAAAAACCGGGGTTGGCAAAAAAAAAAAAATCAAATGGTGGAGATTTTAAATACGGTTTCTTCCCTTTTTTTTTTTTCTTCTCCATATTTTACTTTGTTCTCTGCTCTCTTCCAACGTTGAATTCCTCAATTCCTAGCCGTTCTAATCTCAAAGTTGGAGTAATTGACCACTTCACTCCAAAAATATAACGTAGAATCATACATATATGCTGACAAATTTGAGTGGGCATTACCATTTGTCTTGGTGAAGGGAGATCACTATAAATTTGTCTTTGAATGGCGAAGGTTGCTTTCCATATAAGATATTCGCTAGAATAATTAACTTATCACGAGACCATAAGTTAATAATGTCAAGCTCTAAACAATGGATTTATTTTTATATTGGGTTTTTTTAGCAGTAGCTACAAGAAACCTGATCAGCACGAGCACTCCATGCTTTGAACTGATTGATTTTCTTCTTTGAAGTTGTCACATTTTTGTAACATTTTGGTTCCAATGTTTTTAATTCTATGAGCCATTGAATTACGTAAAAATGGTTGATCTTTGATTAATTGGCTATAATTTTGGGTAAACTTTGATTTTTTTTTCTTTCTTCAGTTGACAACTTTGATTGATTGTTATTACTTCATAACAAAGTCTCAAATTGGCTTAGAGCTACAGGTTGATTTCAACATGTAAACCTTTTACAACAATCTGAGACCTAACTAATTCCCCCCAGGTGCCATTAGCTATAATAGAGCTATGAGTGTTGAAATGTTGTTGAGGAATCTGCAAATACATTTGATCTTACAATTCTACTTGAGAGCTGAAACGTACCAAAGGTACTTTCTTTAAGGTATTTAGACACCCCGATTTGTGCAATACGGGTTCTATAGTGTCTTCACCCCAAGATCAGTCAGCCCAACCTTTAAGGTTGCACCCCAGAAAGGTTACTTAAGGTGTATCAGGTAATGTTCACTGCTTGATAGAACAACTACAAGGAGAGAGAGTAAAAAGAGGAGGAGGTAATTCAGTACTTAGAATGAACTCGAAAATGGGTTTATATAGAACTCCAAAGGCTGTGGGTGAAAGGGTAAGGTCACCTCTCTTTGTGATGGTACCTTTCAGCTCAACGCCCTTCAAGAAAGTACCTATCCAGCTGACCTCCCAACAGGAAAGTGCCTCTCTAATGGCATCTCCACGTAATCACCCAACAGCGGGCTTTCCAGAATAGGGCCCATGACAAAATGGGCCTTCCGGATCAAAGCCCACGTCCCAAGTCCCAAGTCCCAAGTCATATAAGATATTGCTAGAATAATTAACTTAAAAATGTCAAGCTCTAAACAATGGATTTAATTTATATTGGGTTTTTCTAGCAGTAGCTGCAAGAAACCTGATCAGCACTCCATGCTTTGAACTGATTGATTTTCTTCTTTGAAGTTGTTGCCTTTTTGTAACATTTTGGTTCCAATGTTTTTAATTCCATGAGCCATTGAATTACATAAAAATGGTTGGATCTTTGATTGATTGACTTTATTTTTGGGTATGATTTATTTTTTTTTCCCTTTTTTTTTTTTTTTTTTTTTTTTCAGTTGACAACTTTGATTGATTGTTATTACTTCATAACAAAGTCTCAGATTGGCTTAGAGCTATAAGTTGGTTTCAACATGTAAACCTTTTACAAATTACAACAATCTGAGACCTAACTAATCCCTCCCCCCCCAGGTGGCATTAGCTATAAGCAATTTATTTGTAAAAGATCTACTTTTAGATTAAGACAATAATGATGGGCTTCTCTCTAGTGGCTAGATTAGCACAAAGCACACCAGCCTTTAATAATTTATGCAATTGGTCTCACGGGCTTTTGGGGCTAAAAAGGAGAAAATACCCTAATTTTAAAGGGCATTTTGGTCAATTGGTAGTGCTAATAGTCACGGACGCACAGCCACAATCGACAGGTAGTTCGGAGCTAAAAAGGATGACTTATGGGTTGCCTATATTTGGAGGGCATTTTGTTCAATTTGAATAATTCTTCGTTTCCTTGCTAAATATAGTATTTTGCCAATATGGCAGATCTGATAGGTGCTACCAATTATCCCTGGTGCCCAATTTGGAGCCTAAGCGGGAAGCCAAGGGTCACCAAATTCTAAAGCACATTTCGGTATGTCTGACTAACTTCTTGTCCTCTTATGTAAAACCGTAGAGTTTTACTAATAGGGAAGGCTTTGTTGGTAGATGCAATCATCGAGAATACAAAGTCATGAACGACACTCAATTTGAAGTTGAAACAGGGAAGTTATGGGCCGTCCAAGTTTGAGGGGCATTTTGGTCAATTTGATTTACTTTTCATTTTCCTATGTAAGACACTATAGATTTGCTTGAATGGCAGATCCCCCTGGTACGCGCAATCAAAAAAAACGGTCCTCTTATAACAATACACCATTAAGTTGATGATAGACTTTCCTGTTGGACCAATCCATCCATCACACATAATGGTACATCCATATGACTCCCACATCGATCTCAAACCACCAATGTACTCCTACAGCTCCTCCTTCTCCTTAATCAGGAAGGTAGTCATCACCTCTTTAGGGGTGGGACCAGTATATCCAAGACCTGCCTCTGCAATAGTATCAATCATATTCTTTTAATAAGGACCCTCTGCTATGTTTGGTAGAACATAACTGTAGTACATCCACTTTGACACTGCCTTCTTCACTTTCTTAACCATCCCTTTCCATGCACTTGTAATCTTGGGTTGCTTGGTTCCATTCCTTCTGAAAATATCAGGATCTTGCTCTATGATATGATCCCTCGTCTATGGATAGTCACGTGGTCTCCGTAGATCTGCTGTAGAAGTGACCCTCTGACTTTGTGATCGGTTGAACATACCACATATACCACCCCTATCCTTAGATCCAGATGACCCAGCCCTTGCAGCCTTAGAGGGACCAGCTCCTATAAATCTAGCTCTGACCCTCTCCTACTCCTGGTATTGTATCTCCCTACTCTCAGCCATCGCCCGTCTGATGTCCCTCTTCTCCTGCTCTCTGATATTAACGGGATCAACATCTCAATCAGAACCTGAATCAACTCTATAAGATGACGGTGCTCACACTGCCTCATCCAATGCAACATTTACTTTCCTCTTCTCCTGTTTCTTCTTCCCCTTTTCTTTCTCCAGCTCTCTAACTGCCTTCACTATATCAGCATTTACCTCCATGCACGTAGCTACATCCTTTGAACTGCCAGTGATGTGAATCTTAAACCTACTTATGCCAAATGAGTTCAACTCCTTACCACAGAAGCTGCATTTTGTTTTACTCTTGTTGCCATCAATAGCAACACAATACTGTCATGCAAGATCAACCCTTCTCCTCGCTGCAGTTCATTGTGGTTGTCCCTGTCCCCATTACTGTCCTCCCTGTGAACCTACTCCTCTCCCACTGCTAGACATGATAACTATTGCATCGAAAATGATTGCATAAACAATTAAACAATACAAAAAAATATTTTATATAAAATGAATATTTAAATTTTTTTCAACAAAAGAAAAGGTTGCCATATCAAAACTGACAATGAAACCACACGAGCAGTACTTGAAAATAATTATATAGATATTCCATAATTTTCTCTAATTTTCAAAATCATTTCTCTTATTTTTCCCCCCTAATTTTTCTCTTTTATATTAATATTTTAATAATTTTCAAAACGTAAAATAATTATTTATTGGGTCAAAAAATATTCCGACTCCTTGAGCCTGTAGATTGGCCCATAGAGATCCACATATATATTTTCAATTATGATATAATACATATATCATGCAAAAAGTAAGCATTTGCAATGTAGAAGAATACAATTTTTTACGCTCGAAAATAAATAAATAAATTACTTCACAAAAAAATATTCCGATTCTTTGAGTTGTAGATCGGTGTACTGTATTCAACATATATTAATTTCATACCCATCCAACAACATTATAGTATGCATTTTGAAAAGAAAAAACAATTTAGAGAACAATAATTACCTCTCAAATGAAAAACTCCACAAAACACCCTGATCTGTGTGAAATTTCGCTTGATCGTCGAGAACAATGTTATACTCATTAATAATGAACCTAAGGTTTTATGTCAAAGATCTAAAGAAAATATGGCAAAAATACCAAGAAGTAGGAGAGAGAAGCTCTGGGGGAGGTTTGGAGAGGAGAGAGAAATTCCAAAATCAGGTTGATAATTCGCCCGAAATTCGGCGAACTCATGCCTATATGATCAAAAAAATATATTTTCGGATATATATCACAAGAAATCGCCGAATTGGCAATGTTCGGCGATATATCACCAGTTCAGCGATAAATAGTGAGATATTGCTGAAAATATCGCGCAATATTGCATTTCGGTATTTATTTCAGTTTGCCTTTCACCGAAATGACTGAAATTCGGCGGAAGGTTGTACCTTGAGTGTAATAAATACAAAGTAGATGTGACATTAAAAAGTAGGTTGTACCTTGAGTGTAATAAATACAAAGTAGATGTGACATTAAAAAGTACAATATTCAGCGATATTTCTGATTTTTTTTCCAGATATTGCCGAAATTTCGGCAATTTTTTGTTTTTCTTATTTTTGCCGCAGATATTGTTTCACTACCACCAAAATGGTCGAAATTCAGCAAATTTTGGTGAAATGTTGCACTATGCTCTCTTTCTTTTTTTTTTTTGGTAAAAAATGTTGCACTATGCTCTCACATACAATTTTGACCTTGTAAAGAAATAAAAATAAAAATAAAAATAAAAATAAAAATAAAAATAAAAATAAAAATATTTAATCTTTCATATCCAAATGAATCATCTTGGACTAGTCCTTGATATCTTTGCATCCTCATTATTCAAAGGTGTGTTTTTTATAGAAAGGAGACTTGTCTGGGCCAACTCACACGCATCTCATTGAGGGATGGCTTGCTTTACAACTATTCAAGTATATGAAGAGGTATCAACCTTGATCCCGAGGAGACTTTAGCTCTTAATCTCATATTATGAGACATTTGTTTTTCTTAACTGAACCAACCCTTAGCCATGAGGTTAGATACACTTGTTAAGTCCAAGATAATGCAAGATCATAGGTAAAAAGTTTTATAGGAAGGTAAATGGATCTTTTACAAAGGGAAAGGAGAGAATGTGACGTTTTGATCCCTGATTTCCTATTGTAAGGCCAAGGCAGGGTTGCATGATCGGTGAGACTGTAAGACTAACCCCTCTTATATCTAAGTAAGAAGTCCAGCACCTTGAAGGGATTATAGGATCAGATAGCAATATATGACAAGGGTTGTTCTATTTTCCATATATATTTTTTGAAACATGAGTGGAAATGTGACTGATGAAACATGATTGTTTCTGCTTTGGAACAGTTGCCAAAAAGAGAAAAGTTTCAGTGTTAAACGAACAGAGTGCATATGGGATGTTTGAGATTATGCCAAAAACACACATTGACAGGGAAAGAAAGAGAGAAGATGAGGTGAACCATACACATATTGCCAGGGCACATAGAAGCTTACATTGACATATCATTCTGGTTCTCTTGCTGCCGTCCAGCGTTGATTTCCCATCGAAATAAGAAGTCCAGCAACTCAGGGGAGGCAAATCTGTCCAAGGACACTTGAAGGAAGGCGGAGAGTAAAGACCCTCCGACAAGTTGTCCCATTGATGCCATCTTCTTCTTCCATAAACAGGGGGAAAGAATGTAAAACAAAGAGTTTCAAATGACAGAAGCAGAAGATTTGAAACAAAGGGAGAGAGAAGTGAATGAAACGTTCTTTGTGTTCATGAAAAGCAGACTTATAGGCTGCTACAGAAGGTTGGAAACTTTCCATTGATATAAGTTGTAAGTATTCACTTTTCTTCTTCTAACGTTGAACCCTACAGCTCAAATCCAGACTTTGACCTGGAGATGGAGAAATGCTTTGGAAAATTGGGAGGGGAAGCCAATTTCCTTCTCAGTTAGAGGGAAATTATTTGGGTCTATGCTGTACAGTAATTGGATCAGGTATTAATGACTGGCAAATTCTGCAAAATTTCTCCTTTGAATCTGTTTGTGGAAGGAAGGCTGAGAGGGAGGACTTCCCAAGGCCTCAACTATTGTTCCCTCTCGTTGGTGGGGATGGTCAGTAGGAGAGGAAACGTTGCTTCTGTGGAAGGAGAGACAAGGCTTGTTGTTGAAAAGCCGCATTCCAGATTCAAGACACCTCAACTATTGTTCCCTCTCTTCCCAGGTTTCTCTCTGTTCTCTGCTCTCTTGCAACGTTGAATTCTTGATTCTTTCCCGATTCCCAACCGTTCTAATCTCAAAGTTGGAGGAATTGACCACTTCACTCTAAAAATATAGATATATGATGACAAGCTTGAGTAGGCATTCCCTTCTGTATTTGAAGTACTATAGTCTTGTACTTTGCATTCCCTGCTATAATTTTGGTATGATCATAAGATCTAGTCTTTTTCTTTCCATATCTTTTCGATTATTTGAAGGCTGGATTTTTTATCTAAATGGAAAGGAACACTAATTCTTTCTGTTGGATCTTTTAAGAAGTTAACGCTTTTCTTGAACTTTGTCAAGTCCTATAATCCGTTAAAAGTTCAGTGTATGTAATTTACTGCATTATACACTCTTTAGGAACCCCTTCTGATAAATGACACAGTATTACTGAGATAGTAGGTACTTAATTGGATCTTGACCAGATTCCTTATGAGACATTGGTATGTTCATAAGCTCTAGTCTTTTGCTTTCCTATTTTTTTGATTATTTGAAGGCTGTGTTTTGGAAAATAATTGGAAAGGAACACTAAATAATTTACTGCATTATACACTTCTCAATTTTTCCTAAGGTATCTAGGATCGATGTACCTAGCTGTTGAAAGAGGGAAAATATCATGGCTACGCCTTGAAAAACATGATCATAACAGGCTTGAAGATTCCTTGACAAGACCGAAAACAACCAAGGAACCCCAACCCAAAACCACACCAAACAAAGGGGTCCCCAACCAAAAGGGGGGGGGGGGGCCCCCCCCCCCCCCCTAACCACACCCACACCAGAGCAATGGCCGCCACCACCCCCCCCCCCCCCCCCCCCCCCAAGTCATTTTAATTTGGATCACTAAAAGACATTATATTAGCTTGCACGGTTTGTTATCATCAAAGCCAAGTTGTTACCAACTTAGGTGATGCAGGCCCATCAATTGGGCTATTTTTCTTTGAAACCAGCTTAGGATTGATAGATAGGGGGTTGGGTCATTCTTTAATACGTTTGTGTGGTCATCGGCCTATTCCATGTGTGCAAAAGTATAGCACCTATTAGAAGATGGACTTCCAAATCTCGCTCTATTGACTTGATTTGGAGTGCCATCTACTTTGATGTATCTTCTAGAGTGATGTCCATCCCCCATCCCCCGGTGTTTGACTCTCCCAGAAATAGGTTTATTGTTAGCTTCTGGGGTCTCAGCTCTACCTTTTCCACCCCAGATATAGGTTAACTGTTAGTCTCTAGGGTCTTTGTTCTTTGCTCTTGAGCTCCTTGCTCCTTTTGTGCTTGTATATTGCTAGTTGTCTTTAATTTAATCATTTATTCATCCAAAAAAAAGTATAGCACCTAGGTCAAATACAAAAATTGGTTATTTATTTTATTAAAATTAGGTCAAGACTATCAAGAGATAGACCTTATCAGTCCCTGATATACCTTCACTGAATAATCCTTATCAGGGGCCTGACACATGAGTAAACAGTCCTCATTAGGTTAGTATTTTGTATTAAGAGTCCCATTTCAAATTCAGTATCTATTTTGATCTTTGAGTACAACTGGGGACGTAATTGAGAGGCTACAAATACAAGCCCTGCCCATGTAGTAGAATTCGGATTTCAGACTACGAAGTGTTTTATTGCTGCCTAAGTGTGTTTGTGAGAATTAAGTTGCTCCACCAATGGTAAGACACCTCCAGGTGATCGAGTAAGCAACCTAGGGTTTCTAATTGAAGGATCTCCTTTGACAGTGCCTCCACTTCATTGTCATCTCACCCCATTACAAGACATGTGTACAGGAAAGTAACAAGTCAGCAAATTATCCCATTCCCCCTTCAACTCTTTTAATTTCTGTTTTGAAAACCTTACCATGTTTGATCACTTCTCCATCTTCATCAACCCCAAACCCATAGCTCCTCATCCCACCATCAAAGTTTTAACCCAATCCATTATCCTTCTACCTCCATTGACACTTGATCCCAATTACAGCCCTTCTCACCCTTCCAAAACCCAAATTCCTTGCTGTCCTGGATTCCCAAACATTAACATGAAAACCCTACCTCTAAAACTGTAAAACGTCTAAAACTGTAAACCCTAACCTAGATCCGTAAAACCCTTTAATCTGTAATCGTAACCCAAGACCCCTTCCATTCCTGACCCAAGGCCTCTTAGACCTCCTTGAGCCCTAATTTGTGGCCATTGATACCCTAACCCTAATTCCAGCACCCAAAAGGAAATACCCAGCATTCTGGTATCTAGAATATTCAGAAACATGGCCCCTAACCTAATAAATCGGACCTGAATTTTGACACTGTTTTGACCCTAAACAGAGGCTTGAATTAGTTCTGCCCAGAACCCCTTGAAATCCTAAGTCATCCTACTTCTGTTCATCTACAGATCTTGGATTCCTAGCCTTCATTCACTTGAGGCTATATCATTTGGAGAGTGGGATTCTTGTGTCACTTTTCTCCCGATGCCTTCACTAGAAAGTACCCATTAGAGCAGTGATCTTCATCTTCTTCAATTAATGCTTGTAAGTTGTAATTACTCTTCCACTCCATTGATCATTCCTGAATGCCTTTTTTTTCTTTTCCTTTTCTGTGCTTTAGGCTTTGGTTTCCAATGTTGAAGGAAAGAATGGGCCAGGCCTGACCTATAGATTGGATACGATCCAAGTACGAGCCAATATCCAGGACATGGGATGAACTGAGGAGCTTGCTTAGGTGAAAAAAAGGGTTTTATCTCTTCCCTAGGGTTAGGCTTTGATCAAACCTAGGATTTAATGGGTTAGACAAAGTGAGTGATGCAGAATCCCACAGCAAAGGTTTTCTTTTGCTGTTTTGATGGCTGGGAAGGTTAGATTGAACAGGCAGCAAGCTAGGTTTGGGCCTTCTGTTTTTTAAGAGGATAATTTAGGGGTTTGACTGGTCAGAATTGGACCACTTTGGATCAAATTTGGAGGGGTTGGAAAGGGAGGTTCATACCTGTTTTGATGGTGGAAGGTCAATGGAATGTCGGGTATTGGGAAAACCAGAATACAGAAAGGAGAAAGATGGGTTTGGGGCTGCAGTTATCAGTTTGTTGTTGCTGTAATCAATGAGTCTTGATGGAATACATGTTCGTGTTGATGGCCATGTGACCAGGCCACGATCTTTATCGTAAAACTATTTAATCCCATAGAATTTCCAAAGTACTTCAAAGAGCTGAAAACAACTGATGTATGTTCGACTACATAACATACCCTGCTGGCTTGTAGAATAGATCCATACTGTACTGAACTTCAAAGATTTTTGTTGACCAACCAAAGCTTTTAGGTATACAGAAAACTAATGATATGCTGATAAGTGATGCCTTGTAGATGCTGAATTGTTCCATGAATTGCATGTCTTGCATATATTTTAGAGCATTTTCAAAGATTGCACTCCATCTGAGGCTAATTAAAGTTCAATGAAATTGCCATGCTGGTTTTTGTTGTTTAATGAGCATTTTTAAAGAAAGCATTCCTTCTATTAGAAGACTCATGCATATCTGGTTATAGAATAAATACGCATCTGATTACAGGATTAGACTAGAAAGAAACCATACATATCTGATTATAGAAGAAATACATATCTGATTGTAGGATTAGGATAGAAAGAAATCATATGTATCTGATTAAAAGAAGAAATACCTCAATATTAGCAGCAATGCATATCTGTACTTCTCCATCTGTAGATTTTACTATAACAGGCCAGATCCACTTGTGGTGTTTAGGCTACTTTGCCATATGTCATCTATTATTACCTTTGGGATTTGTACAATCTTGGACCACTCTTCTGCTTCCTTCTTTTGGTACCGTTGTGTCAGCGTTGGACAGTTATGGATCTCCAAACGTTTAAGAGAGGATAGGTCAGAGAGTCCATCATCTAGAGATTCAAGAATGGGGCAGTCCTTGATGCAAAAATCCCTAAGGTTTGTGGGAAGCAGACCCCTTGGAATGCAAATGAGAGCATGACATCCACCAATGGCAAGAAATGAAAGAGAGGTTAGATTATAAAGACCTGAGGTATTTAGGGGTTCAAGATTCTTGCACTCCATAAGAAAGGAGCAATTCACAATCTCCAATTGTTTAAGATTTGTGAGTTTCAGCAGCCCCTTCTGCAAGATATTCAGCTGCCCAATATTTAGAACAGAAACCACCTGAAGTGCATTTGGTAAATCCATGTTTGGAATGGACTCAAGAGCAGGGCACTCTTTGATTTCTAATCTCTGGAGAGAAGTGAGGCTGCACAGTAAATTTGTGGGCAGGGACTCCAGATTCTTGCAATTGATAATCTTGAATTCTTGAACTGTAGTGGGTAACCTTGTTTCCTTGAAGGACTGAAGGGCAGGGCAATTTTCAATTACAAGTTCTTGGAGAGACATTATGGTGTCTAACTTCTTAGGTAGTGACTCCAGATTCTCACAATCGAAGATTCTCAATTCTTGAATTGCAGCTGGTAACGCTGTTTCCTGGAAGGAAACAAGAGTAGGGCAACCTCCAATTACAAATTCTTGGAGAGATGTTAAAGTGCATAGCTCATTGGGTAATGACTCCAGATTCTTGCATTCAAAGATCTTCAATTGTTGAAGTGTAGTGGGCAACCTTGTTTCCTTGAAGGACAAAATAGCATGACAACTTTGTATTGCTAATCTTCGTAGAGATACTAGAGCGTGTAGTTCCTTGGATAGTACCTCTAGATTCTCACAATTTGATATTCGAAGAGCTCGGAGAGATGTAAGGTTGTGCAATTGTAACCCAAGGTGGTGTTGCTTGGCCACCATAGCTTTTGGCTTATTATTGCCTACATTTGCCCCACTGAGTTCAGATAACTTTTTCTGTGGCCCCATATCCTTTGAGCTTAACAATTGAAGGCTGGTTAAGTTGCCCACTCCTAACGGAATTTTATCGAAGCTCCAGTTTCCTGGAAGAACAAGATTTTGAAGGTTTATGAGATTACCCAGATTTTCAGGCAATTGTCTAAGCTTCCCACAGCTAACTAGTACCAATGACTTTAAATTGTAAAGATGTCCAATCGAGTCAGGTAACTTCACAATGTCAGAAAATGAGAGATCAAGAAACCTTAGATGTTTCAACTTGCCAATCGAATCAGGCAACTCAGGGTCACAAATTCTGACACGTAGCACACGTAGGAATTGGAATTGCATGTTTAGTAAAAAGTGCCTTGGACTTCTTATCTTATCATTCCGAGTTAGAAAGGTGCGTAAGCTTTTCATGGTCTCAAATTCAGTCACCTCAATAGTATAATTTTCCACCATCGTGTAAGACAAGTGACGAGTTGTAGTTAGAATTTGGGATGACTCATCATGATCTCTCCTACAATACATTCTGCTGGATACAAATTGTGCTAAATCATGGATCAGGTCATGCATCACAAATCCTAATCCTGTGTTACTAGATGACTCAAAAAATGATCGATCTTCATGTAGTTTTGAGTCAATGAACAACGGGAATCCTGTCAGAGTGTGACAATGATTAGATAACTCGAAGAAGGACCTCATGATTAGTTCATCAAAATACTCAGCCCCTATATCTTCCAATCGTTTCTTTCCTTTTGGTTGAATTATACCTTCTGCCATCCACAAGACAACTAATTCCAACTTACTGAATGGATAGCCTTTGGGAAACAAAGCACAATATGTAAAGCATCTCTTCAGAAATGCAGGAAGATGATGGTAGCTCAGCATGAGTGATGGGAGAATCTCAGATTCTCTTAAATCCCATATTTCATTCTCCAAAATAGTTTTCCACTGAATATTCTCTCTTTTATCCCGTAAGAGACCAGCAAATGTCTTTATAGCCAATGGTAAACCCTTACATTTCTTCACAATCTCTTGTCCAAATAATGCCAACTTCTGATTTGCATGATCTGAATTTTCATCCATGAAAGCATGCCTTCTAACAAGAGCAAAACAAGCCTCATCTGACAAACCTTTCAAACAATGGTTGTTTGGAACGGTTCGCACAATTGACGCAACTCCTTTATTCCGTGTTGTAACCAATATCTTGCTTTCTATTGTACTGACTTCAAAAGCAGTTCTTAAAACCTCCCATCTCTCATAGCTCTCGTTCCACATGTCATCTAGGACCAGTAAGAATCTTTTCTTGTTCAATGCTTCTTGAAGTTTCAGCTGTAGCAGGTCCAATGAATTTGAAGGAGGAGATGAACCAGTAACTGACTCGAGAATTTCTTTGGTTAACCGAACCACATCAAAATCTTCAGATACACAAACCCAGGCTTTTAGATGAAAATGCTTGGTGACTTTCTCATTGTTATAAACAAGTTGAGCAAGGGTAGTCTTTCCAACACCGCCCATGCCCACTATGGGCAGTACTGAGAAATTATTGCCATTGTTGCTGGCATGACTGACAGTTTTTTCTGAGAGTAACCATCCAACAATCTCCTCTGTGTCTTCTTCTCGGCCAAAAACTCTATATTTATTCACCAAAGAACTCGTAGGTGGCCTTTGACTGAAAAAAGAGGGCCTTGAGGACCCAAATCCCATACTGGAAACCAAACCAAGAGCAGCACCTTCTTGTGCTGCACTTTTTAGTCTCTGATTGATGTCCCTTACTTTTGATCCAAACATTTTAATTCTTTGCAGCTCTTCAGCGATGCTATATACCTTAGGCCCGATGCCTTTTATTCCCTCCAAAGCTTCATTAATGCCATTTATTGCAGATTCAATGCGAGAGTTCGATGCAGAAGAAATACTACTTTCACTTGATGAAGTACTGAGAGGAATGGGGTGGCGTACCTGTTGGGTTTGGTGGGCTGCTTCCAATTTCAGGTGTAAAAGTTCGGTGGCATACTCATCCAATATATCCTCTGCATCATAGAGAAGTTGCTTGAGGTGGTCCAACCACAGCTTCACAGCACCATTTGTGAATTGCTTCAGTTCAGCTTCATCTAATAAGGCCTGAATCATAACTGTTGTCCGCTTCAGTGATTCCACTTCATCTAAATCAATTTCCCATCGCAGTAAGAAGTCGAGCAACTCAGGAGAGGCAAACCTGTCAAAAGCCACCTGAAGGAAAGCCGAGAGGCAGGACCCTCCAAAAAGCTGTCCCACAGATGACATTTTCTTCTCTGAAAGAGAAAAAGAAATGTAATGCAATGAAACTTAGAACAACAGAAGCAGAAATCTGATGGAGAGAAGAAAGAAGAAAGAGCAAAGATGAGGGAACTGAACACTTTTAAATGTGAAAGAGGAATTGTCCTTATGAAGAGCTGTCTGGCTGTGAAAGGTATTGGGAAATATCTTCTCGTCGTTCCCCGCTAATAACGTCATCTTTGGTCAAGCAAGCTGATGGTTGTGTTTTCAGAGAAAAAAGAGAAGAAAGTGTCAAAGTTGGAACTGCCCAGAAATTCTACAGGAGGATATGGAAGTCATGGAACTGCCTTTTTTTTTGCTTGACTCTATTCTTCCCTACTTAAGCCACACCAAACAAGAAAAATAAATAAAATTAAAAACTAAAATAAATTTTGTTGACTCCATTATTTCCACACAGGGAAAAGAAAAATAGACTTCGTGAACATATGTGCCATAGACAACTCTGCTGCTTCTGTCTTCATGGGGTCAGAGGAATTAAATACAAAGAGGACAATCTCCTTCTTTTGGGCGGTTTGAGACCCTCAATCTGTTTTCTTCTTTCTTTTTTATTTTTGGATTTTGTTGGAATCTCTATAGTGACGTCTAATTGGAATCAGGCTGAGGTAAACACGCATTTTCATGAGACTTTCATGACCTAATCATCCACCCCGAGTAGAGGATTGTACTCTCCTTCACCATATGTTTAGGAGGAGGGTTATTGGTGGTTTACTTTTATCAATATTTAGTGGTGACGCCTCCCTTAAAAATGTTAATTTTTTATGCCGAACAAGTTGTCTATCCACGTCCCACCATCTTGGATGTGTGCCATGTGCCCTGTATGTGGTACCACAGGCAGGCCATTCAAAGTGCAGGGGGATGGGCGGTTTGCCTGCCTGGACAAAGAGGATCTGAACTCCACTTTTAAATGTGAGGTAAATACAAATTGTTAAAATTATAACTTTGTTGACCAAAGAGTAATTTTATGTTCATCCATGGAACTTCTATACATTCCCCCTTTGTTTTCAAGAATAGTTAGCATTTTAGCCCAAGTTGTTACTATTACAGCTTTGTTTACCAAAGTGTCCTTAATGCAAATATGAACTTATTTTATTAAAAAAAAATTAATTTTTACTAATTTTAAATTAGGGTGAGGCCGCAAGGAGGGAGAGGGTGGGGGAGCATGAGAAAACCAAGAGTGAATATTGAGGAGGATGGCCTATGTTTTTTTTTTTTTTTTTCACAATAGATAACTATTTTTAACAAAAAAAAAAAGTTTTATCTTACCATTAAGTGCAACTTTTTCAGTCGAAAAAATTATAATTCTAATATCTTGGTTCAAAATATTCATTATTCTGAAAAAGGAGGGTGATACATGTAATTCCAAAAGTTTATATGAAAATGAAATCACACCAACCTCAAGGAGATACCCTATAAATTTCAAGTTAAGTTTTGTTTTTCAATTCTTCTCAAACACCATCTTATAGTCATGCTCTCTTACGTCGGTTTGACTTCCTCATACTAAATGTGATTCTTTAGGGTTAGTCTAAACCTCTAGTGTGCTTCAATAAAAGTTTTAGACATAATTTCTATGTAGAAGAACAAGATTTTACCTAAGAATCTTGTTCACCTCTTACATACAATTTTGACCTTTTTTATATATATATGAAGAGGTATTGCCCTTGATCCTGAGGAGACTTCGGCTCTTAATCTCATATTTATGAGGAGTTGGTTTTTACTAACTGAACCAACCCTTAGCCATGAAGTTAGATACACTTGTTGAGTCCAAGATAATGTAAGATCAAGAATTTTGTTGACCTGGAAATTCTTTTCCCTATAAATGAATAATCTGATTGTTTGGATTGCACCACACAGCACCTGAATGACAAAGACTTGAGCTGAACAACTAGCTTTCCTTGTTGATCACCATAAAGGCTCAATTATTCAAGAGCTCCCAAAACCACAAAAGTGAAGTAGGTAGTCAAGTACTCATAGATTTTCAATCTTGGATATAAGTCTAGATCAGAGATGCAAGATCTTTAGAACTTAGGATCTTCTTGTCTTTTCTTGAGCATCTGACATAGGGAGCATACCAATAAGGTATGATTACACTATTGTATGTAGAAGGGAGGGACTACTCATTCATCAATTGAAAGTCGATTTACAAATATGGAGAGTTGATTATTAGTGTTTTAGCACATAAATGAATGTCAGTTGAATCGATCTATAAGCCAAAGAAGGAAATGAACAGAAGTCCTCCATGTCTTGTGTTCTTTTCCATATGAGTAATCCTTCTGAAGTGTAGAAAAGTGAGAAGGAAATTCCAAAATGAGGATGTGAAGATCATGACACAAATCTTAAATTAACATATTCAATGCCATCCACTGTTTTAATTATGCTCTATTGTATACATAGAAGAATGCACGAGTGTGCGTTACAACTCAGATGCTTTTCATCTATGTTGGACATGTGTGCATGTATGAGAGAGGAAGTAACAAGGGAAAACCGGAACAAATTAAGAAGGGAAACTGTTGAAGTAGAGAAGTAACATAGGAAAAAAGATGGTGGTGTTAAAAAACTGGGAGATGGAGAAGGAAAACAAAACTGCAAGTTGCACTTGAATGTTGTTGCTGCCCATCCATCCGACAGTAGAGTGGTTGTTGCCATCTATTGGGCCATTTGGTATAGAACAGAGAACAAGCCTTTTGTCCACAGTGACCACAACAGTGGACCTTCTCCAAGAGGGGCTGCAGCAATAGGAAGACTTGCTGAATTAAGTAGACTAAATCAAACAACCAAACAATCTACAATTTTGAGATTTAGATTTAAGGAAAAAGTAAAAAATCTGTACTCTTTTCAAGAATTTTCCCACCTCACCTTTATTCCAGCAAACAAACTCAAACTCAGATAAGCAAAGACGGGCTACCCTGGCGAGGTAGGTCGTCGATATAAAATCCTTTCTTCGTGATGGCGACTGCTGCATTGGCAAGGTGTTTGGGAGCTGCCGTTAAGAAGGCGGCAGCGAGCAAAGAGTCAGGATGGTATACATCTCACATGGCTGCAGCTTCTTGTGCTATTCTGGAACGAATTCCTTTGGAAGATTTTACCCTCAAGTCAGAGATGCAAGGGTTCGTCTTTCTCACTTACCACTTCTTTCTCTCTGTATTTGATTCTGGGCTTTTATATGCAGCGATATTAAACCTCAACATTTCCATGTTTGTTCACTAATTTATTAAGTATTCAACCTGCTCGATGAAATTCCTGGCTGTTTATTCTAGGCTTTTCTGATCTTGTTGGATGTGAATATTCTGACATTTCGTGTTAGACTATTCCCCACTTTCTGATTATGTGATGCATTTTTTCACTTACATGATAGTCGGACTATTGGGACTGAAAGGAACTTATCTGGTTGCTGTTTTCTTTGTGAAGCATGAAGCAGACACTTTCGAGATACAACGAGTGTGTCGATCGTTCTCAACCTTCTACAGTTCCATATGAGCAAGTGGTAGTTTTTCTTGTAAGTACTTGCAAGATCTGATGTTCTTCCTTTTCAAGTTGCCCAATATGTTTCTTTATGTCTCAAGTTCTTAGTTGTGACATAAAAATAAGTAAATAAAACAAATTCAGGCTTATCCCGATTTATTACTCTGTCACTTATTCTGCCACTGAACTGAGCATTTTCTCACCCAAAGGCATCCCTATTGCTTGTATAAAATTGAGTTCAACGTATATGGTTAAACATATCCTCAATATAGATCTTTTTCAGTAGATGTTAGAATGTACATCTGTCATGCTAAACTATTCCTTATACATTGATTTGATTAATGAATGGCAGGATCTTTGTCTCTCTAGATGTAGGCATGTCTAGATTTGGCTTAATTAAGGAAAAGATGAAGATACTATATGTTTTCAGAGATCAAGTTAGCTGTGTTGTTTGGGACTGGGCTCTAAGTCCTGGAAATGACTTCTATTCTCAATTGCCCATGTTCTTGGATATTGTCTCTGGCATACTTATCAGATTCATGCAGTTATCTGTAGCTCATATCCTGATGCACATTTAATAGACTGTAGTCTTGTTATGAGTTCTTAAGGTATACTTGGTGGTGCATGGTTACATGTTTCATAACTATTTACTGGGAATCTGCAAACTTCTTCATCCAGTCTATTGTGAATTATTTTTTTGCTTACATTTATCCTATGGTCTATTCCTTTCTCAATAACTTTGATTATTTGGAATCCTATTATAACATAAAAGGTTTATTGTTTATTTTGATACTTTTGACCAACTCTTTCTTCTTTGCATACAGAGGCAACAATCTGAGGAGGTGAACATTTTGAAAGATGAAATTACCAAGTTACGAATGACACAACTGTAGGTGCTTTAAAGTTGTATGTGGTGGTCTTCTTTCATTTTCTTGGGGAATTTATATCATAATATTTGAGTTTTCTATTTTTCTGGTCATTAATCTTCTGTAGGCAGATGATGGGCAAAGAACCGACTGGCTTAAGCATGAAAGAATTGCAGCACCTGGAGCACATACTAAATGAAGGGATAGCATGTGTGAAGCAGAAAAAGGTACTTGAAATTATAAGAATTAACTATCAAAACTTGTGAAGTTTATCTCAAAACTTTTCTGCAAGAATCAAATTGGTTGTCAATGAGCTGGTCTGGGATAAGCTGTAGCTTGACCCAGGACCTAGAGAAGCTCACAGTTTTGGGCTGAAGCATAGCATGTGAATGGTGTATTACTAAAAACTCAAGCTTGCTCACTAGCAAGCTAGCCTGGGTCTTAATTGTTCTTGGCCTGAGTTGAATTTTATTTTTTATGTCAAAATATTTTGTACGTGGTTTGTGTATGGTGGACAAACATGTTTTCAACTGTGGATGGAGATGAGAAACCGTGTATTGTAAACATTCATGTCCATCCAATGGTTGAAAATACAAAAATGTATGTATATGTCCGTGTATGAAAACCTTAGTTTTCCACTGATATCCCTCTGAATTCAAACAATTAGAGTTTTTTTATTACTTATATTTTTTTTATCTGTTGGCAAGATCATTTTTTTTAATATGTTGAAACCTATAAGTTCTGAGAAGTAAAAAAATGCATTTTTTCGAACTTGTTCCAGGCTCCATGGTGTTTGCAAAGAGAATCCCTTGGCACCTATCATTGGAAGACTGGGGCTACCCCTCTACCGTACCAGTGGTGATAACTCTGTGCTGTATGACCATGATTTATAAAGGTAAGAATTGATCCTATTTGTTGTCAATATTTTATGTTTTATGATCTTTCGGCTAGATTTGCATGTAGTAGGGTTGGGACAATTCCTTCGCTATGAGAGTGCATCTCAACCTGATCAATTATCTTGGCCATCAGTTCTAATCCAATTTTTAGATGGTTAGGATCTACCATCAGGTTTTCTTGTGGCTTTACATTTTTAACTGCTCTGTTTCTGGTCTACCTAGATTCTACTAGCTTGTGCTATCCTGGTGTATGGTAGATCAGGGAAGCTATGCTGCATAAGACTATACAATGACAGACATGGACGGAATAAATGGTTTCTCATGTTTTTAGCCTGTAATTTTTTCTGTTCCTTGTTTCTGCTTTAAACTTCTTTCAGTTCTGTTTGCAGCTATGCACTCTTTGATAGGGAAGGTAATCAAGTCCCACAAGATTTAGTGACCTAGGTTGGCCAAACATTCGAAAGTATCTTGAGTGAGGCAAGTCTTTTCCCTTTCATCAACTGCCAATCTCCTTTTTATTTAATGTGCATGCCAGCAAACATACTTATGCTCCTTAGTATTTGTTCTGCTGAAGTATTTTTTCAATCAATTTATTGGATTTTATGTGATCTCAACCATTAGTTATTGGGTGGTATTCTTGTATTATTTGATTTGAGCTTCCATTGTGAAAGGCACTGTGGAAGCACAGGGTTCACTGCCTCACTCATTTGTGCGACCTGATATAGTGCTTCACAGGAGTCAACCCTCTCATATGGGAGTGTTTAGTTTTTATTGTGTTAACCTTAATGTCTATTTTCTGAGTTGTTGCCAATTTGATGACTGTAGACAGATAAAGTTAGACAGGAGCGCATCAAAGATATGTCTATACTCCGTGCACTTGAAATTGTTTATGAAAGGAGGCCAGATCTCATTTTTGTTGATTTGAAATTCATATGTTTATCCCTTGTCCTACCAAATTGTTATATCGTAATATTATTTTTTTTGGTAAACGTAATATCATAATATTCAAGTCTTCAAAGTTTTTAACTGCAAGATTGGTGGCAGGCTAGAAGGACTTTCCTATAAAGTACTACAGTGGTAGTTATGTAGAATGGAAGGTTGGTTTGCCGCTGATGCAGATACTATCCCACTTAAATGTTGGGATGAGGTTAGTCATTTTGTTTGACAAGATCTTGCAAAATTATTTACTTTGAAGAAGGAAAGAATCTTGTATTCTTGAAACTTCATGGAGTCAATTAAAGTAATATAGTTCAGTGAATGTTGCTAACAGTAATTTCTGCAGCAAGTTTTAGTTCACATATTTTTTCATTCAGTGCGAGAGTGGACAATAAATATGTATTTTTTTTATTTCCAATATTTTGAGATGGGTACTAAATGGATAGAGAAAGAATTCTTATCTTTTTTATTACTGCCATTACCCCTGGATACATGCTTATGATTGAATTTGACTTGTCCTGTGCATCTTGTGATATTTGAGATTGTTTAGATCTAATGGACATATTGCGTGATCTCCACAACATATTAAATTGAGGAATGTTAAGGCCATTCTGCAAATGAATGTCACTTAAATGAGCAAAACAGTAGGCTACTCTGCATTTCTGAATAGATTTCATGTAGTAACTCTTATCTGTTGAATCGAGTAATCCTTATATGTTAATAGATCTGAAAGTTGCTTACATTTATTATATCTTGTTTCCCAACCTTATGTGGTCATGTACTTAAGGCTTTCAAGATTGTGTGCCTGGATCATTGTACTGGTGAGGTCCATTGGTTTGAAGTGATTGTTGGAATTTGACATTCTGTGCTTGAATGCCTGCCTGCTTGCCCACGTTGTAGATGTTTTTATTATGAGTGGAAACCTGCATTTCATATTGACTATCGTCTCTCTCTGTTTTCTTTCCCAATCTTTCAGGAAGAACTTCTGCCTGGCGGTCATGGGCTTATGGTCCGTGGTTATCGCCTTGTTATCTTGTTTTTCAGTCATAGGAGATGTGAGAGGTGAAGGCTTAATGTTTGGGGTACAACTTGTCACTGACAGGAAAGAGAAGACACCCGCAAAGGCATAACTGTTGTTTTGTTTCAGAAGCTGAGAGGTAAAATGCATATATACTTGTGCATGTATCTATTTTCTTCTTAGTTTATCTTGTAAAATCATTCCTGTTCTTCCTTACATTGAACAAACACAATGTGGATGGTATTAATTTAGATCAAACTCTGTATCTTATTTTTCCTTTAAAAACAATTAATCTACTAATCACCTATAGTTCAGTCGTGAGAAATGATTTCGGAGAACACATCACATGTGCATATGCATGTGCGTCTTTACTAGTATACATATATGTATGTATGTAAATAGATTCTCATTTAATTTTTGTTTTGTTTTTGGCTATATACCTGTAAAGTGAAGGCTGTGACAATGATGGACAAAGCAACAGAACCAGTCTCAAGGATGTTGATTGAAGTCAAGGTCCATTTTAAGACCCATGACCCATGCAACCAATACAGTGAAAGGAACCTGAACCATATACCCAATATATGTTAGCTGAGTGATTGTAGTGGCTTTTGTTTGGTGAGTCAAAAAGGGATTGATTGACAGTTAGAGATTCTTAATCTTACCACAAAGATAGAAATTTGTGTTGCAAACTCTAGAGCAATACCCAAAGATTTGTTCTAGATCATGTCAAAAACCAAGTCAAGTTCCATAAAATTCGTGATCTGTCATAAAAAAAAAAAAATACCACACGAAAAGAAATCAGAGTTCATCTATACTATTTTGACAGCACGTAGGATGACCATATGTTCTTTTGATTGACTTTTTGCACTTTTGTGGTCCCAAGGGAAAGAACACCAAAAGCGAGAAGAAGCTAAGAAACCGCAACCTTATAAGCCCTTGGATATATTAAAGGCATAGGACTTGAAGTGCCTTCAACCCTTGTTTCGTTATGCTATAGAAGTTAGAGAGATCGAGGGAGATCAAGATTGATCAACAGAGAAACCCAAGCCAAAAATAAAGACATTAAAATTCAGAAAATTCTCTATGGAGCAATACCAATTATAAAACAGAACATTGAATCGTTTCTCACAGAATAGAAGTTGTTGATCTAGTCTCTCATGCGTGGCTTTGCTGCCCAGAATTCTAGTATAGAAAATGGCGATAAAGCCACACATGAGAGACCAAACTTCTATCAAACACATGGGACAATGACTGCTAATTCAATCCATGATTTTGTGGCAAAAAGGAAAAGATCAAGAGTAGTAAGACCAACTCAAAAGCTTGCTTGTAGATATAGAAAGCTTGGTCATGACCATTTTGATGGAAAGAGCAACCTTAAAAAAGAAAGAGAGGGAGGGAACTCAGACACAATACTGGGATTTGATATGAAATAAGATTATAACCGAAGTCTCCACCCAAGGGATCCAACTCAGAAGCTGCTAGGTTACTCAACATCCCCTCCTAACTCCGTCAACTTGATGAGCACTAAAAGATCACTTTTGATGCCTTGTGTTTGGACCCCTTCCAATGCCTCAGATCACCCAGGAGCCAAGACAACTATAGTTTGATCATCAAGTCTATTGAGGAGCTTTAAGACCTGTAACCTCCCAGTGATATTGGAGGCGGCCTTCTAGAGCTACTACAATGCTATAGGTCCTGTTTCTAGGACAAGAGGTATAGAAAGAATAACTTAAAAAGATAGAAGCATCAAAGTGATTACATTGTCACATCCACCCAACTGGTACCCTATTTGGCATACCTGAGTGTGTGATCCACAGCCCCGAAGAACAAATATCGAGGAAATCATCTTCCCACATACACAATAAAATAATGGGTAATTTTCATCTGGACCCCCTGAGGTTTGGTCCAAGTCACTTTTAGTCCAGTTTAAGTTTTCTTTTGCATATGGTTCCCCTTAGTTTCAAGAAATGATTAAATAAGGACAAGTTTAACAGAAACTGTTAGTTTAATATTTTTTATGACAAAAATACCCTCTCTCTTTTTCAATTTATTGGTTTAGTTTTTTTTTCTTCTTTTTAATATATTTCATCCACGGCATCATCATTTATAAAAACCTGAAAAGAAATCTCATCCTTGCTTTGCAGAATCAAATTAGAAACCGAGATATTAAATCCTGCGGATTCTTTTTTTTGTTGAGCAAAGTGCTCTTTGGATCTTCATTTATAAGAGTTTTCCGTAATGGCTCAAGAAACAAAAGAAGAAGAAATAAGGAACAGAGGAGCTTCATTAAGGGTGAGACCAATTGATCCCAACTGATGATGTCTTCAAGTTCCCTCAGACCATCAAAACAAGTTCTTTCAAACCTTTAGTGACATGGATCCATGTTTGAAGCTGGACGACGAGCTGCAAATCCTGCCGATTCAGTGAAAGATATACTCTAGTAATGAAGCTGATGAACTCAGAGACACATTCTTGCACGCAATCGTTGGCCTCCTTGGAGATCTTCCCATTTGGGGGCACGACCTTTTTCATGATCCGACTAATGTTGGCTATGGGAAGGAACCTATCCTGTTCTTTATCTGCAGAACTAGTCAATTGAGAACACCCAGCACTACCTCCACTGCCTTGTTCACCGGAATGAACGCTCTCGGGAGTGCCTGGAGCTCCAGACTCTGCCATGAAACCTTAGAGCTGGATTTCAGCACCAAACTAAAAAGAAAAAACGAAAAAATGCGGAATCATCGAGTCGTAATAGTACTCGCAGCACAATTAAAAAGAAAAAAAAGGATAATCACGAAATAAACGGAAACCTAACCCTAAAAAAAGGATAATCACGAAATAAACGGAAACCTAATCCTAGCCCTAACGCCATGTGCGCTTAAGCAGAGAGAACAAGTGCACAAAGAATAGAATAACGGTTTCGACAGATTTTGGATTTGAAAATTTCAAAGAATATAGATTCGTCGAATTTGAAAGAGAAAGAGAGATTTTCTTCGAGTTTTGTGGTGTTTACCAGTGAATAGGAGATTAAGAAATAAATAAAAATTGGCGGAGAAGATGGCACCAATAAGGATTCGTCGAATTTGAAGGAGAAGTTTGAAAGCAAAATTGTGGTTTGGTGTCGGATCCCTGACGTTGGAATTTAATTTGTTCTTTCGTTCCTTTGTGTCTCCTTCTCTCCTGGTTGGTCTTCTCAGTTCTTAGCCAACCATGAGATCAAGACCCGTCAACCCTGCCGGAATCCTCCTTTTCTTGTGGGACTGTTTAACTATGAATGAAAGAAAGAAACTTTAAAAAAAATCGAAAAAAAAAGAGGTATTTTTGTCACAAAAATTATTAAACTAACAATTTCCATTAAAGTTGTCCTTATTTAATCGTTTCTTGAAACCACAGGGGAGCCATATGCAAAAGAAAACTTAAACTGGACTAAAAGTTACTTGGACCAAACCTCAGGGGGTCCAGATGAAAATTACCCTAAAATAATCAAGAACAAGATGTAATCAATGTATCATTATATAAACAAAGAGATCAAGATAAGAAGAGAGAATGACAATATTATCAGAGTGCGGAAAGAATGATACCAATATATAATAATCAAAATGTAGAGTGTGTGGAAAATCACTCCACATAACACATCGGAAATGTAGCTCGAAACTAAAATGGAAGGATTACAACTGATTCTCAAAAGAGAAAGAAAAGAGATAATCAAACTAAACTAAGGTTTCTTCTATCTTAATCTTCATAAACATAAGCTAAAGAAACTAAACACGGTCGCTTTCACTCCAAGGTAGGGCTAATCCTGGTTAGCATGATCACACGGGGGATCTTCACCGTAATCTTCGTAATCGCTAGCACCTTGAGAGTAGTATGCATCATCGGCTTGTGCTTCATAGTACTGGCCGTCATACTCATCAGTACCTGAGAATAATCTAACAAAGATATTTACACAAAAAGGAGTGAGTTCAAAGAACTCAATAAGGCAAGTTATTCCATAGCAACATAAATAACATGATAGGAAAACATAGCAGATGCAATATGGTATGAGACAGACAATGCATGAATGAGTCTAACTCTATGTATGCTGGTCTCTATAGGCAGACATGCTTTAAGTCATAGCACCATACTTCTTTGGGTAGGTCAAATCACTCTCCCTCAACCATCTTGGTATCTTGGGCTCTGTCGGTGGTAGTTGGGTCTTGCATCTCTCGGGACATTCCATGGCTGGGGTTTAGGTCACCTCTCTCTCACATCACCATTGGTCTAAGTATTGGCGCATGTCAAGGTAAAGCCTAGCCAAATGCAAGTCATCTACTTGGTTATATCAAGTCAGAGTTAGATACGTCCATTCCTCGGCCCAGGAGATCCTTTCCGGTATCCTTCTCACTAGAGTCAGCGTATCCTATGGCTACAACCAGCTTGGACTACGGGTTCATCAACCCTATTGGTCATCTACAAATAATAGACAGGAAGCTCTCACGTCCTCTCACGGGTTGACTGCCGGTCTTGAGCGCCCACAAATCCCCATTGCTACCACTGGTCACTCGGTCTCAATACCCTTCCGAATTGGGTCTGATATAACAGGGACATCCTGGCCAAACACCGCTAGACAAGCCCTAGGTATGACAACCAATAATCCGGAAATCGTCAAAGGGCACCATTAGAAATATCCCATACTATTTCCACTGATGTTCAAGGATAGAAATGTCAAAATGACATTTCCCAATCCCAAATCATACCTAAACAATCACATTCCCTATTCAGTCATAACATACACAATTGATACCTCATCATATAGAAGGATACATATAAACATGACCAATTGCTTATGTAAATGGCAAGGATAAGTAATCATACATGATTCAAGTAATAAAGAAATACGTGAACAAGGTACTACTGTACTTGAAGTACTTACAGTAGTAGCATCATACTATGAAAGTATAAGAATGGCAGTGAATCTAAGAAATTCTCAAAATAGAAACTAAGATTCACGCAATCTATGTTATTAACTTTGATAGATATCCGTAGATCAAAGAGAATGGTTCAAAACTTAGAAAATAAACCCTAAACAAGCATAGATACAACATTAGGAAAGAGGCCTAGAAGATCAAAGGTCAAACGAATCAAATCGGACGAAGAACACAGTTGCTGTCAGCCTTGGTCGATTGGGTGGTAGCTTGGTACAATCGACCAAGCAATCGACCACCTGAACAATACGTAGCAGAAAACAGAATTTTGATCCGAAACTCATCTTTCGGGATTCAAAACACTTTGAAATTTCAGGGATCATTAAGAACAGTAATCTAAGACTACCTAGCATAGATTAGACACTAACAATGGTAAAAAACAATACCTACTAATTTGGAAACATGACTTTCTAATTTGGTAAAAATCATAGTTTTCAATGAAACAAGCTATGAACTCAAGAGAGAGGCTAGAGATGATAAGATCTCATTCTAGTAGAACATAAATAGTAGATCATACATGAATCTAACATGAAAATAGATCTAACATGCTAGAGAAATAAATCGAAAGATGATCATGGCTTCATGAAGAAATCATAAAAATCATGGCTATGATCAAGTATGAAGATCATTGGAATGAATGGAGATTCATTCCCAACCTTGAATACTATAAAAAGAGATGTTGCAAGTATGCAATACCTTCTTCATAATCATAGTACAGAGATTAGATCATGCAAGAGTAAATCAACAACAAGCATGAGAGATTACTAACCTTGATTGAGGAATAATCGATGAAAACTTCGAAAACTTGCAAGTAGATCTCCTTCAATCACAAGAGAGGCTTTGAGAGGGGTTCTCCACATTCTGTAAGGGTTTTAGAAACAAAGGAGGCTAAGAAACATGTACTTCTATTATATAGAGCACCAAAAGACCTAACAGAGGATCTTGATAGATTCTATCCCTGTTGGTCGATTGGCTGGTCGACTAGCCCAGTCAACCACCCAGTCGACCAAGCATGTTAGCAAGGCCAAAACAGGGAAATGAAGGCCTAAATTTAATCCAAATCCAATGGGCTTCTCCCAACTTAACACATGGTTTACCTAGTACAGAGGAATGCCTTCAAATCATGTCCAACTATACGTTAAGTCCATCAACTAATCTTATCTTCATCAAGGTGCAGTTTCATTTCCAAATCTGCCAAAGCTTCCAAGTATGGAACACCATCATCAACTTCCATGGGTTCTGGGTCAAATACCATGTCTTCCATTGAGATGACTCATAGTTGACTTCTTTCTTTATTTCGGGTCTTCGGACCTACAAACAACAAGGTTTTTGGGTCAAGGTTAGGGCTGGGTTTCACAGCTTACACTTCAAGCATGCAAAACATGGATCTTTATTCCATCACTGTAAAGGGGGGTGGGTCATATATGCCGGTAAAATAAAACCTATTGGAAAACAAAAGACAAGCATTGATTCTATAGTTCAGAGACATACAAACACTCGCATAACAAAATTAACTATAAAAAGGGCTACTTCGATTTGATGAAAGTGAAGCAAAAGTGAAGCAATGAAAACGTTAGCTACTTAGATGAAATAAATAGGTTTGCCATTGATTTGTCATAGCATTTGCATCTTGTCTCCCATTTTTCGTTCATCTATTCCACAAAATTACAACCATTGTATGAATCCTGTATTTGGGTTCTTTCTTTGTATTTGTCATGCTCTTAGGCACTCCAAAGGATCCAAATGGCCAGACCTAAAAGATTTAAAAAAAAAAAAAAAAAACTCTCTTCAATAATTCATGCACCAAAAACCACCACCCACTACAAACAAATTCCACCAGAAAAAGTACCTAGAACAGAAGCATAGAAATCAACATCCAAACCCCAAAACCAAATATAGTTCAGTCAACTTTTCTCAAAATAATTATGAAACATAAGTCCTTATTTAACATATTTGTCATTTCCTACCTTAATTCATAGGAAATTTGATCTGCAATTTGTATCCCAGTGGGGAATGAATTGTAAAGTGAAAAAGGTACCTAAACATTGAAGCTTTAGTTGTGGAATCTACAAATTATTTGCCTTTGGTAGATCATACAGACTTACTTCAATTTTGATCCTATCTCTTGGTGCTATCCATTAAAATAAAAAAAAAAAAAAAAAAAAACTGTTTAATAAATAGCCATCAATTCCTCCTGTTGCTATAAATGTGTGGGTGCAGTGGAGCAAGAGGGACTAAAATAAAATGTCCAAACACAAATAAAAACATTTAAATTCAAAAAATTCTTTGTGGAGCAATTCCAATTAAAAATATAGAACATGGAATTGATACGTACTTTGTCAAACAAATTTTAGAAAGGGTCTTTGAGAGAAACCCTTGTTCCATTCTGCTATGGAAGTTAGAGAAACCGTAGTTATTGAATCTAAGGAAGTTGAGAGAGATCGATATTGATAATAAGAGAAGCTTGGGTCTCTAGATATTGATAACAAGAGAAGGGTAAAGCTAGGCTTTGGGGGGGGGGGGGGTGTGTAAAGGATTAGGTTTTAGGAGAAGAAGAAAGGGGTTGGGGCTAATTCAATTTATTGTTTTGTTAATGAACAACTACTTTGAGTGCTTGAAAATATCCTTCAACTTGCAGATATTTTTACAATAGGGGGAAAGCTTCAAGAGAATTAAATATGACAGGGAGACAATTTGGGGGGGGGGGGTGTGTGCCATGAAATCCCCTCAGCTTCACCAGACAAAAGACTTTGACTCCCCACCACGTGGAAAGTAAAAGAACTAGACCTGCCAACCTAATAAAAGAATAAAGAGGAAAATCTGAAATAGGGAACACCGAAGTTGTATTTGAGTCCTACTCAGTTTAGGAAACTTAAAGTCCACTCTTAGTGGTAAATTGATAGCATATTTGTACTAAATAAATGACAACAAGAGTTAATAAATAACCAGTGATATAGAACTAACAAACAGCAGCAGAGATCAAGTGTTACAAATCAGAACCAGAAAATGAGGTTTGAAGAAGTGGACTTGTAGTAGGATTTCTGAATTTGGTCAGAACTCCTGAGTTCTGAAAACATGAATCCAATCAGGATCATCAAATGTTAAAACAGAATCATAATAGCAAGAATTCAGGAAACTGAAACTATTGAGTAAACTACTAGTAGGAATGCTGAAATTGACGGACAAGTTCTGATTTTTAAAACGCTGATGGAACATAATTAGAACCAGACTAGAAGCTGAAGGTAATAACGACCGTAACATGATTCAGTGACAGATAGATTGATGAATCAGAAAAGCTATGCAGATAGTAAAGGGTAAATGAATAAACTATGCAATAAGAATGGAAAGCTTATAAAGTATTCTTTTTCCTCTTACTGTTATGTTCTGTAACATTTCCCTGCATTGGAGCAAGGCCCTCAAATGAGAGGGAAGAAGGAAAGAGTAGGGTAAAGGAACGGGAGTATGGAATAGTCTGAGGTGGGGCAGGTTTTGTGTTTAGATACGTGTTGTTGCTATAATCAATAAGTCTTGATGGAATACATGTTTGTGTCTATGGCCACACTCTTTACCCTAAAATTATTTAATCCCACATTTCGAATTTCAAAACTCCTACAAAGAGCTGAAAATATGACCTGCTGAATAAATGTACGCACTACCTATAACCTGCTGAATTGTAGAACAGATCCATACTGTACTGAACTTCAATGATTTTTGTTGACCGACCGAATCCCTTACCTATGCAGAAAACTAATGATATGCTCATAAGTAATGCCTTGTAGATGCTCAATAGTTCCATGCAATTGTATGTCTAGTATATATTTTAGAGCATTTTCAAGGATAGCACTCCATCTGAGGCTAATTAAAGTTCCATGAAATTGTCATGATGCTTTTTGTTGGTTGTTGAGCACTTTTAAAGAAAACATTCCATCTCTTGTTTCTCCTCTATTAGAGGAGTCATACATATTAGCTGCGGTGCGTATCTGATTATAGAAGAAATAGATATCTGCATACAGGATTAGGCTAGAAAGAAACCGTACATATCTGATCAAAGAAGACATACATAACTTATTACAGGATTAGCATAGAAAGAAATCATTCGTATCTGATTAAAGAAGAAATACCTCAATATTAGCAGCAATGCATATCTGTACTTCTCCATCTGTAGATTTTACTATAAGAGGCCAGATCCACTTGTGGTGTTTATGCTACTTTGCCATACGTCATCTATTATTACCTTTGGGATTTGGACGATCTTGGACCACTCTTCTGCTTCTCTCTTTTGGTACCGTTGTGCCAGCGTTGGACAGTTATGGATCTCCAAACATTTAAGAGAGGATAGGTTGGAGAGTCCATCATATAGAGATTCAAGAATTGGGCAGTCCTTGATGCAAAAATCTTTAAGGTTTGTGGGAAGCAGACCCTTTGGAATGCAAATGAGAGCAAGACATCCACCAATGGTAAGAAATGAAAGAGAAGTGAGATTATAAAGACCTGAGGTATGTAGGGGTTCAAGATTCTTGCACTCTGTAAGAAAGGAGCAATTCACAATCTCCAATTGTTTAAGATTCGTCAGTTTCAGCAGCCCCTTCTGCAAGATATTTAGCTGCCCACAATTTAGAACAGAAACCACCTGAAGTGCATTTGGTAAATCCATGTTTGGAATGGACTCAAGAGCAGGGCACTCTTTGATTTCTAATCTCTGGAGGGAAGTGAGGCTACACGGTAAACTTGTGGGCAGGGACTCTAGATTCTTGCAATTGATGATCTTGAATTCTTGAACTGTAGTGGGTAACCTTGTTTCCTTGGAAGACCGAAGAGCAGGGCAGTTTTCAATCACAAGTTCTTGGAGAGACGTTAGAGTGTCTAGCTTCTTAGGTAGCGACTCCAGATTATCGCAATCCAAGATCCTCAATTCTTGAAGTGCAATAGGTAAAATCGTTTCCTGGAAGGACTCAAGAGTAGGGCAACTTTCAATTTCAAGTTCTTGGAGAAATGTTAGTGTGTGTAGCTCATTGGGTAATGACTGCAGATTCTTGCAGTCAACAATCTTCAATTCTTGAAGCGCAATGGGCAACCTTGTATCCTTGAACGACAAAATAGCATGGCAACCATGTATAACTAATCTTCGTAGAGATACTAAAGCGTGTAGTCCCTTGGATAGTACCTCTAGATTCTCACAGTTTGATATTAGAAAAACTCGGAGTGAGGTAAGGTTGTGCAATTGTAACCCAAGGTGGTGTTGCTTGGCCACCATTTCTTCTGGCGTATTGTTGCCTACATTTGCCCCACTGAGTTCAGATAGCTTTTTGTGTGGCCCCACATCGTTTGAGATTAACAATTGAAGGCTGGTTAAGTTACCCACTCCTAGTGGAATTTTATGGAAGCTCCAGTTTCCAGGAAGAACAAGATATCGAAGGTTGATGAGATTACCCAGATTTTCAGGCAATTGTCTAAGCTTCCCGCAGTTAATAAGTGCCAATATTTGTAAATTGTAAAGATGTCCAATTGAGTCAGGTAACTTTACAATGTCAGAAAATGAGAGATCAAGAAGCCTTAGATGTTTCAAATTGCCAATCGAAACAGGCAACTCAGGGTTGCAAATTCTGACACGTAGCACACGTAGGAATTGGAATTGCATGTTTGGTAAAAAGTGCCTTGGACTTCTTATCTTATCATTTCGAGTTAGAAGGGTACGTAAGCTTTTCATGGCCTGAAATTCAGTCACCTCAATAGTATAATTTTCCACCATCATGTAAGACAAGTGACGAGTTGTAGTTAGAACTTGGGATGACTCATCATGATCTCTTCTACAATACATTCTACCAGATACAAATTGTGCTAAATCTTGGATCAGATCATGCATCACAAATCTTAATCCTGTGTTATTAGATGATTCAAAAAATGATCTTATTTGAAGTCGTTTTGTTGAGTCAACGAACGGGTGAGCATGACAATGATTAGATAACTCGAAGAAGGACCTCATAAATAGTTCATCAAAATACTCAGCCCCTATATCTTCCAATCGTTTCTTTCCTTTTGGTTGAATTATACCTTCTGACATCCACAAGACAACTAATTCCAACTTACTGAATACATAGCCTTTGGGAAACAAAGCACAATATGTAAAGCATCTCTTCAGAAATGCAGGAAGATGATGGTAGCTCAGCATGAGTGATGGGAGAATCTCAGATTCTCTTAAATCCCATATTTCATTCTCCAAAATAGTTTTCCATTGAATATTCTCTCTTTTATCCCGTAAAAGACCAGCAAATGTCTTTATAGCCAATGGTAAACCCTTACATTTCTTCACAATCTCTTGTCCAAATAATGCCAACTTCTGATTTGCATGATGTGAATTTTCATCCATGAAAGCATGCCTTCTAACAAGAGCAAAACAAGCCTCATCTGACAAACCTTTCAAGCAGTGGTTGTTTGGAACAGTACGCACGATTGATGCAACCCCTTTATTCCGTGTTGTAACCAATATCTTGCTTTCTATTGTACTGACTTCAAATGCAGTGCTTAAAACCTCCCATCTCTCATAGTTCTCATTCCACATGTCATCGAGGACCAGTAAGAATCTTTTCCTGTTCAATGCTTCTTGAAGTTTCAGCTGTAGCAGGTCCAATGAATTTGGAGGAGGAGATGAACCAGTAACTGACTCGAGAATTTCTTTGGTTAACCGAACCACATCAAAATCTTCAGATACACAAACCCAAGCTTTTAGATGAAAATGCTTGGTGACTTTCTCATTGTTATAAACAAGTTGAGCAAGGGTAGTCTTGCCAACACCGCCCATGCCAACTATTGGCAGTACTGAGAAATTATTGCCATTGTTGCTGGCATGACTGACAGTTTTTCCTGAGAGTAACCATCCAACAATCTCCTCTGTGTCTTCTTCTCGGCCGAAAACTTTATATTTATTCACCAAAGAACTCGTAGGTGGCCTTGGACTGAAAGAAAAGGGCCTTGAGGACCCAAATCCCATACTGGAAACCAAACCAAGAGCTGCACCTTCTTGTGCTACACTTTTTAATCTCTGATTGATGTCCCTTACTTTTGATCCAAACATTTTAATTCTTTGCAGCTCTTCAGCGATACTATATACCTTAGGTCCGATGCCTTTTATTCCCTCCCAAGCTTCATTAATGCCATTTATTGCAGATTCAATGCTAGAGTTCGATGCAGAAGAAATACTACTTTCACTTGATGAAGTACTGAGAGGAATGGGGTGGCGTACCTGTTGGCTTTGGTGGGCAGCTTCCAATTTCAGGTGTAAAAGTTCAGTGGCATACTCATCCAATATATCCTCTGCATCATAGAGAAGTTGCTTGAGGTGGTCCAACCACAGCTTCACAGCACCATTTGTGAATTGCTTCAGTTCAGCTTCATCTAATAAGGCCTGAATCATAATTGTTGTCCGCTTCAGTGATTCCACTTCATCCAAATCAATTTCCCATCGCAGTAAGAAGTCGAGCAACTCAGGAGAGGCAAACCTGTCAAAAGCCACCTGAAGGAAAGCCGAGAGGCAGGACCCTCCAAAAAGCTGTCCAAAAGATGACATTTCTTCTCTGAAAGAGGAAAGAAATGTAATGCGATGAAACTTAGAAAAATAGAAGCAGAAATCTGATGGAGGGAAGAAAGAAGAAGAGGAAAGATGAGGGAACTGAACACTTTTCAATGTGAAAGAGGAATTGTGCTTATGACAGGTATTGTTAAAAATAAAAATTTTAAAAATAAAAAAAATTTAAAATAAAAATTTAAAATAAAAATTTAAAATAAATTTTGATGACTCCATTATTTCGGATTTTTATTTGCAGTAGTAGCCAATAGTCAGGATTTGGCCAAATAAATCAAACGGTAGTTGTAATAGAAAATACAAGAATATATCTGTGAATATAAAAAAAAATATTACATTTAAACTCAGCTTCTGCCTTCATGGTGGCAGAGGAATTAAAAACAAAGAGGACAATCTCCATAATCCATTCCTTCTTCTACGCATTTTGATACCTCAGTTAAGGGTGTCAATACGGTACTGAAACCATTTAACCATACCAAACCATGCCGCTTAAAATCATATTGTACCGCATCGTTTCAAATTGCATACGGTATGTACAAAAACCGTTTTCTAGAATTCGATACAGTACGTTTTCAGTTTCGGTTTTGGACTTTGTATCGTTAGTATATACCGTATACCATACCGATAACGTATCGAATACCGTGTTTGTACCGTATCTGAAGTCTGCGGCATAAATGCCTTTTCTCAACGCATATAAAATTGTTTTCCAAGGCTTAGTTACTGTGATAAAGTATCTATTAAACAAGCATTTCTTTGTTTTCATGAAATCAATACCTTGATTTATTGTGGTAATATTATAGATTAGAAGAATTGGTGTTTTATACCGAAATCATATGGTACGATATATCAAAATATGATGATAGGGACTCATTAAATATTCCGGAATACTAAAATAACAACACTCATCTAGTTGATCTAGAAGATTATTTGTGTATGCATACTTTACAATTTAATAAAAATATTCTGATATGTGCAGGGGTCTCTTACTAGCAGCTAGGAGTAACAGGTTGGAGCATTGGATATGCACAGACGGACATCTACAGTTCGTCAATTTTGGAAGGCGGGAATTTAGTGAAATATTGAATACTATGCTTTTTTGCCTACAGTTAGGCATGCATATTGCGAAATGGAAGGGGATAAGGATAGATGAGATCTGGACTAATCATCATCAAATTACAACGCTCTTACTAAGGCCTTTAACAGAGAAATAGTCTCTAAAGGAACTAATAAGGTTAATGGACTTAACTGACACAGTTAAATATGTGAAATATGTTGACTTCCCTAACCCAGTGCTCTATTTGTATTTTGAAAAGTATGCATATTTTGCAGCCACACAGCTAGATTGTTGTAGTAGTACATCACCTACAATATGTAGGTGTTATTAGCACTAACTTTCCTTTAATTAAAGTTTTTCTTTCACCAAAAAAAAAAAAATAATAAAAACAAATAAATATATATATATACTTTTCATGCCGTTTTTCTCGTATCGGTTTTATATCGAAACCGTACCTAACCATTTTAAAAATATTGTTTTTATACCATTCCATATAAATTTGGAACGTTTTCTATGACAGTTTGAACTGCGGTATAGAACGATTTTGGTATGACGTTTTAGATTTAATGAGTGGTTATTGTGGAGGATGACTTTTTATTTATTTATTTATTAATATAGAACAATTTTTAACAAAAAAAGTAATATCTTACCAACAAGGATATTTTAGTTGAAGAAGTTATAAATCTAATAACTTCGGTTCAAATATTCATTGTAATGAAAAAGAAACGTGATACATGTAATTCCAAAAGGTTTATATGAAATTGAAATCACACAAAAGAAAGGAAATTCAAAAGTAGTGACAATTCACATTTTTTTATGAAAAAAAAAAAAGTTGAATGACATTTTACGGTTGTGAGAAAAAAATTAAATGGTGGAGATTTGAAATACGGTTTGTTCCCTTTCTTCTCTCTTCCAACGTTGAATTCCTGAATCTTTCCAGATTCCTAGCTGTTCTAATCTTAAAGTTGGAGTAATTGACCACTTCACTTAAAAAATATAGATATATGCTGACAAGTTTGAGTTGCATTACCACATTTTTTTTTTTTGTCAAAAGTTCAAACATTTCATTCATAAACTTGAAAAAAAATACAGACAAAAACATCAAACAAAAGAAGAAAAGAAACAAAAATTAAGGGATGGGTCTTGTTGAAAGAAGGTCAACTATAAATTTGACTTTGAATGGGGAAGGTTGCTCTCCATATAAGATATTGTTGGAATGTTTAACTTGACCCCGTCTCATGATAATTAATAACATCAAGCTTTAAACAATGGATTTATTTTATATCGGGTTTTTCTGGCAGTAGCTGCAATAAACCTGGTCAACACTCCATACTTTGAACTGATTGATTTTCTTATTTGAAGTTATCGCCTTTTTGCAGGTTACTTCCGAGCTTTTTGCAGTAAATCCTGCTCTTCCATAATTTCTGTTATGAATATTTTATAATAGACCTATCCGAGTCGACCAAAGAATAACCGGACCGATCAAACCTTAATCGGACCACGAATAAAACGAAGACACTAAGCAAGATGTACAATTTGAATCATATCCAACCTCCTTTGTGAGGTAATCTGCCTTCAAATTCCCTTTTGAGTAATTCAACCATAAGGTATGTCGTGCATTTCCTCTTCTCTTTAAAATAATAATTTTTCATAAAGATTGAGGAATGATTTATCGTTACATTATTCCCAAATCGAGATTGTGAAACCAAGAAAATTTATTTGTCTTTTTTGACAAAATAATATCTATTGTTTACAATGAACTAACAACAATGATTGAGATGCATTCTTTTGTTTTTTTTGCCAAAAGTCACATATTGATTCAGGATAAGCATTCTTTGTTTTTGTCTTTTTGACTGAGCATTTACAATAAATTAGTTTGCAAAAGATTACACACCCATATTTTTATCTTCTTTGGACAGCCGTACAAGAGATAAGTACTCAAGCACGACTTCCTGATTTAATTTAAAAATAAAAAATAAAAAAAATCCAAAGCAATCGTTTGGGTTTCACGTAGAGTTAAATTGCTTTATCTTAGTTGAGTGCTTTGTCATATTTGCTTATTTTATTTGCTCAGTTGGTGGTTAGTTAAAAAAAAAAAAAACTACTACTAATGCATCATCTTCTAAATCTGCACTGCAGATGGGCATGCACAACATAAACGGACTTTTATCTCCCCTAAAAGCGGGATGAAGAAGGTGGAAGCGGACCTTAGACATCAGTGATTGAACTGCAACTCCGTGCCAGTAGATTCTCCTCGACAACTGTCGGCCGTTGGATCTTGACATAAAGCATACGTAGCTTTCATTGATACATCCCAAGTTAGTGTTCCGGCGAGAATAGCCGCCATCATGATCGTCAACGACACCAATACAAAACCACCAGTGAAATCTCTTCCTGATATCACACCCCGTAAGCTTTTTATATATATACTATCGATTATTTAGTATGAATTAGGTAACCATTGGATTACTTAATGCCACATGACACAATCCTAAGAAGGAATTATAGGGAATTATAAGGACAGGAATTACAGAGGATGTGGATTCTTATTTTACCACACCAAACAAGAAAAAGAAATAAAAATAAAAACAAAAAATTTAAAGATTAAAAATAAATTTGATTGACTCCATTATTTCCACACAGGGAAAAGAAAAATAGACTTTGCTATGTGCCATAGGCAACTCAGCTTCTGTCTTCATAGGGTCAAGAGGAATTAAAAAGAAATTGGACAACCCCTAGAATTTCTTAGCATTACTTCTTTTACACGTTTTGAAACCCTCATTTAAGGGTGTCAATACGATATTGAAACTGTTTAACAGTACCGAACTGTGTCGCTTAAAACCGCATTGTACCACACCTTTTCAAATTCAATACGGTATGTGCCAAAACCGTTTTTAGAATTTGGTACGGTACTGTTTAGGTTCCGGACTCTGTACCATCGGTATATACCATATACCATACTAATTTACTGTATACTGACATCGTACTGAATACCGTTTTTGTACCATATCTGAAGGCTTGCTAAAGCCAGACAAATTTCTTCTTGGCTCTCTGTGACCAGACGGATGACTGTCTAGCTCAGACGGATGCCCGTCTGCAGCACAAATGCCATTTCCCAATACATCTAAATTTTTTTTCCAAGGCCTAATTATTGTGACAAACCATCTATTAACAAACATTTCTTTGTTTAAGTACATTCATGAAATCAATATTTTGGTTTATTGTGGCAATATTACAAATTAGAAGATTAGAAGAATTGGTGATTTATATCAAAATCATACTGTACCATATACCGAATCGTGCCATTTTTCCTGTACCGATTTTATACCGAAACCATATCGAACTATTTTAAAAATGTCATTTTCATATAGTATTGTATAAATTCGGTACGGTATGCGTTCGGTATGACAATTTGAAATGCGGTACGGTACGGTACGGTTTTGGTACGACGTTTTAGATTTAATGAGTGGATATTGTGGATGATGACCTTTTATTTATTTAATAAAGAACAATTTTAACAAAAAATAATAATATCTTACAATCAGGGGCATTTTAGTTGAAGAAGTTATAATCCTAATAACTTGGGTTCAAATATTCATTATTCTGAAAAAGAAGCGTGATACATGTAATTCGAAGAGATGTCTATAAGTCTTAACTTTAAGTTTTGTTTGCAATACTTTTCAAACACCATCTGATAGTCATGCTCTCTTAGGTGATATTCACTTCAATACTAAGTGACTATTTAGAGTTAGTCTAAATTCTAAATCTCTAGTGTGCTTCAATAAAAGTTTTAGACCTAATTTTTATGTAGAACAACATTTTACCTTGGAATCTTCTTCACGTCTTACACAAGGTACGAAAGTTCGGGAATTTTGGCCGAACTTGGGGCAAAATTTCGGCCTATATTTTCGATTTTTAGGGCACTATATAGGTTGTGGGCTGTGGATTTCTCATCAGTTAGAAAGTGATAAAGCTTAATTAATAATTACTCAAACCTGTAATAATTGCAATCCTTGATAATGCTTTTATTTTTGTAAATAATCAACATCCATGTATATATATTGACCATTCAAGTTTACACACAAAAGGACAAAAGAAGGGAAATTCAAAACTATAGACAATTCCTTTTTTTTTTTATTTTTTTTTATTTTATTTTTTATGAAATCTAATAAAAAAATAAAAAAATAAAATGAAAGAAAAATTTGAATGAGATCTTATGTTGTCAGAAAACATCAAATGGTACCAAGGGGGTTGGTCTAAGTGGTAAGCAGCTTGGTCCGCTTATGCAAGGTTTCAGCATCGAATCCTTGTGGATGGAAAAAATCCCCGCTGGGAGACTCACCCAACCACAGCCTAGGTGTGCGACATGGGTTGAATACCGGTTTATAAAAAACCGGAATTGGCAACAAAAAAAAAAAAAAAAAAAAAACATCAAAGGGTGGAGATTTTAAATACGGTTTCTTCCCCCCTTTTTTTTTCTCTTTCTTCTCCATATTTTACTTTGTTCTCTGCTCTCTTCCAACGTTGAATTCCTCAATTCCTAGCCGTTCTAATCTGAAAGTTGGAGTAGTTGACCACTTCACTCCAAAAATATAACGTAGAATCATACATATATGCTGACAAATTTGAGTGGGCATTACCATTTGTCTTGGTGAAGGGAGATCACTATAAATTTGTCTTTGAATGACGAAGGTTGCTTTCCATATAAGATATTCGCTAGAATAATTAACTTATCACGAGACGATAAGTTAATAATGTCAAGCTCTAAACAATGGATTTATTTTTATATTGGGGTTTTTTAGCATGATCAGCACTCCATGCTTTGAACTGATTGATTTTCTTCTTTGAAGTTGTCACATTTTGGTTCCAATGTTTTTAATTCAATGAGCCATTGAATTACCTAAAAATGGTTGGATCTTTGATTAATTGACTTTAATTTTGGGTAAACTTTGATTTATTTTTTTTCCCTTTTTTTTTTTTTTCTTCAGTTGACAACTTTGATTGATTGTTATTACTTCATAACACAAGTCTCAAATTGGCTTAGAGCTACAAGTTGATTTCAACATGTAAACCTTTTACAACAATCTGAGACCTAACTAATTCCCCCCAGGTGCCATTAGCTATAATAGAACTATGAGTGTTGAAACGTTGTTGAGGAATCTGCAAATACATTTGATCTTACAATTCTACTTGAGAGCTGAAACGTACCAAAGGTACTTTCTTTAAGGTATTTAGACACCCCGATTTGTGCAATATGGGTTCTATAGTGTCTTCACCCCAAGATCAGTCAGCCCAACCTTTAATGTTGCACCCCAGAAAGGTTACTTAAGGTGTATCAGGTAATGTTCACTGCTTGACAGAACAACTAGGGAGAGAGAGTAAAAAGAGGAGGAGGTAATTCAGTACTTAGAATGAACTCGAAAATGGGTTTATATAGAGCTCCAAAGGTTGTGGGTGAAAGGGTAAGGTCACCTCTCTTTGTGATGGTACCTTTCAGCTCAACGCCCTTCAAGAAAGTATATATCTAGCTGACCTCCCTACAGGAAAGTGCCTCTCTAATGGCATCTCCACGTAATCACCCAGCAGCGGGCTTTCCAGAATAGGGCTCATGACAAAATGGGCCTTCCGGATCAAAGCCCACATCCCAAGTCCCAAGTCATATAAGATATTGCTAGAATAATTAACTTAAAAATGTCAAGCTCTAAACAATGGATTTAATTTATATTGGGTTTTTCTAGCAGTAGCTGCAAGAAACCTGATCAGCACTCCATGCTTTGAACTGATTGATTTTCTTCTTTGAAGTTGTTGCCTTTTTGTAACATTTTGGTTCCAATGTTTTTAATTCCATGAGCCATTGAATTACATAAAAATGGTTGGATCTTTGATTGATTGACTTTATTTTTGGGTATGATTTATTTTTTTCCCTTTTTTTTTTTTTCAGTTGACAACTTTGATTGATTGTTATTACTTCATAACAAAGTCTCAGATTGGCTTAGAGCTATAAGTTGGTTTCAACATGTAAACCTTTTACAAATTACAACAATCTGAGACCTAACTAATTCCCCCCCCCCCCCCCAGGTGCCATTAGCTATAAGCAATTTATTTGTAAAAGATCTACTTTTAGATTAAGACAAGAATGATGGGCTTCTCTCTAGTGGCTAGATTAGCACAAAGCACACCAGCCTTTAATAATTTATGCAATTGGTCTCATGGGCTTTTGGGGCTGAAAAGGAGAAAATACCCTAATTTTAAAGGGCATTTTGGTCAATTGGTAGTGCTAATAGTCACGGACGCACAGCCACAATCGACAGGTAGTTCGGAGCTAAAAAGGATGACTTATGGGTTGCCTATATTTGGAGGGCATTTTGTTCAATTTGAATAATTCTTAGTTTCCTTGCAAAATATAGTATTTTGCCAATATGGCAGATCTGATAGGTGCTACCAATTATCCCTGGTGCCCAATTTGGAGCCTAAGCGGGGAAGCCAAGGGTCACCAAATTCTAAAGCACATTTCGGTATGTCTCACTAACTTCTTGTCCTCTTATGTAAAACCGTAGAGTTTTATTGATAGGGAAGGCTTTGTTGGTAGATGCAACATCACGAATACAAAGTCATGAACGACACTCAATTTGAAGTTGAAACAGGGAAGTTATGGGCCGTCCAAGTTTAAGGGGCATTTTGGTCAATTTGATTTGCTTTTCATTTTCCTATGTAAGACACTATAGATTTGCTTGAATGGCAGATCCCCCTGGTAAGCGCAATCAAAAAAACGGTCCTCTTATAACAATACACCATTAAGTTGATGATAGACTTTCCTGTTGGACCAATCCCTCCATCACATATAATGGTACATCCATATGACTCCCACATCGATCTCAAACCACCAATGTACTCCTACAGCTCCTCCTTCTCCTTAATCAGTAAGGTAGTCATCACCTCTTTAGGGGTCGGACCAGTATATCCAAGACCTGCCTCTGCAATAGTATCAATCATATTCTTTTAATAAGGACCCTCTGCTATGTTTGGTAGAACATAACTGTAGTACATCCACTTTGACACTGCCTTCTTCACTTTTTTAACCATCCCTTTCCATGCACTTGTAATCTTGGACTGCTTGGTTCCATTCCTTCTGAAAATATCAGGATCTTGCTCTATGATATGATCCCTCGTCTATGGATAGTCACGTGGTCTCTGTAGATCTGCTATAGAAGTGACCCTCTGACTTTGTGATCGGTTGAACATACCACATATACCACCCCTGTCCTTAGATCCAGATGACCCAGCCCCTGCAGCCTTAGAGGGACCAGTTCCTATAAATCTAGCTCTGACCCTCTCCTACTCCTGGTATTATATCTCCCTGCTCTCAGCCATCGCCCGTCTAATGTCCCTCTTCTCCTGCTCTCTGATATCAACGGGATCAACATCTCGATCAGAACCTGAATCAACTCTATAAGATGACGGTGCTCACACTGCCTCATCCAATGCAGCATTTACTTTCCTCTTCTCCTGTTTCTTCTTCCCCTTTTCTTTCTCCAGCTCTCTAACTGCCTTCACTATATTAGCATTTACCTCAATGCACGTAGCTACATCCTTTGAACTGCCACTGATGTGAATCTTAAACCTGCTTATGCCACATGAGTTCAACTCCTTACCACATAAGCTGCATTTTGTTTTACTCTTGTTGCTATCAATAGCAACACAATATTGTCATGCAGGATCAACCCTTCTCCTCGCTGCAGCTCATTGTGGTTGTCCCTGTCCTCGGCCTTACTGTCCTCCCTGTGAACCTACTCCTCTCCCACTGCTAGACATGATAACTATTGCATCGAAAATGATTGCATAAACAATTAAACAATACAAAAAAATATTTTATATAAAATAAATATTTAAATTTTTTTCAATAAAAGAAAAGGTTGCCATATCAAAACTGACAATGAAACCACACGAGCAGTACTTGAAAATAATTATATAGCTATTCCATAATTTTCTCTAATATTCAAAATCATTTCTCTTATTTTTCCCCCCTAATTTTTCTCTTTTATATTAATATTTTAATAATTTTCAAAACGTAAAATAATTATTTATTGGGTTGAAAAATATTCCGACTCCGTGAGCCTGTAGATCGGCCCATAGAGATCCACATATATATTTTCAATTATGATATAACACATATATCATGCAAAAAGTAAGCATTTGCAATGTAGAAAAATACAATTTTTTACGCTCGAAAATAAATAAATAAATTACTTCACAAAAAAATATTCCGATTCTTTGAGTTGTAGATCGGTGTACTGTATTCAACATATATTATTTTCATACCCATCCAACAACATTATAGCATGCATTTTGAAAAGAAAAAACAGTTTAGAGAACAATAGTTACCTCTCATATGAAAAACTCCACAAAACACCCTGATCTGTGTGAAATTTCGCTTGATCGTCGCGAACAATGTTATACTCATTAATAATGAACCTAAGGTTTTATGTCAAAGATCTAAAGAAAATATGGCAAAAATAGCAAGAAGTAGGAGAGAGAAGCTCTGGGGGAGGTTTGGAGAGGAGAGAGAAATCCCAAAATCAGGTTGATAATTCGCCCGAAATTCGGCGAACTCATGCCTATATGATCAAAAATATATATTTTAGGATATATATCTCGCAATATCGCCTTTCGGTATTTATTTCGGTTTGCCTTTCACCGAAACGACTGAAATTCGGCGGAAGGTTGTACCTTGAGTGTAATAAATACAAAGTAGATGTGACATTAAAAAGTAGGTTGTACCTTGAGTGTAATAAATACAAAGTAGATGTGACATTAAACAGTACAATATTCAGCGATATTTCTGATTTTTTTTCCAGATATCGCCGAAATTTTGGCAATTTTTTGTTTTTCTTATTTTTGCCGCAGATATTGTTTCACCTACCACCAAAATGGTCGAAATTCAGCAAATTTTGGTGAAATGTTGCACTATGCTCTCACATACAATTTTGACCTTGTAACGAAATAAAAATAAAAATATTTAATCTTTCATATCCAAATGAATCATCTTGGACTAGTCCTTGATATCTTTGCATCCCCATTATTCAAATGTGTGTTTTTTTATAGAAAGGAGACTTGTCTGGGCCAACTCACACGCATCTCATTGAGGGATGGTTTGCTTTACAACTATTCAAGTATATGAAGAGGTATCGCCCTTGATCCCGAGGAGATTTTAGCTCTTAATCTCATATTATGAGGCATTTGTTTTTCTTAACTGAACCAACCCTTAGCCATGAGGTTAGATACACTTGTTAAGTCCAAGATAATGCAAGATCATAGGTAAAAAGTTTTATAGGAAGGTAAATGGATCTTTTACAAAGGGAAAGGAGAGAATGTGACGTTTTGATCCCTGATTTCCTATTGTAAGGCCAAGGCAGGGTTGCATGATCGGTGAGACTGTAAGACTAACCCCTCTTATATCTAAGTAAGAAGTCCAGCAACTTGAAGGGATTATAGGATCAGATAGCAATATATGACAAGGGTTGTTCTATTTTCCATATATATTGTTTGAAACATGAGTGGAAATGTGACTGATGAAACATGATTGTTTCAGCTTTGGAACAGTTGCCAAAAAGAGAAAAGTTTCAGTGTTAAACGAACAGAGTGCATATGGGATGTTTGAGATTATGCCAAAAACACACATTGACAGGGAAAGAAAGAGAGAAGATGAGGTGAACCATACACATATTGCCAGGGCACATAGAAGCTTACATTGACATATCATGCTGGCTCTCTTGCTGCCGTCCAGCGTTGATTTCCCATCGAAGTAAGAAGTCCAGCAACTCAGGAGAGGCAAATCTGTCCAAGGACACTTGAAGGAAGGCGGAGAGTAAAGACCCTCCGACAAGTTGTCCCATTGATGCCATCTTCTTCTTCCATAAACAGGGGGAAAGAATGTAAAACAAAGAGTTTCAAATGACAGAAGCAGAAGATTTGAAACAAAGGGAGTGAGAAGTTCTTTGTGTTCATGAAAAGCAGACTCATGGGCTGCTACAGAAGGTTGGAGACTTTCCATTGATATATGTTGTAAGTATTCACTTTTCTTCTTCTAACGTTGAACCCTACAGCTCAAATCCAGACTTTGACCTGGAGATGGAGAAATGCTTTGGAAAATTGGGAGGGGAAGCCAATTTCCTTCTCAGTTAGAGGGAAATTAATTGGGTCTATGCTGTACAGTAATTGGATCAGGTATTAATGACTGGCAAATTCTGCAAAATTTCTCCTTTGAATCTGTTTGTGGAAGGAAGGCTGAGAGGGAGGACTTCCCAAGGCCTCAACTATTGTTCCCTCTCGTTGGTGGGGATGGTCAGTAGGAGAGGAAACGTTGCTTCTGTGGAAGGAGAGACGAGGCCTGTTGTTGAAAAGCCGCATTCCAGATTCAAGACACCTCAACTATTGTTCCCTCTCTTCCCAGGTTTCTCTCTGTTCTCTGCTCTCTTGCAACGTTGAATTCTTGATTCTTTCCCGATTCCCAACCGTTCTGATCCAAAGGGAGAAGACCACCACCTAAAAAATAGAATATGATGACAAGCAGAGGCACCCCGATTGAAGTACTATAGTCTTGTACTGCATCCCTGCTATAATTTGGTATGACAAAGATCTAGCCCCACCGAATGAAGGCTGGATTTTACTAAATGGAAAGGAACACAACCTGTTGGACAAAAAACGCTTTCTGAACGTCGTCCATAATCCGTTAAAGTTCGGTATGTATACTGCATTATACACCTTTAGGAACCCCTTCTGATAAATGACACAGTATTACTGAGATAGTAGGTACTTAATTGGATCTTGACCAGATTCCTTATGAGACATTGGTATGTTCATAAGCTCTAGTCTTTTGCTTTCCTATATTTTTGATTATTTGAAGGCTGTGTTTTGGAAAATAATTGGAAAGGAACACTAAATAATTTACTGCATTATACACTTCTCAATTTTTCCTAAGGTATCTAGGATCGATGTACCTAGCTGTTGAAAGAGGGAAAATATCATGGCTACGCCTTGAAAAACATGATCATAACAGGCTTGAAGATTCCTTGTACAAGATCTCTTGAAAACTAACCAAGGAAACTCCAATCAGAACTCAACTGAACAAAGTGTTATCCCAACTAAAAGGGGTTGGATGCACCAGCCCATCCTTGGGCATTTCTTTAACCCTTAGGATTGCTAGATCAGTTGGGTCATCTTAACACGTTTGTGTGGCCCCCCCCCCATTCCAACTGTTTCTCCTAAAGTCACCTATTTAATTTGGATCACTCCAAACCCCAGACATTATATTAGCGTGCATCGGTTTGTTATCATCAAGGATGTCCACCCAGTTGTTTGACTCCCCACCAACTTAGGTTGATGCAGGCCCATCAATTGGGCTATTTTTCTTTGAAACCAGCTTAGGATTGATAGATAGGGGGTTGGGTCATTCTTTAATACGTTTGTGTGGTCATCGGCCTATTCCATGTGTGCAAAAGTATAGCACCTAGGTCAAATACAAAAATTGGTTATTTATTTTATTAAAATTAGGTCAAGACTATCAAGAGATAGACCTTATCAGTCCCTGATATACCTTCACTGAATAATCCTTATCAGGGGCCTGACACATGAGTAAACAGTCCTCATTAGGTTAGTATTTGGTATTAAGAGTCCCATTTCAAATTCAGTATCTATTTTGATCTTTGAGTACAACTGGGGACGTAATTGAGAGGCTATAAATACAAGCCCTGCCCATGTAGTAGAATTCGGATTTCAGACTACGAAGTGTTTTATTGCTGCCTAAGTGTGTTTGTGAGAATTAAGTTGCTCCACCAATGGTAAGACACCTCCAGGTGATCGAGTAAGCAACCTAGGGTTTCTAATTGAAGGATCTCCTTTGACAGTGCCTCCACTTCATTGTCATCTCACCCCATTACAAGACATGTGTACAGGAAAGTAACAAGTCAGCAGATTATCCCATTCCCCCTTCCACTCTTTTAATTTCTGTTTTGAAAACCTTACCATGTTTGATCACTTCTCCATCTTCATCAACCCCAAACCCATAGCTCCTCATCCCACCATCAAAGTTTTAACCCAATCCATTATCCTTCTACCTCCATTGACACTTGATCCCAATTGCAGCCCTTCTCACCCTTCCAAAACCCTAATTCCTTGCTGTCCTGGATTCCCAAACATTAACATGAAAACCCTACCTCTAAAACTGTAAAACGTCTAAAACTGTAAACCCTAACCTAGATCCGTAAAACCCTTTAATCTGTAATCGTAACCCAAGACCCCTTCCATTCCTGACCCAAGGCCTCTTAGACCTCCTCGAGCCCTAATTTGTGGCCATTGATACCCTAACCCTAATTCCAGCACCCAAAAGGAAATACCCAGCATTCTGGTATCTAGAATATTCAGAAACATGGCCCCTAACCTAATAAATCGGACCTGAATTTTGACACTGTTTTGACCCTAAACAGAGGCTTGAATTAGTTCTGCCCAGAACCCCTTGAAATCCTAAGTCATCCTACTTCTGTTCATCTACAGATCTTGGATTCCTAGCCTTCATTCACTTGAGGCTATATCATTTGGAGAGTGGGATTCTTGTGTCACTTTTCTCCCGATGCCTTCACTAGAAAGTACCCATTAGAGCAGTGATCTTCATCTTCTTCAATTAATGCTTGTAATTACTCTTCCACTCCACTGATCATTCCTGAATGCCTTTTTTTTTCTTTTCCTTTTCTGTGCTTTAGGCTTCGGTTTCCAATGTTGAAGGAAAGAATGGGCCAGGCCTGACCTATAGATTGGATACGATCCAAGTACGAGCCAATATCCAGGACATGGGATGAACTGAGGAGCTTGCTTAGGTGAAAAAAAGGGTTTTATCTCTTCCCTAGGGTTAGGCTTTGATCAAACCTAGGATTTAATGGGTTAGACAAAGTGAGTGATGCAGAATCCCACAGCAAAGGTTTTCTTTTGCTGTTTTGATGGCTGGGAAGGTTAGATTGAACAGGCAGCAAGCTAGGTTTGGGCCTTCTGTTTTTTAAGAGGAGGATAATTTAGGGGTTTGACTGGTCAGAATTGGACCACTTTGGATCAAATTTGGAGGGGTTGGAAAGGGAGGTTCATACCTGTTTTGATGGTGGAAGGTCAATGGAATGTCGGGTATTGGGAAAACCAGAATACAGAAAGGAGAAAGATGGGTTTGGGGCTGCAGTTATCAGTTTGTTGTTGCTGTAATCAATGAGTCTTGATGGAATACATGTTCGTGTTGATGGCCATGTGACCAGGCCACGATCTTTATCGTAAAACTATTTAATCCCATAGAATTTCCAAAGTTCTGCAAAGAGCTGAAAACAACTGATGTATGTTCGACTACATAACATACCCTGCTGGCTTGTAGAACAGATCCATACTGTACTGAACTTCAAAGATTTTTGTTGACCAACCAAAGCTTTTAGGTATACAGAAAACTAATGATATGCTGATAAGTGATGCCTTGTAGATGCTGAATTGTTCCATGAATTGCATGTCTTGCATATATTTTAGAGCATTTTCAAAGATTGCACTCCATCTGAGGCTAATTAAAGTTCAATGAAATTGCCATGCTGGTTTTTGTTGTTTAATGAGCATTTTTAAAGAAAGCATTCCTTCTATTAGAAGACTCATGCATATCTGGTTATAGAATAAATACGCATCTGATTACAGGATTAGACTAGAAAGAAACCATACATATCTGATTATAGAAGAAATACATATCTGATTGTAGGATTAGGATAGAAAGAAATCATATGTATCTGATTAAAAGAAGAAATACCTCAATATTAGCAGCAATGCATATCTGTACTTCTCCATCTGTAGATTTTACTATAACAGGCCAGATCCACTTGTGGTGTTTAGGCTACTTTGCCATATGTCATCTATTATTACCTTTGGGATTTGTACAATCTTGGACCACTCTTCTGCTTCCTTCTTTTGGTACCGTTGTGTCAGCGTTGGACAGTTATGGATCTCCAAACGTTTAAGAGAGGATAGGTCAGAGAGTCCATCATCTAGAGATTCAAGAATGGGGCAGTCCTTGATGCAAAAATCCCTAAGGTTTGTGGGAAGCAGACCCCTTGGAATGCAAATGAGAGCATGACATCCACCAATGGCAAGAAATGAAAGAGAGGTTAGATTATAAAGACCTGAGGTATTTAGGGGTTCAAGATTCTTGCACTCCATAAGAAAGGAGCAATTCACAATCTCCAATTGTTTAAGATTTGTGAGTTTCAGCAGCCCCTTCTGCAAGATATTCAGCTGCCCAATATTTAGAACAGAAACCACCTGAAGTGCATTTGGTAAATCCATGTTTGGAATGGACTCAAGAGCAGGGCACTCTTTGATTTCTAATCTCTGGAGAGAAGTGAGGCTGCACAGTAAATTTGTGGGCAGGGACTCCAGATTCTTGCAATTGATAATCTTGAATTCTTGAACTGTAGTGGGTAACCTTGTTTCCTTGAAGGACTGAAGGGCAGGGCAATTTTCAATTACAAGTTCTTGGAGAGACATTATGGTGTCTAACTTCTTAGGTAGTGACTCCAGATTCTCACAATCGAAGATTCTCAATTCTTGAAGTGCAGTTGGTAACGCTGTTTCCTGGAAGGAAACAAGAGTAGGGCAACCTCCAATTACAAATTCTTGGAGAGATGTTAAAGTGCATAGCTCATTGGGTAATGACTCCAGATTCTTGCATTCAAAGATCTTCAATTGTTGAAGTGTAGTGGGCAACCTTGTTTCCTTGAAGGACAAAATAGCATGACAACTTTGTATTGCTAATCTTCGTAGAGATACTAGAGCGTGTAGTTCCTTGGATAGTACCTCTAGATTCTCACAATTTGATATTCGAAGAGCTCGGAGAGATGTAAGGTTGTGCAATTGTAACCCAAGGTGGTGTTGCTTGGCCACCATAGCTTTTGGCTTATTATTGCCTACATTTGCCCCACTGAGTTCAGATAACTTTTTCTGTGGCCCCATATCCTTTGAGCTTAACAATTGAAGGCTGGTTAAGTTGCCCACTCCTAACGGAATTTTATCGAAGCTCCAGTTTCCTGGAAGAACAAGATTTTGAAGGTTTATGAGATTACCCAGATTTTCAGGCAATTGTCTAAGCTTCCCACAGCTAACTAGTACCAATGACTTTAAATTGTAAAGATGTCCAATTGAGTCAGGTAACTTCACAATGTCAGAAAATGAGAGATCAAGAAACCTTAGATGTTTCAACTTGCCAATCGAATCAGGCAACTCAGGGTCACAAATTCTGACACGTAGCACACGTAGGAATTGGAATTGCATGTTTAGTAAAAAGTGCCTTGGACTTCTTATCTTATCATTCCGAGTTAGAAAGGTACGTAAGCTTTTCATGGTCTCAAATTCAGTCACCTCAATAGTATAATTTTCCACCATCGTGTAAGACAAGTGACGAGTTGTAGTTAGAATTTGGGATGACTCATCATGATCTCTCCTACAATACATTCTGCTGGATACAAATTGTGCTAAATCATGGATCAGGTCATGCATCACAAATCCTAATCCTGTGTTACTAGATGACTCAAAAAATGATCGATCTTCATGTAGTTTTGAGTCAATGAACAACGGGAATCCTGTCAGAGTGTGACAATGATTAGATAACTCAAAGAAGGACCTCATGATTAGTTCATCAAAATACTCAGCCCCTATATCTTCCAATCGTTTCTTTCCTTTTGGTTGAATTATACCTTCTGCCATCCACAAGACAACTAATTCCAACTTACTGAATGGATAGCCTTTGGGAAACAAAGCACAATATGTAAAGCATCTCTTCAGAAATGCAGGAAGATGATGGTAGCTCAGCATGAGTGATGGGAGAATCTCAGATTCTCTTAAATCCCATATTTCATTCTCCAAAATAGTTTTCCACTGAATATTCTCTCTTTTATCCCGTAAGAGACCAGCAAATGTCTTTATAGCCAATGGTAAACCCTTACATTTCTTCACAATCTCTTGTCCAAATAATGCCAACTTCTGATTTGCATGATCTGAATTTTCATCCATGAAAGCATGCCTTCTAACAAGAGCAAAACAAGCCTCATCTGACAAACCTTTCAAACAATGGTTGTTTGGAACGGTTCGCACGATTGACGCAACTCCTTTATTCCGTGTTGTAACCAATATCTTGCTTTCTATTGTACTGACTTCAAAAGCAGTTCTTAAAACCTCCCATCTCTCATAGCTCTCGTTCCACATGTCATCTAGGACCAGTAAGAATCTTTTCTTGTTCAATGCTTCTTGAAGTTTCAGCTGTAGCAGGTCCAATGAATTTGAAGGAGGAGATGAACCAGTAACTGACTCGAGAATTTCTTTGGTTAACCGAACCACATCAAAATCTTCAGATACACAAACCCAGGCTTTTAGATGAAAATGCTTGGTGACTTTCTCATTGTTATAAACAAGTTGAGCAAGGGTAGTCTTTCCAACACCGCCCATGCCCACTATGGGCAGTACTGAGAAATTATTGCCATTGTTGCTGGCATGACTGACAGTTTTTTCTGAGAGTAACCATCCAACAATCTCCTCTGTGTCTTCTTCTCGGCCAAAAACTCTATATTTATTCACCAAAGAACTCGTAGGTGGCCTTTGACTGAAAAAAGAGGGCCTTGAGGACCCAAATCCCATACTGGAAACCAAACCAAGAGCAGCACCTTCTTGTGCTGCACTTTTTAGTCTCTGATTGATGTCCCTTACTTTTGATCCAAACATTTTAATTCTTTGCAGCTCTTCAGCGATGCTATATACCTTAGGCCCGATGCCTTTTATTCCCTCCAAAGCTTCATTAATGCCATTTATTGCAGATTCAATGCGAGAGTTCGATGCAGAAGAAATACTACTTTCACTTGATGAAGTACTGAGAGGAATGGGGTGGCGTACCTGTTGGGTTTGGTGGGCTGCTTCCAATTTCAGGTGTAAAAGTTCGGTGGCATACTCATCCAATATATCCTCTGCATCATAGAGAAGTTGCTTGAAGTGGTCCAACCACAGCTTCACAGCACCATTTGTGAATTGCTTCAGTTCAGCTTCATCTAATAAGGCCTGAATCATAACTGTTGTCCGCTTCAGTGATTCCACTTCTTCCAAATCAATTTCCCATCGCAGTAAGAAGTCGAGCAACTCAGGAGAAGCAAACCTGTCAAAAGCCACCTGAAGGAAAGCCGAGAGGCAGGACCCTCCAAAAAGCTGTACCACAGATGACATTTTCTTCTCTAAAAGAGAAAATAAATGTAATGCAATGAAACTTAGAACAACAGAAGCAGAAATCTGATGGAGAGAAGAAAGAAGAAGACGAAAGATGAGGGAACTGAACACTTTTCAATGGGACACGTATTGTTAAAAATAAAAAAATAAAAAATAAAATTAAACAATAAAATAAATTTGGTTGACTTCATTATTCCAGATTTTTGGCAGCCGCTGCTCCCAATAGTGAGGATTTGGCCAAATAAATTAAAGTTGTAATAGAAAATACAAGGATATATGTGTGAATATAAAAAAAAATTACATTTAAAAATTTACAAAATCATTAAAGGGTGGTCACAGTAAAAAAAAAATTGGTATATGTTTCCTCCGCTCTTTCTCGCTACTGTGTTGTCTTTCCATTTTAAAATTTCAAAACTTGATTTGCAAATCTCAAAGGAAGCAAGCAATGGTGTAAGCATCGACCTGTAAAGCAGCAGTTTCGAAACCCAGTTCCGAGATGAAGAAATCCACCCTCCTCTATCCACCTTACATTCAAGTTTGCATCTCCTTTGCTTTTGTACGGAGTTGTACACTTAATTTCTCTTAGAATTTCTCAATAGATGATAACTGAAGCGATAACTTCACTCAAAGATCAGACTAGTTCAAGCCAATCTTCAATCGCCAAATTCATTGATGAAAAGTATGATCAAGGCTTCCTCCAAATTTTAAGATGGTGTTGTCTGTGCAGTAGAATAAATTCTCCAAATTAGAGAGATTGGTGAAGTGAAAAATTCGGGGAGGAGGAGGTGGAGGGGAGGAGTAAAAGGGTTTGGAAATTTGGGGATCGGGTAGAGTCAGGGATTTGATTTGTAAATTTGAAAACCTTAAATCTTTAAATGTAAAAATAAATTTTTATTTTCACACATATACTCTTGCATTTTCTATTACAACCGTCTGCTTTATCTGGCCAATTCCTGAAGCCCGCTACTACTGCAAAGAAAAATAGACTTGTGAACATAAATGCCATGGGAAACTCAACTTCTGTCTTCATGGGGTTAAGAGGAATTAAAAACAAAGAGGACAATCTCCATAATTTCTTAGCATTCCTTCTTCTACGCGTTTTGAAACACTCACTTAAGGGTATCAATACGGTGCCAAAACCGTTTAACCGTATCAAACCATGCCACTTAAAACCGCATTTTACCGTACTGTTTCAAATTCATTACGGTATATACAAAAACCGTTTTTTGGAATTCGGTACGGTTCGGTTTCAATTTCATACTCTATAACGTCAGTATATACCGTATATCATACCGATACCGTACCAAATACCATTTTTGTACCGTCTGTCTCAAAACGACATCCGTCTATAGCTCAGATACCATTTCCCAACACATCTAAAATTGTTTTCCAAGGCTTAGTTATTGTGATAAACCACCTATTAAACAAGCATTTCTTTGTTTAAGTACGTTCATGAAATCAATACTTTGGTTTATTGTAACAATATTACAAATTAGAAGAATGGGTGTTTTATACTGAAATCATATTGTACCATATACTGAATTGTATCGTTTTTCTCGTACTCGTTTTATACCGAAACCGTACCGAATCGTTTTTAAAATATCGTTTTCATACTGTACTATATAAATTTGGTATGGTATGGTTTTGGTATGACAGTGTGAAGCATGGTACAATTTCGATATTGACATTTTAAATTTAATGAGTAGATATTGTGGAGGATGACCTTTTTTTTCTTTTACTTTTTTTAATGAATAAAGAACAATTTTTAACAAAAAAGTAATATCTTACCATCAAGGGCATTTTAGTTGAAGAAGTTATAATTCTAATAACTTGGGTTAAAATATTCATTATTCTGGAAAAGAAGGGTGATACTGTAATTACAAAAGGTTTATATGAAAATGAAATCACACCAACCTCAAGAGATACCTATAAATTTCAACTTAAGTTTTGTTTTTCAATTCTTCTCAAACACCACCTAATAGTCATGCTCTCTTAAGTTGGTTTGATGTCACTTCAATACTAAGTGATTCTTTAGAGTTAGTCTAAACCTCTAGTGTGCTTCAATAAAAGTTTTAGACCTAATTGTTATGTAGAACAACATTTTACTATGAAATCTTCTTCACCTCTTACAAAAAGAACTTCGCCAAACTTGGGGCAAAATTCCAGCCTATTTTTTTTTGTTTTCGGGGCATTGTATAGATTGTGGATTGTGGGTTTCTCACCAGTTAGAAAGTAATAAAGCGGTAATAATTACTCAAAACTATAATAATTGCAATCCTGTATAATGCTTTGTTGGGGTAATCTGTATGAACCGGGTTCGGTTCGGGTTGGTTTTTGTATTTGAACCAATTTATGGTTCAGGCTGTTTTGTATATATGTTCGGGTTTGGGTTCAGCTGGGTTAGATAAGAAGTTATTTTCACGAAATCAGATTTGGGGCTTTTGAGTTTGTCTGAGGGTTTCTGTGTTCTTCATGTTCTTCATTCGCTGATGTTGCGATCTTGATCAGAGGAAGAGGAAGGGTTCGTGATGGAGTCTTCGGCATTAAGGAGAGCATATGACGGCAGCACGGTATGTAATCGGTTTATATGATTCTCCTCTTGTTCTTCGGTTTCATCTCTATTCTTGGAGAGTTTCTAAGCCGCTGCAATTGGTGATGATTTGGCAAGGGAGAAGAACACTCGATGGTTGTTTGAGGGTGATTTGGTGCCTATTTTGATTACTCTTGTATACTTATTTCCCTTCTGATCTCTGTAAGTTTTCAAATCCCATATTAGAATTGGACTCCATTCTTGAGTCCCGGAGACGTAGGTCCTTTGGACCGAACTCCGTCATCAATCTTGGTGCCTCATTGCTTTACTTTTTTGGTAAATTTCAGTTTATCAATCACGTTTGGGTTTACATGCTTTTATTTTTGTAAATAATCAACATCCCATGCACCTATTGTCCATTCAAGTTTACACACAAAAGTACAAAGGAAAGGAAATTCAAAAGTAACGGCAATTCACATTTTTTATGAAAATTTAATATAAAAAAAATAAAAAAAAAAAAGGAAAAAAATTGAATAAGATCATACAGTTGTCAGAAAAAAAATTAAATGGTGGAGATTTGAAATACGGTTTCTTCCCCATTTTTTCCCCCCACATTTTACTTCGTTCTCTGCTCTCTTCCAACGTTGAATTCCTGAGTCTTTCCAGATTCCTAACCGTTCTAATCTGAAAGTTGGAGTAATTGATCACTTCACTTAAAAAATATAGATATATGCTGACAAGTTTGAGTGGGCATTACCCCTAATTATGGGAAATTTTGTCTTGGTGAAGGAAGGTCAACTATAAATTTGTCTTTGAATGGGAAAGGTTGCTCTCCATATAAGATATTGATGGAATGATTAACTTGACCCCGTCTCATGCTAATTAATAATGTCAAGCTTTAAACAATGGATTTATTTTTATATCGGGTTTTTCAAGCAATAGCTGCAAGAAACCTGATCAGCACTCCATATTTTGAACTGATTGATTTAATTCTTTGAAGTTGTTGCCTTTTTGTGGGTTACTTCGGAGCTTTTTGCAGTAAATCCTGCTCTTCCATGATTATGTTAAGCTAAGCAGGAACTTCTGAATCTCTTCTTTAGAAAACTCTGTTTAAGGCTCATATGGCGTGTTGATTAGAAAATAAAATTTTAGGACTTCATTTATTTATATTTTAGGGCAATTCTTAGAATGGGTGACTTTTTATTCCAAAAAATTATAGATCCTTAGCATATCAAAATAGGCAACTTTTTTGAGTACTAAAAGGGTCACAATGTCACTTCAATGTTGTTACTTCATAACAACTTTAAGTCTTAGACAATTATTTGGGTAATTGGTAATATTCTGGTTCCAATGTTTTTAATTCCATGAGCCATTGACAACAACAACAACAACAACAATAAGCCTTTTCCCAATGTTTTTAATTCCATGAGCCATTGAATTACATAAAAATGGTTAGGTCTTTGATTAATTGTTTTTATTTTTTGGGTAAACTTTTTTTTTTTTTTATTTTTTTTTTTTAAGTTGACAACTTTGATTGATTTTTATTACTTCATAACAAAGTCTCAGATTGGCTTAGAGCTATAAGTTGGTTTCAACATGTAAACCTTTTACAACAATTTGAGACCTAACTAATTCCCCCCCCCCCCTCCCCCCTCCCCCGCGGTGCCATTAGCTATAAGCAATTTATTTGTAAAAGATCTACTTTTAGATTAATACAAGAATGATGGGCTTCTTCCTAGTGGCTAGATTAGCACAAAGCACAGCTGGCCCGGATGAACCTCATATCCAAAAAAAAAAAAAAAAAAAAAAGAAGAAGAAGAAAAAAAAAGAAAAAGAAAGAAAGAAAGAAAGAAAAAGAAGAAAGAAGAAAGAAAAAGAAAGAAAAGAAAAAAGAAAAGAAAAGAAAGATAGGAGAAGAAGTAAAGTCCCAAGTCATAGCTATAGGTGATTTTGCCAATGATGGGTTAGTAAAACGGTTAAAAGCCCAACCTCCCTAGGGGATAGGGGTGTAAACAGACCGGATTCGGATCAAATAGTGGTATATCCATATCCTCATCCTATTATATTAGGACGGATTCGGATAATATTCTATCGGTTTTCGGATGTAATCGGATATTTATTTTCTTAAATAGATTCTTCTAAACGAGCAGGAATATAGATTGAATACAAATGTTCGACTACCTATTCACATCGTTACCTTTTTATTTGTGAGAGCTAGGTTTGAAATTTAAGAATTTAACAACTTTGGTAGCTATTTTAGTAGAAAATCTAGAAAAATAATCACATATCATATGTAAAATTTATAAAAATAAGAATAATAAATCTAAATAAGTAACTTAATCGGATAATTTTATCGTACAGATAATATTAGGTAAGAAAGGGGTATACCATATCCATATCCTATTAATAATCGGACAGCTTTAGATACACCTAAATGGATGCGGATGCGAATTCGGAAGCGAATTTTGGTTATCCATTTACACCCCTACTAGGGGAGGTCTTGGGTTCACACCCATTCGGCACTTGAGGATGTAATCGTGGTGCACATAAGCTGGCCCGGATGAACCTCATATCCAAAAAAAAAAAAAAAAACCCGAGTCATAGCTATATTAATATTAATTAATATATAGATTTTATATTCCATGGCTTGGTCAAACTAGGGTTTAAGCAAAGTTTGCATCACATTGTGTGTGTGCAATCCTTAACCACAAAAGGCAAAAGATGTAAGTGCTTTCTTTGTATACACCAAACGTTTTAAGCTCCTCACTTTTCGATGTGGGACTAAGGTTCCCGTGATGAAAACCACAAAAGGAAACAATAAATAATAAATAATATTTATAGTAGAATATTGTATATAACTTTTAAACATTTCCAACATGGAGGCTACCCTAATCCTTGGTCCAACAAAATTTCTCCTTTGAATTTGTTTGTGGAAGGAAGGTTGAGAGGGTAGGTGTGAAATGTCAATTAATACTTTGATTTATTATTATTATTATATATATTTTTTGATATGCTACTTTGATTTATTCTTGCTCATGATTGTACTTGTCACACCTCACCCGCCGGTCTCGGTTATCCGCCCGACAACCCGTGGGAGTGAACCGTTATAGGATCCACGGTCTTACCCATCAATAATAATAAACACAAGTATAGATAATCAAGAGCAAGAATAAGTGCAATAATTAATAAAAATGTCACAGGAGTCCAAATACTCCAATAAATATCCAAAAAAGAATCGAAAGAAAGAATCAATAATCAAATGTAATATCGAGTTCAGCGGAAGCAAAATAAATAAAGTAAATAATCCTCTTTCCGATTTTCTTTTCTAAATCTAAAAACTAGTTTTCTAAATTAGCAAGTAAAGAGGGTCCACCAATATTTCTCCATACGATCATCAAAATCCTAGCAATCTGCCTCCGTTGGCCATCAATGGGTGCTATAAGCGCACACCAAGCATCTTCAGGAGGCTTCTCGCTCTACAAGTACATGAACCACTGTCTGTGCCACATCAGCTTCATATGAGAAGACTCTTTCATATGAATCATCTCCAACTTCCGATGTTGTGCCACCATCTGTACAGCTCATATAATATATACAATGAAAGGAATGAGTTCTGACGAACTCAGTAAGGAACAAACAATTCTCATATATATGTCAATACAATCCACGAATGCATATATGAAATGATATTAATGGTATGCAGAAATATGAATGCTACTAAGATCTAACTATGCAAGTCTCTAACAGTTGACATGCTTTAAGATATACACCAACCTTCCTCTAGGTAGGTTTAGTCACTCTGATCCGGCAAGGATTGGTTACCTCTGTAGGGATCCTGGGCAAAGGGGTAAGTCCACACCTGGCTCTCAAACCATGGCTGAGGGTTAAATCAACACTCTCTCACCACGACCATTGGCAATGAGTATTGGCGCATGTCGGGGTTTCTAATCCAATGCAAGACATAATGGTAACATACGATATGAAGTCCAGATACTTCCCCTGTGGCACCAACCAACTCGGTTCAGTATCCTTCGCAACCTAGGAGTGAGAACCCTCATGGACTGGCTATGGCTGTTGGACTCCACTCCTTAACCATATGGTCATCCAAATATTATTGGGGCGGATGCTCTCATGACTCCTCACAACACCCAGTCCGCTCCTTGGACGTCCATGAGCCCAACCCTAACATATGCAACCCTACCATTGCATGACCAATAGTGGACCACTGAGTCTTCGCATGGGACTGGTTACCGCTGTAGGATGAAACATAGTCACGTCACCATTGTCACGGGTCATCCGGCTTCAATTCCCTTGCCAAAAGGGTAATAGTATGTGGGGTATCTAACCATGCAATTCTAGACTCTCCTAGGTATGTCATCTAGTAATCATGATAGTGCTAGAGGTATCAGTGAACATGTGCTTATACCACAGTCCTCTGATATCTCCAACCAAGATATCCCAACGGAATACCCCTTCCATCACAACTACACTACATCACTCTTTATCATACCATGAACAGTTGTGCAATATTATAAAAGATGAAGTACATCAAGGAACACCACAAACACCAAGTATGCAATAAGATTCACATGCTTTATACAATTACAGCAAGTTACATAATCAAAGAATAGTAAATAGAACAGCTGAATCATCATGTATATGTAATTGCATATAAATAAGAATGCATGTCCTTACCTTTTAATTTAGTAGAACCTCTTTAAGTTGCAATCCAATAATAATTATAAGACTTTAAGTAAAAACAGAGGACACCTAGGCATGGGGTTACAAGAATATATAAGAGTTAAGAGTCAAATCAAAGCCAAAATCAAACCTACACAGTCTACTGGAAACCAGCCGGTCGCTTAGGTTGAGCGACCGCCACTAGTGACCGCCTCCAAAACAAAGTTCTAACTTCGAAAATCAGACTTTTGGTGGTCATAGGCTAGTTTAATGACATGATATGTGTATAATTGAGTGCAATTATATATATGAGTGAACATGAAGTGACTTAAGTGCTAATTTGCTAAGTCTTCTTGCTTGAGCTTGAGTTGATGATCATTGATGTTCTTGAGTCTTCTGGTACCCCATTCTTCATGCTCATTTTGACTAAGACTTCATGTCCATCTTGGCTTGGTCATGGACTTGACTTGGGCTTAGGCATTCGGCATTGAGTTGGATTTGATCCACTTGCTCTCATATTGAACTAGACAAATACAACTCAGTATAGCCATTAGTAATTCATGTTTGTTATCATCAAAACTAATGGAGGCTGATGTGGCAATGCTGACATGACATTTTCCAACAAATATGATTATATATTGTATGTAGAAGGGTGGGACTATTCATTCTTCAATTCAAAGTCGATTTACAAATATGGAGAGTTGATTATTAGTGTTTCAGTACATAAAAGAATGTCAGTTGAGTCGATCTATAAGCCATAGAAGGAAATGGACAGAAGTCCTCCATGTCTTGTGTTCTTTTCTATATGAATACTCCTTCTGGAATGCAAAAAGTGAGAAGGAGATTCCAAAAAGAGGATGTGCAGATCATGAAACAAATCTGAAATTAACATATTTAATGCCAACCACTGTTTTAATTATGCTCTATTGTATACATAGATGAATGCACTTCCAATAATCCCAGGGAATCATAGAAAACTGCCACCAAATCCAGGAATATTTCACTTTCGATAACGTATATCAATCATCGGATCTTCAGTACAACAAAAAATATACTCAATTATACTTGGATTGTATAAGGATAAGAGCTAATGGAGCAGGCCATTTGCCTCATCAAGATAATCAACATTGCGATTGCCTGAGTCTTCAAAATTTTCAAACATAAATCCCAAAAGTCGGTTTCCTCCACCAGCCTCCTCATCTGTAAAATCAAATGTTCAAACACATCTAAAAGAATGAAAAATAAAATCTAGAGAAAGATTGTAAATAATGAAATCAATGATCTACTTGTAAGTTGCAACCCACCCCCACCCCCACTGAAAGAACCTGACTCAGTAAGGGAAATGGACATGGTGTGGGTTACAACTCAGATGCTTTTCATCTACATTGGACATGTGTGCATGTATGAGAGAGTAAGTAACAAGGAACACCGGAAGAAATTAAGAAGGGAAACTGTTGAAGTAGAGAAGTAACATAGGAAAAAAGATGCTGGTGTTAAAAAACTGGGAGATGGAGAAGCAAAATAAAGCTGCAAGTTATACCTGAATGTTGTTGCCACCCATCCATCCAACAGTAGAGTGCTTGTTGCCACCTGTTGGGCCGATTGGTATAGAACAGAGAACGAGCCTTTTGTCCGTAGTGACCCACAGCAGCGGAGCTTCTCCAAGAGGGGGTGCAACAATAGGAAGACTTGCTGCAATGAAAATTTGAAAAAAAATGGATGGTTTAATTAGGGAATAACAAAACTCAAGGATTACTTTCTTGATTTTCTTTTTCTTTAGTTGGGTGAAAGTACTAAGTTCTTGATGAGACTACCTTCTCAAAAGAAAATATTTGCATACATAGAGAGTTAAAGAAATTGATACAGTGAAGATGTTGTCATGGATTACTAATATAATAAGGTACTACAGATGGATTCATCCAAGGGACTTCAGCATAAGAGGATAACAACAGATAATTTACTACCTGGTTCCACCACATACAAATGAGATTCACAGTGGCATGGCGAACAACTCAATTAATGCAAGTAAAGGTTCCAGAAGGAAAGAACCAAAAGAAAATTCTTGCTTGGAGACATCGATGGTTTGGACAAAATTTTGAAGATGATTGAAGAGGACAAAAGTCATTTTTAATTGATCAAGTTTAATCCTCTATTTTGTCTTTCTTAAGTACAATTTTGATTATACAAAACCTTATTGGAGTTGCCAAAATGTGTATCATACATATCTCATTGATCTATCAAAATTTTGAAAGAGAATCAATCTATTATCATGAAGTGCAATTAAGTATAAAGATCATAGACCAGATACTAATAACACCAAAAACAAAAGAAAATCAAAACTATAGAGCTAATTAGGTGAAGCAACCAAAATCCCCTCTTCCCACCCACCAAACACGTTAAAATAAACTGTGAATTATGCCAACACATGTTGACAACTATCTAATTAAGAAATTGAGTTGCTGCAAATCATAACTTAATATAAATACATTATTATAGAATGAATATTGAAGAAAATAAGAAAGTATGATCAGACAACATAGATGATTACATAGATTATAAAATTGAAGGTAGTCTTTCAATCACATGAGTCACATAAGAGAAAAGTATATCAAAAGCAGTAGAAGCTCCTTCAAGAAAATCTAAATTTCAAATGGTTTATAACAGTGTAATGTGAGAGGACAACCTGCAATTAACAGGCCAACAAATAAGCATTCTGTACGATTCACAAGAGGATATCATTGCTAATAACTCATAGAAAAACACCTTTGTGATGCTCATCAACAGTCAAAAATTAAACCAACAAATTGCCTCAGATGAAAAAAAAGCATAAGGAAACATCCAAACTTTGCGATGAGACCAAAGCAATGAACAAAGTACCTTAAATCCCAGTCTCACAAATGATGCATCATTTCCGACTGCCTATCATTGGCTTAGAGCATTCACTTTGTTTGCCATCAGCAAAGAAAATAAAGAATAAGGTTTGGTGATGAAGACAATAATCTCTTTAGAAATACAGTAAGTTCTTCACCCCAAAAAAAAAAATTACAGTAAGTTACCTACAAAGGAGAGTTGTCTGAACAAAAAGCATGCTCCGATAACAAAATAACAAAGCAAGAAAACAAATCCTTTCATGTAATGTGATGTCCCATCCTGCAAGTCAATAATTATTATTTCAAAGATTATTTAATTTACATTGATGATATATACATATATACAGATTCTCATTTAATTTTTGTTTTGTTTTTGGCTATATACCTGTAAAGTGAAGGATGTAACAATGATGGACAAAGCAATAGAACTGGTCTCAAGGATGTTGAAGTCAAGGTCCATTTTAAGACCCATGACCCATGCAACCAATACAGTGAAAGGAACCTGAACCATATACCAAATTTATGTTGGCTAAGTGATTGGAATGGCTTTTGTTTGGTGAGTCAAAAAGAGATTGATTGACATTTAGAGAGTATTAATCTTACTACAAAGATAGAAATTTGTATTGCAGACCCTAGAGCAACACCCAAAGATATGTCCTGCATCATGTTGAAAACCAAGTCAAGTTCCATCAAATTGGTGATCTGTCACCCACAAAAAAAAAAAAAACCACACCAAAAGAAATCAGAGTTCATCTATACTATTTCAACAGCACGTAGGGTGACCAAATGTTCTTTTGATTGACTTTTTGCACTTTTGTGGTCCAAGGGGAAGAACACCAAAAGCGAGAAGAAGCTTAGAAACCGCAACCTTATAAGCCCTTGAATATACTAAAGGCATAGGACTTGAAGTGCCTTCAGCCCTTGTTTCGTTATGCTATAGAAGTTAGAGAGATCGAGAGAGACCAAGATTGATCGAGAGAGAAACCCCAAGCCAAAATAAAAACATTAAAATTCAGAAAATTCACTGTGGAGCAATACCAATTAAAAACAGAACATTGAATCGTTTCTCACGGAATAGAAGTTTTTGATCTAGTCTCTCATGTGTGGCTTTACTGCTCAAAATTATAGTATAGAAAATGGCGACAAAGCCACGCATGAGAGACCAGACTTCTATCAAACACATTGGACAATAACTGCTAATTCAATCCATGATTTTGTGGCAAAAAGGAAAAGATCAAGAGCAGTAAGACCAACTCAGAAGCTTGTTTGTAGATACAAAAAGCTTGGTCTTGACCATTTTGATGGAAAGAACAAACCTTAAAAAAGAAAGAGAGGGAGGGAACTCAAACGCAATATTGGGATTTGATATGAAATAAGATTATGACCGAAGTATCCACCCAAGGGATCCAACTCAAAAGCTGCTAGGTTACTCAACATCCCCTCCTAACTCCGTCAACTTGATGAACACTAAGCGATCACTTTTGATGCCTTGCGTTTGGACCCCCTCCAATGCCTCAGATCACCCAAGAGCCAGAACAACTATAGTTTGATCATCAAGTCTATTGAGGAGCTCCAAGATCCGCTAACCTCCCAATGATATAGGAGGCAGCCTTCTAGAGCTCCTACAATGCCATAGGTCCTGTTTCTAGGACAAGAGGTATAGAAAGAATAACTTAAAAAAGATAAAAGCATCAAAGTGATCACACTTCAAGCATGCAAAACATGGATTTTTATTCCATCACTGTATGGGGGGGGGGGGGGTCATACATGCCAGTAAAATAAAACCCATATGAAAACAAAAGACAGACATTGATTCTATAGTTCAGAGACATACAAACACTCTCATAACAGAATTAACTATAAAAAGGGCTACTTGGATTTGATGAAAGTGCAGCAGTGAAACCCTTAGCTACTTAGATGAGAAAAATAGGTTTGCCTTTGATTTGTCATAGCATCTCCATCTTGTCTCCCATTTTTCGTTCATCTATTCCACAAAATTACAACCATTGTATGAATCCTGTATTTGGGTTCTTTCTTGGTATTTGTCATGCTCTTAGGCACTCAAAAGGATCCAAATGGTCAGGGCTAAAAGAGAAAAAAGAAAAGAGAAGAAAATAAACACTCTTCAATAATTCATGCACCAAAAACCACCACCCACTACAAACAAATTCCACCAGAAAAAGTACCTAGAATAGAAGAATAGAAATCAACACCAAACCCCAAAATAAATACGGTTCAGTCAACTTTTCTCAAAATACTAATGAAACAGAAGTCCTTATTTAACATAATTGTCATTTCACACCTTAATTCATACTTACTCCTAAGAAAATAACAACAACAACAACAATAAGCCTTGTCCCAACTAAATGGGGTCGGCTACATGGATTCTTGCCCTCCAATCAGTTTTGTTCGAGGCCATGCTAGATACAAGGCCTAAGCTATACATATCCTTTCTCACCACTTCTCCTAAGGTTATCTTAGGTCTACCCCTAGCTCTTCTAGTTCCTTCAATATGGATTATATCACTTCTCCAAACAGGAGCATTTATAGGTCTCCGTTGAACGTGGCCGTGCCACCTCAAACGACTTTCTCTAAGCTTATCACTTATGGGAGCAATTCCCAGACCAACTCTAATATGATCGTTTCTTATCTTATCCAACCTAGTTTTGCCACTCATCCATCTTAGCATTCTCATTTCTGCTACACTGAGTTTATCTATATGATTCTTTTTAACAGCCCAACACTTTGCACCGTACATCATAGCTGGTCGAACAACGATCCTATAAAATTTTCCTTTAAGCTTTAATGGAATACGCCGATCACATAAGACCCTGGACGCACCTCTCCACTTCATCCACCCTATTTTAATTCTTTGGGAAACCTTATCCTCTAAATCACCTCTTTTACTTATGATTGAACCTAGGTACCTAAAACAATCACTCTGAGGAATCTCTTTATCGTCAAGTATCACCACTTCATCATTTGCCCGATCATGACTAAAGTTACAAACGAGATATTCTGTCTTCGATCTACTAAGTTTAAAGCCTTTTGATTCCAAAACTACTCTCCATGATTCTAATTTGGTATTAATCCCCACTTGGGTCTCATCAATCAACACAATATCATCCGCAAAAAGCATACACCAGGGGACTCCTAAGAAAATAAGTTTTTTGAAATTTGATTTGTAAGTTGTATCCCAGTGGAGAAAGAACTTTAAGGTGAAAAAAGTACCTAAACATTGGAGCTTTAGTTGTGGAATCTACAAATTAATTGCCTTTGGTAGATCATACAGACTTACTTCAATTTTGATCTTATCTCTTGGTGTTATCCATATAAAAAAAATAGTTTAATAAATAGCCATCAATTCCTCCTATTGCTGTAAATGTGCGGATGCAGCAGAGCAGGAGGGATGAATATGACCTGTCCAGCAATACCAATTAAAAATATAGAACATCGAATCGATATGTACTCTATCAAACATATTTTAGAAAGGCTCTTTGAGAGAAACCCTTGTTCCATTCTGCTATAGAAGTTAGAGAGATCAAAAGAGATCAGGAGAGAAACCATAGTTTTGAAGTTGACGAAGTTAAGAGGGATCAAGATTACCCTTGTTTCGTTCTGCTATAGAAGTTAGAGAGATCGAGAGAGAAACCATAGTTTGAAGCTGAGGAAGTTGAGAGATCAAGAGAAACCCTTGTTCTATCTTCCCTTCATGAGAGAAACCCTTGTTTTTATAAGATGATTTTTTTAGGTGTATATTTATATATTTACTAAGCTAATTGGACATTGCCTAAATGACAAAATTTGTCTTGGTGAAGAAAGTCTAAATATAAATTTCTTTTTTGAACAACCTATTACTTGCACTATAGTGTGGATGTGCTTCTAGCACAACAGTTGCAACCTCCTATGCAGAGCCAATAAATGCAAGGAGGTCATGGGTTCAAACTTTTGTCCCCACCACACCTTCCTCCCCTCCCCCTATGCAGAGGCAATAAGTCCAAGTAAATCCTTTGTCGATGATGATAAAAAATAAAAATAAAAAAAAACTTAGTTGATTTATGATGGAGTTTGGTCATTATTCTCATGCTAACTTAGTTTGTTATTCATTTTATTTAACTATTAAATATCAACAATTTTTTATTTAATTTACAAAAGAAATGTGGTAGCATGGGGAGGGGGAAACAAGAAGGATAAAAATCAGAGGTACCTACCAGAGGTTTGGGTTACAAAGTAATTGGCCTACCCTAGCGGCTTATGGATTTGACATTTCTACAGTTGAAAGAATCAATTTAGGTCAGACGAAGTCTGATTCTATCCCTAGCAGCTTTTCTCACTTGTCTCTTTATCATGCACAGAGGAACCCCAACTCTTTGTTAGCATCTGCAACTTGAAAGTATGAAAACAAGTACGTATTATTCTATACCCAATTTTAGTCTTGTGGCAACTGGGCTGTATTTTGATTTCTTTGTCATTGGAAATTTTGTTTTCCGTCTGAAGAATAATCAGGTTAAACTGATCCCTACTGTTGGTGTGTCTGGCATTTAAAGAAGTTTAAGTTTACATATAAAAATCAATTCATGTCTCATTAGTATCACAATGGTAAATGTAGTTATGTTAGTTTTGTAGGATGGGTTATAAACTAGATAAACAAAAATGGTAAATGTAGTTATGTTTACTTATCACTAAGACTAGGTGCTAGTAAAATGGGATCTAACTGATAAATTGGGTACTCATGGGGTGACATTAATTTTAGGGGCAGAACCCTGCACCAAAAGAGATTTGAACTCTTGACCTCTTACTTATGAAGAACCAGTTCAATTCACATTCCAACATGGTAGAATAATATTATTGATATCGATCCTAGTGTTTTACGTGATAATAAGGAGGGGCTCTTAATCAATCCAATTGAGATATGGACCAAAAGAGAGATGAATTCAGAATTTGAAGGTGCAAAAACCAAAAGGAAGTTTACAGGAGCTCTTAATCAAGGAGGAGGTTAACAGCCTCTGCTACCACTATCTACCAAACCCAATGAAGAGAAAGAGTGTGCAGTTCCTCTCTTTTTTCTAACCAGCCTTTGAGTTGCTTTCATGGATTCTGGATGGAGCCTTTTGCAATAAATTAGGTTGTGACCTTAAATCATGTATGAAAATGCAACTAACTACTAATTGTAGTGTTTCAATCTTCTATTTTGCATTCCCTGCTGTATTTGAAGTACTATAGTCTAGTACTTTGCATTCCCTGCTATAATTTTGGTATGATCATAAGATCTCATCTTTTTTTTTCCCTATCTTTTCGATTATTTGAAGGCTGGATTTTGGAATTAAATGGAAAGGAACACTAATTCTTTCTGTTGGATCTTTTAAGAAGTGAACGATTTTCTTGAACTTTGTTCAAGACCTATAATCTGTTAAAAGTTCAGTGTATGTAATTTACTGCATTATACACTCTTTAGGAGCCGCTTCTGATAAATGACACAGTATTACTGAGATAGTAGGTACTTAATTGGATCTTGACCAAATTCCTTATGAGACATTGGAAAGGTTGTACATAGTTGCCACCTTGACGCGATCGAGTAAGCAAATCTAGGGTTTCTAATTGAAGGATCTCCTTCGGCAGTCCTTGCAGCCTGCCATCACTTCATCATCATCTCACCCCATGACAAGACGTGTTAGAGAACAGTAACAAGTCAGCACATTATCCATTCCCCCTTCCACTCTTTTATTTTCTGTTTGAAAACCCTATCCTTTCCAATCACTTTTCCATCTTCATATCTCCTCATCCCTCCATTAGAATCTTAACCATATCCATTGACCCTCTTCCTCCATTGATACTTAATCCCAATTGCAGCCCTTTTCATCCTTCCAAAACCCTAATTCCCTGCTGCCCTGATTCCCAAACACTAAACTTTAAAACCCTAACTCTAAAACAGTGAAAACCCTTAGTATATAACTGTAAACTCTAACCCTAGATCCTTTAAACCCTAACCCTATACTCCTTACAGCCCTAACCTGAGGCCTCTAAGACCCTCACCCTACACTTCCTCGAGCCTAATTCAAGGCCTTTGACACCCTAACCCTAATTCCAGTATCCAAGAGGAAATAGCCCAGCATTCCGTTATCTAAATTATTCAGAAACATGGCCCCTAACCTAATAAATCGAACCTGTATTATGACACTGTTTTGACCCTAAACAGATGCTTGAATCAGTTCTGCCTGAAACCCTAAGTTTTCCAACTGCTATTCATCTACAGCTCATGGATTCCTAGCCCTCATTCACTTGAGGCAATATCATTTGGAGAGTGGGTACTCCTATGTCACCATTTTCCCAGCGCCTGCTCTATAGGGTACTCATAGGAGCAATGGTATTCATCTTCTTCAATTAATGCATGTAATTACTCTTCCACTCCTCTGATCGCTCCTGAATGCCTTTATTTTCTTTTCTGTGCTTAAGGCTTTGCTTTCCAATGTTGAAGGAAAGAATGGGCAAGGCCTGATGTGGTCCTATAGATTGGATAGGATCCCATTAGCAGCCAATATTCAGGAACTGGGATGAACTGGGGAGCTTGCTTAGGTAAAAACGGGTTTTATCTCTTCACTAGGGTTAGGCTTTGATGAGAACTAGCATTCAATAATGAGGTTAGTGAGTGATGCAGAATCCCATAGTGAAGGTTTTGATTTTGTTTTTTTTTTGGGGGGGGGGGGGGGGGTGGTGGGAGGGAGTTGTGTATGGGTTTTAATGGCTGGGAAAGTTAGATTGAACAGGTACCAAACTAGGTTTGGGCTTTCTCTTTTTTGTAAGGAGGATAATTTAGGATTTCTCTGGATCAAATTTGGAGGGGTTGGAAATGGAGGTTTGAACCTGGTTTGAACCTGTTTTGATGGTGGAAGGTCTATGGGAATTTTGGGCATTGGGAAAACCAGAAAAAAGAAAGGAGAAGGATGGGTTTGGGGCTGCAGGTTGGATTCAGCATTCCGAAGTAAGTAGAGGAGCATTCCATCCAAAGGGAAGGCTGGTTAGAATGGGCTATGCAGGTCTTAGGTCTCCAGAAATTGATAACAAGAGAAGGGTAAAGCTAGGTTTGGGGGTGTAGAGGATTAGGTTTTAGGAGAAGAAGAAAGGGGTTGGGGCTAATTCAATTTATTGTTTTGTTGATGAACAACTACTTTGAGTGCTTGAAGATATCCTTCAACTTGCAGAAATTTCCACAATAGGGGGAAAGCTTCAAGAGAAATTAAGTATGACAGGGAGACTTTTTTTTTTTTTTTTTTTTTTGGGGGGGGGGGGGGGGGGGGTTGGGGGGACACCAAGTGACATGCAATCCCCTCAGCTTCACCAGACAAAAGACTTCGACTCCCCATCACGGGGAATATGTTGAACTAGACCTGCCAACCAATAAAAGAATAAAGAAGAAAATCTCACTCTCAGTAATCCAAAAGTGGGGAAATCCGAAGGTGTATTCAAGTCCTACTCAGTTTAGGAAACTTAAAGTCCACACTTAGTGGTAAATTGATAGCAGATTTGTACTAAATAAATGACAACAGAGTTAATGAATAACCAGTGATATGGAACTAATAAACAGTTACACGGATCAAGTTTTACAAATCAGAACCAGAAAATAAGGTTTGAAGAAGTGGACTTGTACTAGAATTTCTGAATTTGGTCAAACTCCAGAGTTCTTAAAACAGGAATCCAATCAGGATCATCAAATGTTAAAACAGAATCATAATAGCAAGTATTCAGGAAACTGAAACTATTAGGTGAGTAAACTAGTAGTAGGAATGCTGAAATTGATGGACAAGTTCTGATTTGTAAACCACTGATGAAACATAATTAGAAACCAGACTAGAAGCTGAAAGTAATAACGACCGTAACATGATTCAGTGACTGATAGATTGATGAATCAGAAAAGCTATGCAGATAGTAAAGAGTGAATGAATAAACTATGCAAAAAGAATGGAAAGCTTATAAAGTATTATTTTTCCTCTTACTGTTATTTCTGTAACATTTCCCTGCATAGGAGCAAGGCCCTCAAATGAGAGGGAAGAAGGAAAGAGTAGGGTAAAGGAAGAGGAGTATGGAATAGTCTGAGGTGGGGAAGGTTTTGTGTTTAGATGTGTGTTGTTGCTATAATCAATGAATCTCGATGGACTACATGTTTGTGTTGATGGCCACACTCTTTACCCTAAAATTATTTAATCCCACATTTGGAATTTCAAAACTCCTGCAAAGAGCTAAAAACATGACCTGCTGAGTAAGTGTACACACTTCCCGACATAACCTGCTGAATTGTAGAACAGATCCATACTGTACTGAACTTCAATTATTTTTGTTGACCAACTGAAGCTTTTTGGTATTCAGAAAACTAATGATATGCTGATAAGTGACGCCTTGTAGATACTCAATAGTTCCATGCAATTGCATGTCTTGTATATATTTTAGAGCATTTTCAAAGATAGCAGTCCATCTGAGGCTAATTAAAGTTCCATGAAATAGCCATGCTGCTTTTTGTTGGTTGTTGAGCACTTTTAAAGAAAATATTCGATCTCTTGTTTCTCTTACATTAGAGGAGTCATACATATTAGCTGCGGTGCGTATTTGATTATAGAAGAAATAGATATCTGACTATAGGATTAGGCTAGAAAGAAACCATACATATCTGATCAAAGAAGACATACATAACTGATTACAGGATTAGGATAGAAAGAAATCATTCGTATCTGATTAAAGAAGAAATACCTCAATATTAGCAGCAATGCATATCTGTACTTCTCCATCTGTAGATTTTACTATAAGAGGCCAGATCCACTTGTGGTGTTTATGCTACTTTGCCATACGTCATCTATTATTACCTTTGAGATTTGGACGATCTTGGACCACTCTTCTGCTTCTCTCTTTTGGTACCGTTGTGCCAGCGTTGGACAGTTATGGATCTCCAAACATTTAAGAGAGGATAGGTTGGAGAGTCCATCATATAGAGATTCAAGAATTGGGCAGTCCTTGATGCAAAAATCTTTAAGGTTTGTGGGAAGCAGACCCTTTGGAATGCAAATGAGAGCAAGACATCCACCAATGGTAAGAAATGAAAGAGAAGTGAGATTATAAAGACCTGAGGTATGTAGGGGTTCAAGATTCTCGCACTCTGTAAGAAAGGAGCAATTCACAATCTCCAATTGTTTAAGATTCGTCAGTTTCAGCAGCCCCTTCTGCAAGATATTTAGCTGCCCACAATTTAGAACAGAAACCACCTGAAGTGCATTTGGTAAATCCATGTTTGGAATGGACTCAAGAGCAGGGCACTCTTTGATTTCTAATCTCTGGAGGGAAGTGAGGCTACACAGTAAATTTGTGGGCAGGGACTCTAGATTCTTGCAATTGATGATCTTGAATTCTTGAACTGTAGTGGGTAACCTTGTTTCCTTGGAAGACCGAAGAGCAGGGCAATTTTCAATCACAAGTTCTTGGAGAGACGTTAGAGTGTCTAGCTTCTTAGGTAGTGACTCCAGATTCTCGCAATCGAAGATCCTCAATTCTTGAAGTGCAATAGGTAAAATCGTTTCCTGGAAGGACTCAAGAGTAGGGCAACTTTCAATTTCAAGTTCTTGGAGAAATGTTAGAGTGTGTAGCTCATTGGGTAATGACTCCAGATTCTTGCAGTCAACAATCTTCAATTCTTGAAGCGCAATGGGCAACCTTATATCCTTGAACGACAAAATAGCATGGCAACCATTTATAACTAATCTTCGTAGAGATACTAAAGCGTGTAGTCCCTTGGATAGTACCTCTAGATTCTCACAATTTGATATTACAAGAACTCGGAGTGATGTAAGGTTGTGCAGTTGTAACCCAAGGTGGTGTTGCTTGGCCACCATAGCTTCTGGCTTATTATTGCCTACATTTGCCCCACTGAGTTCAGAATCTTCAGATAACTTTTTGTGTGGCCCCACTTCGTTTGAGATTAACAATTGAAGGCTGGTTAAGTTAGCCACTCCTAGTGGAATTTTATGGAAGCTCCAGTTTCCAGGAAGACCAAGATATCGAAGGTTGATGAGATTACCCAGATTTTCAGGCAATTGTCTAAGCTTCCCACATTGAAGAAGTGCCAATATTTCTAAATTGTAAAGATGTCCAATTGAGTCAGGTAACTTGACAATGTCAGAAAATGAGAGATCAAGAAGCCTTAGATGTTTCAACTTGCCAATTGAATCAGGCAACTCAGGATCACAAATTTGGACACGTAGCACGCGAAGGACTTTGAATTGCATGTTTGATAAAAAGTGCCTTGGACTTCTTATAATATCATTTCGAGTTAGAACGGTGCGTAAGGTTTTCATGGCCTCAAATTCAGTCATGTCAACATTATAATTATCCATCATGTAAGACAAGTGACGAGTTGTAGTTAGAACTTGGGATGACTCATCATGATCTCTTCTGCAATACATTCTACTGGATACAAATTGTGCTAAATCTTGGATCAGATCATGCATCACAAATCTTAATCCTGTGTTATTAGATGATTCAAAAAATGATCTTTGAAGTCGTTTTGTTGAGTCAACAAACGGGTGAGCATGACAATGATTAGATAACTCGAAGAAGGACCTCATAAATAGTTCATCAAAATACTCAGCCCCTATATCTTCCAATCGTTTCTTTCCTTTTGGTTGAATTATACCTTCTGCCTTCCACAAGACAACTAATTCCAACTTACTGAATACATAGCCTTTGGGAAACAAAGCACAATATGTAAAGCATCTCTTCAGAAATGCAGGAAGATGATGGTAGCTCAGCATGAGTGATGGGAGAATCTCAGATTCTCTTAAATCCCATACTTCATTCTCCAAAATAGTTTTCCATTGAATATTCTCTCTTTTATCCCGTAAAAGACCAGCAAATGTCTTTATAGCCAATGGTAAACCCTTACATTTCTTCACAATCTCTTGTCCAAATAATGCCAACTTCTGATTTGCATGATGTGAATTTTCATCCATGAAAGCATGCCTTCTAACAAGAGCAAAACAAGCCTCATCTGACAAACCTTTCAAACAATGGTTGTTTGGAACAGTTCGCACGATTGACGCAACTCCTTTATTCCGTGTTGTAACCAATATCTTGCTTTCTATTGTACTGACTTCAAAAGCAGTGCTTAAAACCTCCCATCTCTCATAGTTCTCATTCCACATGTCATCTAGGACCAGTAAGAATCTTTTCTTGTTCAATGCTTCTTGAAGTTTCAGCTGTAGCAGGTCCAATGAATTTGAAGGAGGAGATGAACCAGTAGCTGACTCGAGAATTTCTTTGGTTAACCTAACCACATCAAAATCTTCAGATACACAAACCCAAGCTTTTAGATGAAAATGCTTGGTGACTTTCTCATTGTTATAAACAAGTTGAGCAAGGGTAGTTTTTCCAACTCCGCCCATGCCCACTATTGGCAGTACTGAGAAATTATTGCCATTGTTGCTGGCATGACTGACAGTTTTTTCTGAGAGTAACCATCCAACAATCTCCTCTGTGTCTTCTTCTCGGCCAAAAACTTTATATTTATTCACCAAAGAACTCGTAGGTGGCCTTTGACTGAAAAAAAAGGGCTTTGAGGACCCAAATCCCATACTGGAAACCAAACCAAGAGCAGCACCTTCTTGTGCTACACTTTTTAATCTCTGATTGATGTCCCTTACTTTTGATCCAAACCTTTTAATTCTCTGCAGCTCTTCAGCAATACTACATACCTTAGGTCCGATGCCTTTTATTCCCTCTAAAGTTCCATTGATGCCATTGATTGCAGATTTTATGCTATGGTTCGATGTAAAAGAAATACTACTTTCAGTTGATGAAGTACTGAGAGGAATGGGGTGGCGTACCTGTTGGGTTTGGTGAGCTGCTTCCAATTTCAGGTGTAAAAGTTCAGTTGCATATTCATCCAATATATCCTCTGCATCATAGAGAAGTTGCTTGAGGTGGTCCAACCACAGCTTCACAGCACCATTTGTGAATTGCTTCAGTTCAGCTTCATCTAATAAGGCCTGAATCATAACTGTTGTCCGCTTCAGTGATTCCACTTCATCCAAATCAATTTCCCATCGCAGTAAGAAGTCGAGCAACTCAGGAGAGGCAAACCTGTCAAAAGCCACCTGAAGGAAAGCCGAGAGGCAGGAACCTCCAAAAAGCTGTCCCACAGATGACATTTTCTTCTTTGAAAGAGAAAAGGAATGTAATGCAATGAAACTTATAACAACAGAAGCAGAAATCTGATGGAGAGAAGAAAGAAGAATAGGAAAGATGATGGAACTGAACACTTTTTAATGTGGAAGAGGAATGAGTTTGAAGTTCTACAGGAGGATATGGAAGTGATTGAGCTACCTTTCCTATTCAGTTGACTCTGTTATTCCCTACTTGAGTCAAACCAAAGAAAAAATGTTGACTTTATTATTCCCTACTTGAATCAAACCAAAGAAAGAAAGAAAAAAAAAAAAACTTTGACTTCATTATTCCCTACTTGAGTCAAACCAAAGAAAGAAAGAAAAAAGTTGACTTCATTATTCCCTATTTTTCAAGGCACCGGGCAAAAAAAAAAAAAAGAGCAAATTGCATTGACACTTCAAAATGAAAGCTTTAAAACACTGACATCCCATTTTATGTTTTAAAAACACAACACTCCCATTCATTTAAAAACACACTAGTCCATTCTGTCAGTAAAACCATTAAGCCACTGTTCATTTTTCCTTAATTCCAAAAATGCCCTTACCCTATCTATTCTCTATCTTCACTCGGATCACTCTGCTTCACCTGTCCACCTTCACCTCCGGTAGACTTTCTACCATAACTCTAATACTGGTGGATAACACTGTGGAGATAGAAACACACCAATGAAGAGAGTAAAATTTCCAATCAGCATTGACTGAAAAGCACAGCACGATCGCATGCTAAGAAAAACAATTTCAGATACAAGCGCGAACTAAAGTACCTCTTTACAGGAAGATCTTCCGTTCGAACTAGGGTTTCAGTTCCTGTTTTCTTTCATCGAATCAGATTGTCAACACACACGAAATTCACAATAATCTCTGCTTTTTTTCATCGAAACAGAAATGAATCCAGTGACAAATGAAAGAAGAAAATAAAAAGCCCTAAAAATTAGTGGAAGAAGCAGGCTTATCAGAGCAGGTGACAAAACAGAGCATAGGTAGCTTAGCCGCCGGAGAGGAAGCAGAGGCGAAGCGGAGAGTCGATGTGTGGTTACGGCAGATGCTGCGGCGATGGCGACAAAAAGCGGCATTGGCTGCGATGAGATCGGGTGGCCGGAATATCCCCTTCGACGTTCCTGCCGGACACGTTGCAGCGTGCGTTGGTTCGAGTTGTAGAAGGTTTGTGATGAGAACAACCTATCTGAACCATCCGGTGTTCAGGAAACTTCTGGTGCAGGCGGAAGAAGAGTGAGTACGGCTTCAACAACCAAGGACCTCTCGCCATTCCATCCGACGAGAAGCTCTTTGAAGAAATCCTTCGATTTCTCTTTCTTTCAGATTGCTCTGGTAACTCCGCTCGTTTTGTGAATCTTGAAGATTTTCAGAAGTCTTGCCACTTAGCTATTAATCTCAAAAGGGAGAAAAAGGGAAATCCTAAGCCCAACCCTGTTTGTATCGTCGGAAGAGGTCTTCTGTCTGGGCGTTCTTGAAGGCACTGCAACCGATTAGGTAAACCCAAATCAGAGCGACGACTGTGATGATGAAGAAGATGATGTTAGCCCTTCTCCATTCCTGCCTCAGATTCCCCAACAGTCCTCCTCCTTTGCAGGCGTTACAACTGTAGCAGAGCTGAGATTGATCATTGTTCCAGACATAGCAGTCAGCATCAAAATAACAAAATCATCAACTCTAGATGACAAAGTAAGAAGGAAGATTAAGAAGTGGGTAATGGGAATTTTGAAGGAAATTAAAAATTGCCTGAAGAGGGGTGATGTGAGCCATGAAGAATTGATCTGGGGTGATGAAGTCCTGGGAGCGCTTGGAGCAGACATCAGATTGGGAGAGAAAGTTCTGATCTTGGGCCAATTTTCAGAGTTGGTGACGTGATCTTGAAGCCAAGAAGAGAAGCCATAGAGATTATACTCCTTGTAATTACGGCCAAGGACGGAGTAAGAACCGTCAGTCTGGTGACGACGTTGGCGAAGACGAAGAGAATAAGGGTATTTTTGGAATTTAAAAAAAAAAAGTAAATTAACGATTTCACTAACAGAATGAACGAGTTTATTTAATGATTGGGGTGTCTGTGTTTTTTAAAGATAAAATGGGGTGCGAGTGTTTAATGAATAAGGTGACTTATTTACATATGTGCGTGGGCAACTCAGCTTTCCCATTCGGTCAAGGAATTGAAAAGCATTTGAACTTAGTTGTGGCAGTCTTGGGTTACCAAATTTGTCAACCCAAGTTTGGTATAAGATGAAATTTATTTTCCCTTCATTCCTTTTTGATTTTGATCGATCTCAAAAATGACGGCAACATGACTCAGGCTTAAGTAGACAAGTACCTAAGCCTGTGGTTGTTCATAAAGAAAGCTTCAGGTTTTTTTTTTTCTTCCAGAAAACATCTACATTCAACAGACGGCAAAATCGAGGTAGGCCAAATAGTCGCCATCTCCAGAGACTGAGCCTTCCTAGCTAGGTGGTCAACAACATAATTGACCTGTCTAGGAATAAAGTTAAAATTACATAGTTCAAAATGGAGTAAGATGTTTGATATTTGCAATGATGGGTTCTAAGTCTCTTCTAATTGGACCGACATTTTGAATGTAGCCCAGCACTTCTTTGCAATCCTATTTGATGATGACCTTTTCAAATCATTCTCCCAAAACATATAGGATCGCCCGTCTGATTGCGAGAGCCTCCCCAATTGCTGTTGATTGAAAGCAACTAAACTCTGATGCTGCTAATCTCACTCGTCATTGTGAATCTTTAATGATTTGCCCGATGCCCATATTTGGTCCACTTTCTTTGAAGCTGGCGTCACAGTTTGCTTTGAACCAACCAACTGGAGGATGCTTCCAACTTGGGAATTGTTGGAGCAGGTCCAAGTTTCTAATGGGGGTCATGCTTTGATGCTGAGACAAATAAGGTCCATTGGTTTGATTGGGCTTTTTGACTCTCCAAAATTCATCATGGGCTTGTACAGCCTTATTTGCTACATCTTCTGCCACTTCCATAGGGTTTTTGTTTTCCTTTCTAAAGAGCAAGTTGTTCCTAGCCAGCCATATGTACCAACATATGAAGATACACAAACTATAGAACTTGGGTCTATACTCTCTTCCAGCCTTCCTATACTTCTCAAGGTAGAGCTAGCCTTGGTTCTTTTAGAAACTTTCTTTTCGTTTTCTATCAAAAGTCCCAAATGGTTATTAATTTGGGTTCTTCTCCTTTAGTCTTAGTTAGCAAATACCAGATCTTTATCCCATCTCACGCCCTTCTCTCTCAAGTCAATTGTTTAAGATATTCACCCTGTCACGACTAAATTTGAAGGTTGTAAGATTTTTATGCATCTAGGGATGCTAATATAGTAGCATATGTCCTAGCAAGGAAGGTCCTATCAGTTTTTGATTGGACAAATTGATCTTAATCTTCTACATGATTGTTAAGAGCTTTGCTTGGTCGAGCTTCAAGTAATCAATGGTTTACCTAAGATCAAGTACTCCTTTTTCAGATTCGAGTCCAATCAATTTGGTGTAATGCACAAGAAGTTCGTGATCTTCTCCCTCCTCTGTCTCCTGAGCATGGTTTGAAGTATCGGTATCGAGTATCGTATCGGTTAGGTGATTTTAAGAGATGTATAGTCCTGTATCGATTATTGTATCGCTTTGGCTAATGTATTTTAGTGTAATTCAACAGAGAGACGTATCGAGATGTATCGTATTAGCTAGTATCATATGGTATCGTGGGATACTTTAGACCTTGCTCTTGAGCCTTTAAGTCTCCCTATCCTTGTGACTAGGTGGATGTTGACAAAAAAAAGAAGTTTTGTTCCACGTATTTGATCATTTGATTAATTTGTATGATAAAAGAAGAGTTTTTTTACGTGTGGATTTCTTTAGTAGACCATAAACTAATGTCGAGTCCCTTTAGTGTAATATTTTATGTGTGGGTCCCAACTATTTATAAAATATTATGTTTAAATCCCTCTAGGATTCCTTTGATTACATTTGCACTCCCTATGTTTCAAATTATTTGGCTTTCTTCTCAAACCTATTTTCACTTTCATACGAAAAAAGGAAAATCGATGAGGGGAGGGTGAAGATCAAGAAAACTAAGTTTTAAATATATTTTCAAAATTTTCTCGCGTGTAAGAAGATTCAACAACAACAAATATGTTTTTTTTTTTTTTTTTTTTTTTTGAATTTAAAACTACGTATTAGGCATAAACGGATGTTTGTAATAGAAAAAGAAATTCAAGGGGTGTAAACATAATACTTTGCAAATATAAAGAGTATATATGTACATTGCTATATAGGACTATATTTATACCCAAAATCATGAATGCTAATTAATGTCATAGTTATGCTCACCACTTAAATATAAGGGTGTCAATTGCATACCCAAAATCATTTAATCGTATCGAACCATGCTGTCTTAGATTGCACCATACCGCGCACCGTTCAAAATTTTGTACGGTACGTATTGAAACCAAATTTCTTTAGTACGGTTTCGGTTTCAGATACTCATATCATTGATATGTATCGAAACTATACCAAATTGGTACTGTACCAAATTGAGAGATATAAATATAATTTTACAATTAAAACATTTTACCTTTACCTTATTCCTAATTCGTTGTTTCAGTTTTTCGTTTCGACATTCACCATCTTCTTAGATTTACTTGCTTTGTTTTTGTTAACGTCAGATTCTATCGATTGTTTGATCGCAATTTTATTAGGTTCTTAACAAACGAATAACAAAAGTGACATGGATTCATTCGTACAAAAATTGTACTACATTAGATACCGTGTTTAAACTGTTTTTCCGCATCGACTTAATACTGAAATCGTACCGAACCGATTTTTGTAAATACCGAAACCGTTCAGTATAAATTCAGTATAGTATGGTTATGATTTTCGATATTCAAAGTTGATATCGTACCAATTGACACCCTTACTTAAATATAGGACCATTGATAACTGCCCCTCAACCCCTTTCGAAATATAGTATTTCATTCATCGTTTACTGGCCAATAGCACATAGGACATGTGTTTTATTGGATTTAACGACAGATAATGAATCTAAACCCTATTTGTATGGGGTGAGCATCAGTTATAAGGTGACCCATCATTTGGAATCTCTACCCCCAAATTAAGGGATGGGATTTATTATCTGGACCACTCTTGCTTGTTTCAATCTAATTTATTTAACCTAATATTGATGTCTAATTACAAGGTCAACCTCTAAGAGCCACGAATATTGCCATGCAATTGCATTTGAAAATAAACTAATAAATTTTTTTTTTCCGTATTAAAAGAACTAATAGATTATGTACACACGATTTAGATTGTATTAACCATACTCTAAGAGCCAGGAATATTGCCATGCAATTTCATTTGAAAATGAACTAATAATTTTTTTTTTTCATATGAAAAAGACTAATAAATTCTGTACACATGACATAGATTATATTAACAGTGCTCTAAAAGTCAAGAATATTGCCATGCAATTTCATTTGAAGATGAACTAATAATTCTTTTTTTCCTGTAAATGAAAAGAACTAATAGATTATGTACACACAACCTAGATTATGTTAACCGTGCTCGTGCTCTAAGAGTCAGGAATATTGCCACACAATTTCATTTGAAAATAAACTAATAAATTTTTTTTTCCGTAAGTGAAAAGAACTAATAGATTATGTACACACCACCTAAATTATATTAACTTTGCTCTAAGAGTTTAGGAATATTGCCATGCAATTTCATTTGAAAATGAAATAATAATTTTTTTTTTTTTGTAAATGAAATGAACTAATAGATTATGTACACAACCTAGATTTGTAAAGTATTATATATACATCTCATGAGATTCTTTGTATTACATTTTCACCCCCTCCCCCAGGCCCTCGTGTTTCAAATTATACATTAACGGTGCTCTTATTGTCAGAATAATATAGTTAAGTGATGTATCAATAGTTACTGCATTTTCAAAATTCACATGTTGTTCTTCTTTAACACTCAAATTTATTTCGACTAAGAGGTGAAGGTGAAGAACAACAATAGTCGATTCTTTTATATATATATATATTATTTCTTTCTCATTTGTAAGAAGATTTAGAAAGGGTAAATACGTTTTTTTTCTATTTAATATTAACCATATAAAGTATAAAGGGATGTTTATAATCAAAAATAGTTCAGGGATGAAAACATAATAGTTTGCAAGTTCTAGTTAGGGTCACTATTTCTATATGATGTAAAAACCCCCCCCCTTATTATTTTTTAATTATTTTTAAATAGTAATTTCTTTTGGATAGCATTGGTCCTTCTTTTAATTATATATTAAGAATAGAATATATGAATATATATATATATATATATATATTCATTGTTTACTATCAAGACACAGAATTCATGTTTTTGGAATTAGCAACATGTCATAAATCCAAATCTCTATTTGTAATCGAGGTGCGCGAATACTGGCCAGGATGAATCTCAGACAAAAAAAAAAAAAAATCTCTATTTGTATGACACGCATGACTCATGATTTACGCATGACTCATGATTTTTACGCCCCACCATTTGAAATATCTACCCAATTATTTTTCAACAAATAAATATCTACTCCAAATTAATGGATGAAATTTGTTGTTGGATTACTCTACCTGATTTTACTCTAATTTATTGTATCTAAGTATTGAAATTCATGTCCAAGGTCAATATTTTAATCTAATTTGTTCTATCTAGTACTGAAGACTCACTCTTACCATGCATTTTTCAACTCTTTAGAAAATATTTCACCAAAAACTCTTTACAAAATATAGTAGCACTAGCAAATAGGACATGGAACTTGTGGTTTTGGAATCTACTTGTATGACATTACTGACCATTTGTTTTAGGTGGCCCACCATTTGAAATATCTAACCCAAATTAATGAATGAAATTTGTTTTTGCAATATTCTTGCTTATTTTGATCTAATTTATTTTATTTAGTATTTTTTTTTTGTCAGAGGTTCATCCAAGCCAGCTTTCACGCACCTCGATTATATTTTCAAAAGGACCTTTGTCATTCGCAAAGGTCGAAACCATGACTTCTCCACTGAGAAGTATGGATCTTACCACTCTACCAACCCTGCATTGATGGGAATGCTAGTAACAACAAAAGTTGTTGCGTCTAAAAGTAGTTCAGGCTGTTCAGCAACTTGTCTAGAGCTAAAATCAATCAGAGATACATTGTTTTTATCCAAATTAACTAACTTGCTTCGACTTCAAGTCAACTCAAATTGTAGATCAGTTGTCTCAGCACTTCAAGGCCAAGAGCATTGCCAAGATTGGATCCATCTGTGTCGGAGAGGATATTTACAGTTTTGTTATAATCATCTTCTTATTTTTTGGCTCAAGGAGCAAAATAGTACTCTCTTTATTGTATAGATTTCCTTACTACCTCTAGAAAAATTAATTTAAGACCTAATATAATTCACCCTTATTCAAGGAAATAGAAGAATAAAGTTTCATGTTCAAAGTCAACGGTCTTTTTTCTTAAGGGTCAACATTTTGAAAGTCTAAGTAACTCAAGACACTTGGCAGAATTGAACTTTAGTCTTAAATGCATAGGAAAGTCCTATGAGATACATGACTGATTGATGTGAGATTTCGATTGAGATTTCAATTTTGACCATTGATTACTTAACTATCAAAATTGAAATTCATACAAAAATCTTGTTGTTCTTATTGTCAAGGCTAGATTTGAGTCTTGTGTTTTTGAGCATATTCCTAGATTGATAAACTTAATAGTCGATAACTTAGCTGGGAGGGCTATGTCCGCTAAGAGCGCAACTTTGGTTGAAAGATCTTTGTTTCCTTTCTTTTTCGGCTCAATAAAATCTCTTTAAATAAATAAAAAAAAATGAAAAGAAAAGAAAAAGGTGGTCCATTTTACCAAGCAATTTCATTTGAAAAAAAAAATAATGAAAAACACGCTAACGCGTTGACTATTGACGGTCAACAAGAGGAGTGTTTGACTTATTTACCAGTTTCCTTTTTTAAAGTGTCATTTCCGTTCTCTACTCTTCAAAGTCTCTCTCCTCCTCATCTAACCATGCGTCGTGTTCTGGCATCAAATGCCAACTCCACCATTATCTTCTCTGCAATTCTTGCTTTGTTGCTTCAGATCCCTTCAATCTCGGTAGCCGAGGATCCTTCAATCTGGTCGTGTTACAATTCCGACAACTATACTTCCGGCAGCCAATTCGAAACTAATCTCAACCAAACCTTCGCTTCTCTGTACTCAAACACTCCCTTAACTCGTTTCAACACCACCATTTCCGGCAATGCTCCCAACCTTGTGTATGGTCTCTTCCAGTGCAGAGGAGATTCCACACAAGATGAGTGCCGGAGCTGTGTCAACACTTCTGCAACTGAAATCGTTCGACGTTGTCCTAATCGAAAACAAGGATCGATACGTTATTGGGGTTGTGTCTTGCGCTTCTCGGACTCGGACTTTTTCGGCAAAATCGACGGCCAAAGCCCCATAATGTACTACTACACATTGGATAATGTCACAGATGTGACTCTCTTTAACGAGAAGGTTGGAGGATTAATGGATTATTTGTCGAATACTGCTGCTGAAAGCCCTTCAAGATTCGCAACTGGAAGGAACAGCTCTGTCAACGTTTTTCAATCTATATATGGGATGTTGCAGTGCACGAGCGACTTGTCGAGCAGTGACTGCTACGGTTGCCTGCGAAACATAATTGCAGACATTCCAAGTTGTTGTAATTGGAGATCGGGGGGGAATGTTTATACAGTTAGCTGCTTCTTAAGGTATGATTCTTATTCCTTCTTTGCCTTATTGTCTCCGCCTCCGCCGTCCTCAATACAAGCTTCTCCGCCGGCTGTTGATGCTGGGGGCACCAATACGACACAAGGTAAAGGCTATCGTTCTCTTTCACTCTTCTCTCTCTGATTTTCTCTCTTAGATTACCATTGATGGGCCATGAGTAGCATCCCTAACTACCAATTTCAAGAACAACTTCTGTGTTTGCAGGGAAAGGGATAAGTACATCCACCATTGTTATTATTAGTACTGTAGTTCCAGCGGTTATAGTTGTTGTCTCTTATGTATGTTGTTGTAAGAAGAGGAAGCTAAAGAGTGAAGATGATGGTGAGCAACTATGTTTTAGGAGGAAGCTAAAGAGTGAAGATGATGGTGAGCAACTATGTTTTAGATATTTATTGTCTTCTATATTTTATATTGGTTTCCATATCTTCAAGGACATTTTTTTGAAGCTAAAAACCTTAAAAGTGGATTAATTTCATTAGATCATGGTGACAGTGGGAAGAACCAGATGGAGATGTGTAGGGAAAGCATTAAAAATACCAATTGAAAGTAGCTCTGGTGAAACATTTGATTGAGCTTTGGCTAACTACTATCCTTTGCTAATCCCAACTAAATGGAGTTGGTTACACAAGTCTTTTGCCCTATTTGAAGCCATACTAGAAATGAGATACAAGGCTTAAGCTATGCATACCCTTTTTGACCATGTCTCCTAATGTTATCTTAGGTTTATCACTAGTTCTTCTAATTCCTTCATTCTAGATTAAATCAGTTCTTTGTATAGGGGCACTTAAAAGCCTGTGTTGAATGTGGCTGTGCCACCTTAATGGGTTTTCTCGTAGTTATTCTCAGACCGGCACTAATATGTTGATCATTTACCATATCTTCTTAGTTTTGCCGCTCATCCATTTTAGCATCCTCATTTCTGCATTATATTTGGCAAATATTGATTTTTTTTTTTTTTTTTTTTCCTTTCGGTGGTGGTGTGTGGGGGATCCATTTAAGGTCTAGGTGATGTTAGCATGGTGCAGTCCTTCCAGTTTGACTTCGAAACAATACGAGCTGCCACAGCCGATTTTTCTGACTTGAATAAGCTTGGACAAGGTGGATTTGGTCCCGTTTACAAGGTAATGATACAAAATTGTGATACAAAGTCTACAAGAATTTTTTTACATTTACAGTTTAAAGTTGCATATCAATTTTTGAAGATGGTTGTAGATCATCCATACGAGTATACACTTTTGCTAGTATCCCCTAATAGAAATGGAGTACAGGGTAAGCTTTTGAGTGGACAAGAAATTGCTGTGAAGAGGCTTTCTGGAAATTCTACACAAGGTGAAAAAGAATTTAAGAATGAAGTGGTCTTAGTGGCCAAGTTGCAGCATAGGAATCTCGTTAGGCTCCTTGGCTTCAGCTTACAAGGAAAAGAAAAGCTTCTGATCTATGAGTTCTTGCCAAATACAAGCCTCGATCACTTCATATTTGGTTAGACGCTGTTTCTGCTTCTCTTTTCAATTGTATTTCTTTCTATTTTCTCAAGATTATTGGCTGCAGAAAGATTAAAAGTATTATCCCTTTTATCTGATGCAAAGTAGTATGCTGATAAGATGTCTGGCTGGAGAAGAGTACCTCTGATTTTACAAAAGATAACCAATGTGGAACCTTTCATATTTCCTTTTCAAATATATCTCTACATCCGTTATTTTATGTACAAAGCTTCATTATGAGAACCAATTCAATTTAATGATTCGTAAACCGAATATGTGGTTGTCATGATTATTTTAGAAACTGCATATGGAACTGTTATGAGTATTTGGAAACTGCATTCATACCTGAATCCTAATTTGATCTTTTTCTGCATGAACATGTAGATCCAATCAAATGCACCCTACTGAACTGGGAAAAGCGTTATAAAATCATATGCGGCATTGCTCGAGGGCTTCTCTATCTTCATGAAGATTCTCAACTTAGGATTATACATCGAGATCTCAAAGCCAGCAATGTTTTGTTAGATGAGGAAATGAACCCAAAAATTTCAGATTTTGGTATGGCAAAGCTTTTTGTCATCGACCAAACTCAAAATACGAATAGGATTGTCGGAACATAGTAAGTGTAAATTTCATGATCCTATTATTGATCTTAATCATCACTCTAGAATTTATGAGATAAACTACACATTGGCCAAACATTCTTTAGATATCTTTGATGGAGGTAAATAGGTGTTTCTTCTTCTTCTTCTTCTTTTTTATTTGTAGACATTCTTGCACTCCCCTAGGCTCAAATTTTTTGAAGTTTATCATGTTGCATTTTATTTAGTTCTGTGTTAATAGAGTAGTAGGTTTGTATTTCATTTTTGTCGAATATCCCATTTCATTGACCATGAAATAAAAAATAAAAAATTCCTTTTACTGTTATAACTAACGGATTGAGATGCAATGCAGTGGATATATGGCTCCAGAGTATGCATTACATGGGTTCTTCTCAGTTAAGTCAGATGTCTATAGTTTTGGTGTCTTACTTCTGGAAATTGTGAGTGGAAGGAAGAGTCTCAGTCAAGAGCACAATGAGGACCTTCTTTGCTATGTGAGTATGAACTGTAGATGTAAAATAGTTACTTCATAAGGAGTTCAGTCAGGGAAGCTGAAAGTGCACCAGAGGTGGCAATAGACTTCCCACAGTGATTTTGAAGTCTAAGAGTTTTGAGACACCAGGGTGTAAAAGAAAATGCATAGCAATAGTTGAGTGACTTAAAGTCCCCCTCTCAAGGTATAAAGACAGGGATTCTAAAAATGGAATTGTGATGCCGATCAGAATTGGCCTGCATATTATGCAATTTTTTTTTGCTTTTCAGAAAGAAAACCTATTTCTTTATTTGCTTATGTTGATAAATTCTTTTAGGCATGGAGACATTGGAAGGAGAACACGGCCTTGGAGTTTATAGATGCAACTTTGAGAGGGAATTGTTCAATAAGAGAAGTAATGCGGTGCATTCACATTGGACTGTTATGTGTTCAAGAAGAAGTAGCTGACAGACCTACCATGGCATCAGTTAATCTCATGTTCAGCAGCTCATCTCTCACTCTCCAAATACCAGCATCACCTGCCCATTTTGGTTATGACAGAAATGACCTTGAAAACTCTTCATCACTGAATTACTCAAGTTCATCCACATCTAAGCCCAAACCAATGTCTATCAATGGTGCATCTATTACAGAGCTTCACCCTCGGTGAGATACAAAGGAAAAGTAGTCCACAAGAGTTGAAATCACATATTGTTATCACAGAATTGTTCTTATGGTAGCTATTCAGAAACACAAGAGGGCTTATGATTTTTTTGGAGGTCAGCAAGACAGAACTGAACTGCTTATTTTGATAACTTTTATACCTGCCAAAAGGTTGGGAGAATGTATGGTAGTAACATTGTCATATATGAACAGAAACAAATGAGGTACATGATTATACCATTAGTATTGAAGTTCATGTCTAAGGTCAACATTTTATTCTAATTTGTTGTATCCAGTATTGAAGACTTTGGACTCTTACCATACATTTCAACTCTTTAAAAAATATTTCACCAAGAACTCTTTACAAAATACAATATTTCTTTCATCGTTTATTTAGCATATAGGACATAAAACACGTATTTTTGGATTTAGCAGCATGTAATGATGAATCTCCTTTTGAAGTCAACATTTTTTTTTTTATTTCTTGAAGGGTCAACATTCTGAGAGTTGGGAGACTCTGGACTCAATTTCATTTGAAAAAGAACTTACTAAAAACACGTTAACGAGTTTACTAGCCTAAGTGAGAGATTGTAAAGTTTATCCTAAGCAATATATGGGCTTGGATTAATTATTGGGATTAATAATTGATGGGGGTCTCAATTTATCGGGCTGATACACTTCCATTAGGTTTGAGATAGGCCAAACCGGTCAATTGTGGAATTGGACTAGGGGTTAGGATTGCTATTATAAATAGCTATGATGGGGTCTTTCCAATCCCTTAAGTTCTTTTGTTTTCTTCTCTCTTCACAAAAAAAATGTACAATAGAAAAGACGAGAAGATTGGAGAAGATTTTGTCACTCTGCAGATTTGACATTCAAGGTTTGGATTAATTTTCTTTAACATACGTTTGGTGTAAGGTAATGCCCGATACTTTCTAAATATCATAGTGTATTTTAGTTCTTGTATGATTTTTAATTGATTAGGGTTTTGGGGAAAATCGTAGAAGTTCTAACAAAGAGATTATCCAAATGTGTTATCAGATTTAGCATGTGTGGTGCCTGATACGGAGATGAGTTTCTTTGACTCCAGAGAGCACAATATGCTCTACAGTCCTTAGCATCATTTCTTGTAAAGTCTTTCGGTAATAGGGTGGTCTAACATTTCATAAAGAGATTCTACTTTCAAATGCATTTTAATGCTTTAGTACCAATGAGGGTAATTTGGTCCATTGAATTTGTAGTAACAAATAAAATTAAGGCAGTTGAGATTGATAGCAGCTATTACAAGATAATAAGTGTGATATCCCTCACTCGACCCTAACTTGATTGTATTGTAGGTCTAGAACCCAAGAGAGCTAGTGCGATTATGTTATGGATGTCACACCCTACCCAGCCTCATTCAAACTTATCCAAATATTTGTGGGGTTTGATATACTACAAGATTTAGTTCATAGCCTATCCATAGCCACGTAACACTATAATATAATCCAATAGCAAATGGCTAAAAATGTATCAAATATCAAAGTTATTACAGTCATCCAAAGTGTTAAACAAAGTTAATCCAAGTCATAATTAGAGTTTAAAAGAATGAAAATGATTAACAGTGGAAGTCTAAATGGTATTAAGAAAGGTGTAGAGTATTCAACAGTGTTGCCTAACAATACGATAAATAATGTATAATAATGAAATCAAGGCAACAATGTCTTCATAAAATCTCCCCAGAGTTTCAAAATGACTGGACTCCATAGGAGCAGTCCGAACAATGACATGACTCTCTGTTCACCTCAATGTCCTCTCTTGCCAGTTCTTCATAGGACTCTACTGGCGGCGAACTCTCCAGGTAAATGGTGTCCTCATAACTTGCAACATAATCTAAGAAGAATATATATAGTAGAGTGAGTTCTATAGAACTCAATGATGTCAACATAAACAGACATCGTGCATCCATCACACACATCAATATGCAATATAAATATATTGAGATAATAAATGAATTATGCAAATATGTTTGTAAATTCTAACAAGTGTAGTCTCTATGGTAGACATGCATTAAGTTATAATACTAGCCTCCTCTGAGAGGTCTTGTCACTCTCCCTTAAGGATTAGTTACCTCTATTGGGAATATGTGGCAATGGGATTAAGTCACATCATACTGTGGGTCAAGGATTAGTTCTCTACTCTCTCACCAACACCATTTGGTGTAAGTATTGTATTGGCACGTGTTAAGGATAAATCTAACCCAATGCAAAGTCATATATGTCTCATGCTACATGTGATTCAGATGCATTCCCTCATGCCTAGTGCCCTTTTGGTTCTAGTATCTTCTCACATAGGGATGTTGTTTTCCATGAAAATCACACATCATGCTGTACTAACATCTCGTAACCTTATGGTTGTCCACATATGCATAGGCAGATGCCCTCTTGGCTTCTTCACGAAATCACACATCATTCTGAATGACAACAGGACTCAGCGACTGTCAATCACGAGTCACTTAGCTTCAATACCCATGCCTAATGGATAGTAGTACTCATTAGGGTTACTAATAGATGCAATCTAGACACCTACTGTGTGAAATCCTCTGGATTTTAACCCTTTAACCCATGGTTTTAGGACCGCAAACCCGGAACTCGAATAGGAGACAATTGTGGTTCATTCAAGTTGAGCCCGAAGGTTCAGAAATGGACCCCATGGTAGTGGATCCTAATGATGATTCTACCACTCTCCTAGAGTTTAAGAGGAGAGAGAAAGTCAATCATAAAGGCATTAAAAAGAGATTTTGGCACGTCCGAAAACCGATGAAGGAGAATCCAAACGACAAGGTAAATATATCTAAACGTAGGTCTTTGAAAGACCTTTCTTTCAAATAAAAATTCATCAGAATCAGACCTGGTTGAGGGGTCAAGCAAGGGCTGGTTAGCAGCATTGATTCAACCGCCCATGCCTAGTTAAGGGCAGTTTTCGAAAAATGGGTTTAAAAACCCTATTTTATGCCTCCACTCATCATAAAGCGTATTTTTTATTGCTAGAGTGGGGCTGAGGGTTTGGGAGAAGAGAAAACCAACGGAGATTGTGGATTCCATAGGCACTTGCTACACTTGCAGTTGACCCTTTACACTGGACGATGCTCTGTGCTTCCTTAGTGAGGATTAAGCATAATTAGTGCCACATGTAGCGCTAGCTAGTAGAAACCAAGACTCGCCAGCAGGACATGTATCGGTGATTGAGGGACCGGGATTATTGCATAGGCCACAGGAAGTGTCGAACCCTTGACCTCTTCACTAAGAAGTGTCGATCATTATCAACTAGTCTTGTAACTTGTTTTCTTTTATATTGGTTTACATCACTCCAATATTAAGTGATTCTTAAGAATCAATGTACGTATGATTTGCTTCATTGGTAGTCTTGAAGCTATTCTCTATGTTGAAGAACAACATTTGGCTTTGAAAATATTTTAAGCTCTTACTTACAATTTTGACCTTGTAAATGAATAATAATAATAATAAATAAATGTATTCTCTCATATCCAGATGAATCATCTTTTTTTATTTGGGGTATTGGTGCTTTTTTTAATACTGGAAGTGAAATGTCGTCCGCAAGGGTCAAGCCCAAGACCTCTCCACTGAGAAGTATGAATCTTTACCAACCAACCCTGCATTGGCCCAAATAGATCATCTTGAACCAAACTTTCACCATCTTTGCATCCCCACCCTTTAAAAGAAATTGAGGTTCATCTAGGTTAGGTTTTACGCATTTCAACTGTATCTCCAGAGGGGTAGCTAAGTTGTAAACATAACACATGGGTTTGGTTAGGTTTTACGCATTTCAACTGTATCTCCAGAGGGGTAGCTAAGTTGTAAACATAACACATGGTTTTGCCCTTGATTTCAAAAATATTTCAACTGATCTTACTCTTATATTATGAGGTGTTAGTCTTCGTCAACTGAGCCAAATCTTAGCCTTGAAGTTAGATACTCATTGAGTCAGTTTATGAGAGTTAAAAATAGCGCAAGACCTTATGCGAGAGGATGATCTAGATCCTCTGTGTCTAGGCAGGGTGTGCGTTTGCTCGGACAATACCCTGTCCGAGGTACAGCTGCACCCACCCAGATACCATCATCTGGATGAATGTCCATACGCACACCCTGTCCAAATGCAGAGGATCTGCGTGCTAGGCGGGGAAGTATTATAGAAGGGCAAATGGTCTTTTACAAAGGGAAAGGAGAGGCTGAGATGTTCTGATCCTGGAATCCCTATTGAATTGTTATGGTGACGATGCAACCCCAATCCTTCCAAAAATTTTGAATCCATGTTCGTTAGGTTTTTTAGCCCAACGACTTATCTGTGTTGCCCGCCAAGGTACTCCATAGGAAAATTTTCATTCTCTTCCGTCAATCACCAATGTCAATCCCTCCTCAAGGCTTGTTCTTGCATGCAAGAGCTAGCCCAGATTCACGCTCATCTCTGCACCAGTGGGTTTCTCTCCGATGGGTTTCTTATCAGTGAAATCCTGCGATTTTCTTCGCTGTCGCCATCAGGAAGCCTAGATTACGCACGATCACTTCTCTTTCATTCCCCTGATACTATCCCATCTTCGTGCTGGAACCATGTTATTAGGGGTTATGTCGGAAAAGATTGTCCCAGAGAAGCTATTGCAGTTTTCCTCGATATGCGGAGGCGAGGAGGAAGACCCAATAAACTCACCTTCCCCTTTCTTCTTAAGGCGTGCGCTCGTCTCTCGGCTCTTTCCGAGGGGAGGCAAATACAAGCAGAGGTAATCAAGAATGGAGTTGATTCGGATGTCTATGTTCAAAACTCGTTAATTCATTTTTATGGTTGTTGTCATGAGATTTCGAATGCACGTTATGTGTTTGATAGAATGCTTGTGAGAACAGTCGTCTCTTGGAATGCCATTATCTGCGCATATGTTGAAAGATCCCAATTTGATGATTCTATTGGTCTTTTTGCCGAGATGAGACTTAATGGGATTATACCAGATGAGGCTTCCATGGTTGTCTTGCTCTCTGCTTGTGCTGAGCTTGGGAACCTGAACTTGGGGAAGTGGGCACATTGTCAAGCCATAGAAACTGGGTTGTTAATAAATTGTCGACTGGGTACAGCTCTTGTTGACATGTATGCTAAGTGTGGTAATGTAAGTTACGCCGGCCTAATGTTCGAGAGAATGCTCGACAGAAACGTGTGGACATGGAGTGCCATGATCTCGGGGTTGGCTCATCATGGTTTGGCAAAGGAAGCCCTTGATCTTTTTCTTGAGATGAGTAAGCGACCAATTAAGCCTAATTATGTGACTTTCCTTGGGGTCCTCTGTGCGTGTAGCCATGCAGGTTTAGTGGATGATGGATTGAGGTTCTTTCATGACATGAAACATGTGCATGGCATTGAACCAAAGATGACACATTATGGTGCCATGGTCGATATTTTAGCCCGTGCAGGTCATCTTACAGAGGCTTATAAGTTTATTCTGCAGATGCCTGTTGATCCTGATCCTGTTGTATGGAGGACATTGCTCAGTGCTTGCAGCAGCCATGACCCCAGTGGTAGTACTGGGATTCTGGAGAAGGTTAGAAACAAGTTACTTAAGTTGGAACCCAGGAGAAGTGGGAATTTTGTGATAGTTGCGAACCTCTATGCAGAAGTAGGGCTGTGGAAGGAAGCATCAGATATCAGGAGGACGATGAGGGTTAGCGGAATTAAGAAGATGGCAGGAGAGAGTTGCATTCAAATAGGTGGTTGTATCCATAAATTTTTTTCAGGGGTTGATTCCTTGGTCGACCATGAGAGAATTTACTGGTTGCTTCATGGATTGTACTTGCACATGAAGATGGTTGACTGAACTTCCCAGATATCAAGTTCCTGCCATAACATATAACATGCTAGTATGGTGTTCTTGATCGAATGATGCACAAAAGACCTCGATGTAACAGTAAGGTTGCTGGTTGCTCCATTATAACTTATTGATTGCAGGATCAAGGTGAAGAATGGTCTCTCCACAAAGCACAGGGAAAGGCCGCAAGCCTGGAAACATGCCACATCTAATCCACTAGAAATCTGAGTGTTGAAAAGGTGTGGGGTGTGCATAGAAATGGATGTTCCGAAATTTTGCACCTAATACGTATTACTTTCACCCCTTGACCTGCCTTATATGACATCTCTGTAAGCCAGATCAGCATCAGTATAACACTGAAGACATCGACCAACAGTTAGAATTTTACATTCACATTTATATCCATTTAAGAGAACTCATGCTATAAAAGAATGTCTTGAAATTGTTTGGATTTGTGTGAACTAAATCCATCTGAGTATAATTAGGTACAAATCTATGATTATGCTATTCGACCAAATTCAATCTCCAGGTATGTCAGTTGCTGCGTATGTCTCCCCTTCTGTACCTTAGGCTCAAAGGTTCTGGAAGCACATCTTCATGATGTTTTACATGGTTTCGGTTTCTCCTAAATGGGGTATGAAGCTCTGGCTTCTGCATGCACAGTTGCATTTATCCAGAAGTCCTTAATTTTGGAGCTGCTACTGATAATGCCCCTACAACATCCATTCAAAAATCTAGCATCGGTTTAATACAAACTAGCAAACTCCCAGGGCTACATAAACATATCAATCTTCATTGTTGTTATTTTTCCTCACCTTTTCTCTTTTATTTTTACTTACATAATACAAAGTTCATAAACCCTAGCAACTAAAATCCCTTCCTAGACAAAGCTGACAAAGTTCTCATCTATGAGACTAATGAAAAACTCCACGCAGTTTCAAGAAAACTCATCTTCCATAGATTTCTCAAGGAGTAACATACACTGAGAAATCCCTCAAAGAAGAGATAACTATTATCGGTTTTATGGATAACTGAAAGACTTTTAATGTGGACCAAAAAGAAGGGAAACAGTCAAAATTGAAACCCATAGTGTAACTAGGAAGAGCAGCTCATGACAAGAAAGCCTGCACAATGCCAGAAAAATAATGTGATCTTCAATAACAATCTACGCCTGTTCTGCATCAGAAGAGTACCAATCATCACTTGAAGATGAAACCTTCCTTGAGCCATCAACTGATCTCACCCAAAAAATATACATGTAGTGATTAGAGGTGAAAGGATTGAGGAAACATTCACTTCACAATCTTCTTTGCAGATCTGCAAGTTCCATTCATAAATGCTCTGCAAATAAACTCCGGTTTTCCACTTTGTGTTGAGGCTTGGGAGGCATAATCTTCTTTGCACATTTGCGAGTTCTGTTCATAAACAATCTTCAAATAAACTCAGATTTTCCACTTTGGGTTGAAGCTTTGGATCAACTACTCGGAAGAGAATGAGCAGAGGCAAATGGAGAGAAGCTTGCTGCTGACTCACTACAATGTAGCACATTAGGCTGCTGACTGGATGACCCAAGATAACTTGATGAAGCATTGGAAGGACTTGGAGCATAAGGACACGTATATCTTGAGCTAAGAGAAGAAACTGGCGGGTAGCCCATCGAGTGTGGCAAGACCAGGTAGGAAGTACGAGATCTTTGGGAAGATGCATTCCTGAGATCTGCTAAGCTTCTGCTTGGGGTGAGGGCAGATGAATTGCCATAGGACCTAAAAGAATGATTTACAGGAGTTCCAGAAAAGGAGTGAACATGAGATACTGATGGGGACCTCGACGATGCTGGGGCTATTTGTATGGCAGATGATGACGCAACTGATGATGCTCTGGAGGATGACAATCCCACAGAGGAGGCTGACCTAGATGAAAGTAATGGGGTGCACTCAGATGCTGGAGGCTCACCAGTGCTTGACCTAGCATCACGCTTGCAAACAGGACAAAATGTCCGCCATGCAGTGAGCCAAGAATCTACACAAGCAGCATGGAACTCTGCAGAATTTCCAAAAGCACATGGTTAACTTCATTCAGATATGACAAGCACAATGAAACGTCAATCTTAAGTCTAAATTATAGAAATAGAATTGTGGAGTTTGCATCAAAATGAAAATTCAAAAATCTACACTGCACGGCAAAGACTAATCAAATTACAGATCTCAAGAAAAGAACAATAAAATCCTATATGATGGCTGTTCTAGTTTCAATGGACAAGGTCAAACAAGGAACACTAATTATACGAAAAAAAAAAAAAAAAAAAGAGCAGCAGAGTTCAGGCCAGACAAATGATTCAACATAAAAAAAATATAATTATAAGAACAAAACATTAAATTATAGTCAGGTTTTCAATGTATACACAAACCCTCCCTCCCACCCCCCAAAAAAAAACCAATTAGTCTTTATCTCCAATCTATTACTTTCATCTATATGGGCATCTTGAGCTGTCCAATAGAAGTAAGAATGCTTCCCAAAGTTAAGTTTTCGATCCAATGGTCCAAAGAGTTGAACAAGTATACAACCAATTTATACAAAACGATTTGCAAAGAAGAACCATGGCTTCCCCATTGACCAGAAAAATAAAGTCTAATGTCCAGTAATATTGAGTTCAGTGATTACATACTGTGACGGCATGGTAATATTCTGATCTTCTCACCAGCAACATAGTCCTCAAGGCATATGGCACATGTCATTGAAGTACAGTTATCTTCTAAAACTGATGTGAATATCAGGCTAGGCATAGCTTTCACTAGACGACTGCTCATACCATGGAACTCCCGAACTCGACTAGAATGAGTCCGTTCTCGTCTCACATAACGTCTGCGAACGAAGAAACAAGTAGCCAGTACAATTGACATAGATAGAAGAGAGACAAAAGAGACAACCATGATTGACCATGCTGAATTTTCAAAGGTGGGCAGAATCCAGAGTCCCATGTTGGGAACGCCAGCATACTGTTTGAGTGCTTCCCCCGATGCTTTGGATAGAAACACGGCATCTATTTTGACACCTACCGAACTTCCTTCCACTGCAATTTTTACAGGATAATGGATTAAGAAGGGTGTAGTTTCAATGTAATACAATTTGAATACTCTGAAAATCACATGACATAATAGTGGAAATAGTCTACAGAAGAATAAAATACAATGGTTCCTTCACAAATACACAGGTGCCTCAGTAAGGGGTTCTGTTTAGTCTCTTGCTGGTACTCTGCATCCCGTTTTATACAAATATTGTAAAATTATCGATTTCATGTAGAATCATTCCAGTTGTTCTTTTTTCATGAAGTTGGAAGCATTTCCAGTCCAGGAAGCATCACAACAAGTGAGTCCCATTTCTTCATCTAACCAACCAAAATAAATTTGTTTATCAAATTTGATTTGTTCATAATGGGAGTATATATAGGTCATACATACATTACAGTATCGTCTTCAAAACTAGTTTAAAACCATCCCATGTTTCTAGAGGGATCCTTCAGTCCTTGCATAGTTGACTTCAAGCTAATGGGAGTATATTTAGGTGACAAACACACATACATTACAGGAATGACCTCAATGCTAGTTTAGCACCAGCACCATCCCATATTTCCAAAGGCACCTTTGAATCCATGCATAGTTGACTTCAAGTTGTATCAAGACAATTATATAGCTCCAACCCAGAAGCCATACAGTACGCTTGATTTACTAGCATTCCCTAAATGTCAGACAACTGGAAAAAATAACAGTTGAAAATGGCAAGGCACTTGCAAGAGATTTAAACCCTGGAATATTCCACTAGTACAACAATAGTTGAAGCTTAGAGAACAATTTTGGAGCAAAACTGTAACAGTAAGCAATAGAGAAAGAAAGGTTGCACATTACTTGCAATCAAACCATCACTATCTTCATTGTTGTAGATAATTGCTGCTTTAAACCCAGCGTCTTGTGCCTTTCTAACTTTATCCTCAAATGTACATCCACCTCTAATAATCAACACAAATGAAGCATTTGCACCTTTGCCTCTATCAACTTTATTAGTCAATGGCAAGCAAGCATTTTGGGGCTCAGCCACAAACAAGCTCCCACACTTTCCTGATTCTTTAACCGTCGGAGCTGCATGACCAGGAGAGAAAAAGTACATTATAAATTTGATCAATTGGACACTAATTCCATAAATTCACTACCATTCTAAGCTTAATTTCCTGTAAGAAGATTGTGCAAGAAAATTGCCTGAACAGAGTACAACTTTTTAATCAAATTGAAACCAAAAAGTCTGAGAGAGATCCTTAAGCATACCAAAATTGGCTTCCTGGTCGTCAAACGACAGAGTAACATTGTTCCCCATCAACACCACTTTCGCAGTCGCAGTTGTAATCATCAGAGACAAAATAACATACGATAGAAGGAAAATATACGCCAGCCCCTTAATATGCTGACCCTTTCTTATGCTTCTCCGAGCCATGAAGGTCATTACCAGGTGTGAAGAAAGTAAATAAACTACAAAAACGAAAACCCAAAATTGCATACAATAAGAAAACCAGGAAATTTTTTTTTATCTATCAGTAATAAAGTCAATCCTTCAAATCTTCAGCTACCCATTTGGGCATGCTTCCTGATTTCTTCCACCTATCAACGCAGCACAAAAACCCCAAACCCCAATTTTTTTTCACTTACCCATTTTCAGCACTGATAGAGAAATAACGATAGAAAAGCAATTCATCCAAAAAAACGAAAAAACGATAGAAAACGAAACAGATCTGGAGCAAAACAAAATCAAACATAAAAAATTAACCCAGAATCCCAAAGAAGGGAAAGAATGAGTTTTGGGACAATTGAAGCCAAAAGGGTACATACCTGATTAAACCCAACAAAGGACGGGATTGACGGAAAGAGAAAGCTAAAAACTAATAGAACTGCTACATTCTGGGTATGGAGAGGTTGGCACCAAAACATCAGCTTCCATGCTTCCTCTTGTCTTCCTCCTTCAGCGCGTCCTTTCTGATAATTCCTTCCTTAATTTACTAGTCGCTGAAGATGGTTGGAAACAAACAGATTTTCGACCCCTTTTCCTCGTTTTGATCTGTAAGTTGTGCAAACTCCCGTGACAGCGAGGTTTTGAGGATTGAAATTGCCGTCATTGCGACAAAGCGTTACTGGAATTAAAACTAAACCAAAATAGTAACCAAGTATATTCATAATCTTAGTTAATCGTTCCATGCATATCCTTTCAACACCGTTACACCGCCAAAATAATGCTTGGAAAAACCTTTTTTATATTTTCAGAAATTCTTATTCTTATCAAACAAGGTTTTGTCCTCTCGGCCAGGTTTTGACATGTCAATGTCTTTTTTTTTAATTTCTTTCATTTTCTTTCCTTATTAGACTTTATAGTGAATTTCGTAGAAGAACCCATTTGATTTGAAGTCTTAGATTAACTTTTAGATCAGTTTCGATTTAGATTTAGAGTATCTTGACTTCTTGTTGTCTATCTTGTTTATGTTTGCGTCTTACATTATTGTATGGTCAACTGATTCAACACTTAAAAGAAAACTCATTTATCTTTCATTTTAACTCATGATAATCCTTCCCTAAAAGAAATTGGAACACTATTTTTTTTTTTTTGGTTTGGGTGGCCGGGTGCCTGGTAAGTTTGAGGCCCCTCCCTTGCGTGGGTTCCGACGGGGGCCGTCCGGGGGGGGAGGAGGCCTCCGTGGGGGCAGTCCCGCCCCTTGTTGGGCGGCTTATTGTTGTTGTTGTTGTTGTTGTTGTTGTTTGTTAGATAATTTGACCACCATTAAACCTAGCGATAGGAGCATTTGACACCATATATTAAATATGTCTAATAGCATAATCTTCAAGAGAAGGATATACGTAGTTTAGGGCTAGTATCTATTTTATCAGAAATTTTGGGATTTGACTAACCTTGATCTTGTAGTTTAATCTTTGAATTTTTTTGAACATGACACATTACTAGATGAAGTAAATGATACTTATGTTTGCTTGATGCCAAAGTGCAGCAATCCAGAGACCATACAACAATATGGGCCAATCAATCTCAATAATGTGGCAATGAGAATCATATCAAAGGTGATGCCCTCAGATTGCAACCCCTGCTAACTGGTCTGGTTTCCCCTCTACAATCTACTTTTATCCCTTCTTGAAGCATATCAGATAATATATTTACAGAACATGAAAATTTTCACCATATAAGAAAGAGGAGAAAGAGGAGCAAGGGGAAAGGAAAATTTTTATGAATTAATGTGGATATGCAAAAAGCATATGATTGATTGAATTGGGACTTTGTGGAACAAGTTTTGTTGACATATGGCTTCTCACCAATATGGATGGACAAGGTAATGAAGTGTGCCAGATTGATGGCAAATCCTAATAGGTGGTTCATCCAAAGGGAAAGTGTGAAATCCCCCAAAACTTTAACCCAAAAATCCATATTGTAGGTCCGAAAATTCGGATGTTGGTACAAAGCAACTGTGGGTCATCCAAGCTGAAACCATTGGATTGAATTATGAACCAATGGAAGTAGATGGAGATGATGCTGAGTTGGGAATTCTGTTAAAATTTGAAAGAAGATCCAACTTGGATGTTGATGGATTTGGTAGATGGATCAATAATATAGTGATGACACATATAAAAGGTCTTTGAAACTCTGGTAAGACTCTTCTATAGCATAGAATAAGACTAAGGAAGAGATAGGACATTCAAGGCCTTGAATTCAATCTTGGAACAAAAGAACCAGGCTTCAGGGGAAAAAAGTATTTTTGAAAATTTGATTTTTGAAGCTCTTTTTTAATGATTTTTTATTCTAAAACATGTCATTATGTTCTAAAATAGTCAAAGAACGTCAGAGTTCTTCAAGAGAACCCTCTTTAAGGTGAAGGAAGGTGTGGAAAGCATCCATCAAGAGTTTTGATTGCCATTTCGCTTTCTAAATGGTTAGTACTTTTCATTATAATTCTCTTCTTTTGATTGATTCTTCCTATTGCTAGACCGAATCCTCATTCACTTTGGCTCATCCGTGAATCTTGCAGTTAGATTTCAAAAAAAACCTAATATAGAATTTGTTAGATTTTTTTTTTAATCTCTAAACTAAGTTAAATAATGTTCTAGTATGATTTCAAAACTTTCTAAATAATTTTGGAGTTGTTTTTAGAACCCAAACGGGAAGTTTCCTACTGATCTAAGCCAAATTTGTCCGTAAATAGAAGGCTGGTTGATTGCTCTGGTTGCCCCAGGCGACCCACCCAAGCTTTGGTAGATTCATGGCCAAGTTGATTGCTTTGGTTGCCCTAGGCAACCCACCCATTGCCAAGTTGGTTGTTTGTTTCTCTTTTCAATATCATACTTCTAGGGTTGTTTATAACTTTGAACCAACATGTTAATAGGAATTATTGGGAAGTGTGAACACGCTATTTGACCTAATTTACAATTTACAATTTACAAATCGATAGCAAAGTGAGGACGTTCACTTGCACATAACCATTGTTACATTCTCAATTGCCATGAAACTTACTTATATGATTACATGTTGTTGATTTAAGGTTTATGAATGATTATTATGACTCTGAAATTTTAGTATACATGTGATTTATAATGCATTTGATATATGGATCAACATGTGACTTTATGGACTTAAATTGATTTATGACTTGAGAATGTGATTGAACTTTCTTGCTATGTGAATGTAAGTCGTCATTGTAAATTGGGGAATACCTATTCATGTGTTTCTGTCTTGGACCATCGGTGGAGGTGGTATGAGACACAATCCTAAGATGCCTCTTAGTGCTTTTCACGATTATTGGATGCCATGACTATGAAGTTTAGTGGAGTTTGGTTAGGTACCTTGTCATATCATCACACTATCGGAGGGGTATTGATGTCGAGTGACCCGTGGAAATGGTATATGGTTGGTAGGTTCCCAAGAATGCGAGAAGCATGAGGGGACACAACATTGTCGTGGGGTCATTCATTGGTAGGGTTGATATAATAGACTTGGGTTTGTGGGGGCCCAAGAAGGTGAGAAGCATGAGGGGACACAAGAGCTTTCCGCCCATTATATGTGGATGACCAATAAGGTTAAAGGAATGCATAGTCCGAGAAGGAAACATTGACTCTAGATAGGAAAGAATACTGAACCAAGAAGGCGAGAAGCATGATGGGAGGTATATGAACCTAGTATGATGTGACTAAGTAGATGACTTGCATTGGGCTAGGTATGACCTTGACATGCGCCAATACTCATGCCAATGATGTGGTGAGAGAGTGGTGACCTAAACCCTAGCCATGGTGATAGTCCAAGAAGGATGCCTTGACCCCTTACTCAGGATCTCAAGACCGATAACTAACCCATGAGAGATCAGAGTGATAAGACCTACCCAGAGGAGGCCGGTGTTCTATCTTAATACGTGTCTACCAATGGAGACTAGCATCCATTAGAATATAGTTGCATTCTTGTATTTTGCCTCATGTCATATTGCTCTATGTGATGTATTGATTTGGACTGTGATAGTGATATTTGTTTGTGAACTACTTGCTAAGTTCTTTTGAGCTCACCCTTCAGGGAATTTGTTGCTTTAGACTTTGTTGCAAATCTAGATGTTACCGAAATCCAAGAATACAAGACATCGGCGACTGATTTGTACGGTGCAAAAGATTTTGAGGACTATGACATTCATGGTGAAGAATGTTCGTGTCTCAATTGCGCGTACCAAAATTAGTTCAACTCATGAGCGGATCTATATTTTACTTAAGGATACATACCTAATGTAATACTTTAGGAAATTTTGACCTTTCATTATTCCTTTTCAGTTGTATACTTTAGATTTGAAATCACTTCCACACTTTGATTCTATTTTGAGATCCTTCTGAGATCCCTAACATTTGATTTGATTCTTTAATAATATTTTTACATTGATTTATTCTTTCTCATGATTAGACTATTGTGTGCAATGGTTGGTGATTGTCTGAGACCTGATCTTTGGGGCTGTGGATCACACCCTCCAGGTATTCGGGTAAATGGATACTGCCTAGGGGGATGTGACTGAAAATCTTGCCTACAAGGGAATCTGGTAGGGGGACCCTATCTCACTAGTCTTGTTCATTTTGTGCATAGAGGTTATGAGTAAAATGCTATAGCAAGCACGGGAGGCATTCGGGTCAGAGGCCGCACATTACCCATTACACATCTACCTTTTGCAGACGATGGCTTGATCTTTTCTCAGGTGAATATTGATGAGATACATGAATTAAAGGAAGTCATCCAAAGGTTTTGTAAGATCAATGGGTAGGCTATCAACCATGAGAAATCCTCTCTAATCTTTAGTCCCAATACTCCAGCAAAGTTGAGAAGGTGGATTGCAAGGATTTTAAAGATGAAACAAGAGAAGGGTTTTAAACGATATCTAGTATGCCACTAGAGTTGGGAACCTCTAAGATCACTACCTTTAGGGAAGTAAATGATAAGGTTGGTCATTGGTTGGATGGGTGGAAACAAGCTCTGTTATCATCGGCTGGAAGAGAAATACTCTTGAAATTTGTCATCCTACCTGTGAATAACTATAGTGCACCCCACTTTAAACTCCCACAAGGAATACATGCGAAGACGAGATCGTTGGCTCTAATTTCCTCTGGGGACCAAAAAAGATTAAATGATATCGTGAGAGCGTCTATGTCAATCAAAGGAATGTGGAGGAATGAGTTTGCGAGATCCGGGTCTTCAAAATCAAGCACAGTTAGCTAGAGTAGTGTGGAGGTTATGGAAAGGGGCAACAACAACTTGGGGAGAATTTCTAAAAAATATCTATTTCCCTACAAGCACTTTCTTGGAGGCAAAGATAGGGGTGTTCCCATCATGGGGATGGCATAGTTTGTTGAATGAGAGAGATGCACTACTCAAAGGATTGGTATGGCGGGTAGGAAATGGACAATCAATAGATATATAGAAGGATAATTGGTTACCTAATACACTAGATTTTAAGATTCAATTTCCAACTTATTCAACATGTCCACTCATGAAAGTTGTAGAGTTGATCGACTCTCAGAATTTTACATGGAAAGTGGAGGAAATGCAGAAATATTTCCATCCAAAGGATGTAGACAACATTTTAAAGATTATAATTCCCCTTTTTGATCAAGAGGATACCCAAATTTTACAGCCCGACAAGTCTGGAAATTTTACGGTAAAATCGCCTTACCATTTATTATCAATGAAAAATAATGATTGCTTAGATCTAAGGCATCATCTCAAGTCATACAACAACACGGTAGATACCCAAGGAGACACAGAAGTTAATTTGGATAATCAAGACCCTTCCGAAGATTCGTTCTTTCTTATGGAAAGGATGTGCAATAGCTTTACCTACAAAAGTGGAATTAAACAAAAGAAACATGAAAATGGAGATGCGGTGTGGGGAGGTGTGGTGCAATGGAGGAAGACATCGATCATATCCTGTTTCACTATCCTTTCTCAAGAGCTGTATGGTTAGATTCAGCAGTGGGTGTTAATTTTAGGGAGGTAACTTTCCCAACTTCGGTGTTATGGATTCAACAATGGCACTCTTTGGTAAAACAAAACAAATAGCTGCATCGGATAGTTAGTCTTTGCTGCTTTATATTCTAGTACATTTGGCGAGCTTGAAATGCCTTTGTATGAGCTGGGGAGCAATGGAAACCAAAAGAAGAATTGACAAAGAAATCTTTTAGGAATATTGGGCAATGAATGGCGCATCTCTTAGAGGGATCTAAGCCAACTCATATGCAAACAGCAGAGGCAGAGCAATTGAAAAAATGGAAGGCACCACCACAAGGTATAATAAAAATGAATTCAGATGCATCGTGGATATCAGATAGAGAAAGTAAAGGGATAGTTGTTGTATTCCGAGATGCAAAAGGAGATCATTTGCTAGGTTTCTCAAACTAGATCCATGCAACCTCAAGTTTACAAGTAGAGGCAATGGCCCTACGATCGGGTCTTCTGTTGGCTTTGGAAGAAGAGTTCACTAAGGTCCTATGTGAATTGACTGCTTGGTACTCATTGGGTAGCTGAACAAAACAAGACAACCAACCATTGACATCACTTCCATTCTGGAAGATATTTGGGCGATGGTGGATTCTTTGAGTCCTGTTTGTTTCAGTTTTTAACAAGGTCCCTCAACCATGTTACTGATACCTTGGCTATGAAAGCCTTATCATCCCAGTCCCTGATGAGGTGGTCGTGTTCCTTCAACTTGGCTTATTGACCTCCGTAAGAGTGATGCCTTGTGCATTTCACTGGTTAATGAATGAAATCTTTCTACCAAAGAAAAAAAAATCTATAGGTTACACCAAAAAAAAAAAAAAAAAAAGGTGTTGTATCTATAATATATGATTTCAATTAAGTTTTATTTTTTTGGATAAAAGCCTCAGATAGAGTTGATTGAAAGGTAATAATCCATGTAACTAACCCCATTTAGTTGGGATAAAACTTGTTGTTGTAATAACCTAGTCCTCACATGACTATAAAGTTGGATTTAAGTAAAGGATATAATAAGCTTGAATGACCTTTCGTACAAGATGCTCTCACTTAGTTGGATTTTGTAAGGAAATGGATCTAACGGATTATGCATTGTATGTCAACTATTGAGTCAACTATTGAGTTTCACCTCAAAGTAAACAATAGTATCATTGGAGCAATCACCTAGTAAAGGGTTCAAGGCAAGGTTGTCCCCTCAGCCTCTACATCTTTGTACTTTGCCAAGAAGATCTCTCCATAAATCTCTCAACAACAATATCAATAGGTCTCCCAAAAGATATACATACCCTCTCCCCCCCCCCCCCCCCCCCAAAAAAAAATTTACATATAGACCCCCTGCATCTAAAATCAATTACATATATTACACCTAAAAAGAAATTGATCAATTATAAATATCTAAATAGTAAAGCTAAATGATGATAGAGCAATAAAGGGATATTTGTAATTGATTTTTTTTTAAGGATAATAGATGCAATTGATTACAAACCCAAGAGGTTTATATGTAATTTTCCCCAAACATATCCTGTTTGTAAATAATATTTGATTATTTATGATGCAAAAACAATACTATAGGTTATATACCCTCTAGAATGATTATGAATCTGCATCAAAGTCAAAACTTGAATGTGGATAAGTCTGCCGTCATATTAGAGATCCTGGGGGTAGGTTCTTGGCAGCTAAAAATGATCTACAAGAAGCAACCTTTCAGCTACTGCTATAGAGCTTGATGCCATAAGGGTTTGCATCATCCTTTCTAGGTCTTTATGGGTGCAACATATTTGCATTCATTGGAGTTGTCAACAAGCACCAGTTGCTGAATATTCTTGCATGTTCATGCGATTGCGCATCACAAAATTTGCAATCTGGAATCATATCTCTTATTTCTACTTTAGATTTCTATATTTTTCGCTTTGTTAGGTCTCTAAACTATCTTATTGGCTTTTTGGCTGTAGAAGCTTATAATTAAGCTTTGTTTATCTAAAGTTTTTATTCGTTCTCCCCAAATTTTTTGTTCTTGTATTTTTTTCTTTTCTCCCCAACTTTCATTGTACGTAAGATTTTTTTTCTACTTCTAAGAGTTTCACCTGGGAAGCTTTTCGATAATATGTTCCTTGGTTGAAAAAACAACATAACCCTAAAAGAAATGAGGCTGATAAGGTAAGATCCAAATTTGGTCAAAACAAAGATAAAGAGGATCTTAATAGAATTCCACAACAATGGCCATTTTCAAGAAATAAGTTGGAAGGAAATTCCTAGATCTGCCCCCAAAAAAAATGTTACCCAATTGTGAATAGGAGATCAATCATAGAGGTAGAATGAAGTGATATTATTTCCTGACTTATCCTATTGGAGGGTTCAATAAATTCTAAATACTAGATGGAGATAGCTTCACAAGTATATAAAGAAGGCCATGATTACCCTAGTAAGCTGGACCACCAATGAAAGCTAGACAGGCCTAATAATTTCTTAGGGTCACCAAAATGTAGTCCATTTAGGGTGCAAGTCTTAAATGGAATTATGCAAAACTCAATTTTTTTTCAAATATCATCATCAAATTAGACTGGAAATGTATACATTCAAGAATAGAAAGTGGGAGAAGAAGCATAAAAAGGATGGAAGTTCAAACTCTAGATCTCTTTAGTTTTACTATCTCTTCATAAAAAATTACCGCCATTGTGGCAGAAGTCCATTTATACTTTCACAATTCTCAATTGCACCAACTATGTCATCTTGATTAAAATCCTTTTCATGTTAGGTCATCTCTATAATCCATAATGCACTGATTAAGCCATCCACTCTAAACCCACCAGCACAGTTTTGGTGGAAGTGGTCCATTACTCCTACTTTGTTATGTTTGTGTCTACAACCCAAGAGGAATTCTTATTTACTTAGATAATCATGATATAAAGCTCAAGGAATTGACTTCTTTAAGAAACAATAGTTAATGAATCATGACAGATTAAGAACTTCAGAACAATTGGAGGTCACTATTAAATATTTAGGAATACTGAACTGTTTTCATTTGGTCCCAATTATGAATTTAAAAATCTTATGCTTGTGTGATGAGACATGCCCACATACTCTAATTTAAGGGACCTGTAGGGGTGGTCAACCACCTCTTATAAAAGGATCACCAACAGCTCAATTTGATTGAGGAATTGCAATCATGAAAACCCAGCAAGAGGCCTTCAATGTGATAACGAGGGCTAAATAAAAGCCACCATTGTAGTTCAGATCATTAAAGGTTCAGTTGATTTTAGATTCATAAAATGGAAAATTGCCTTTCAAACTTTGTTTGTGCAGAAGTCTTTTGCACCAAATTTGCTCTTTTATATTTGATTAGAAATCATCATTTCTCTTAACATGATTAACTAAAAATGGTTTAACTTATCCAAGAAAATCATACAAGTGATCTCAAGGAATAAAAAAGAGAAAATGATGTGGTGAGCTATTAAAAATTAGATTTACATATTATTTTAACAAATTCAGAATAATGTTCAACACACTTCCTATACATTTTAAGTTTAAAAATTTAACTATTTAGTGGTTTGTCTCCTAAATAACACTATAAGAAGATATTGTATTGTCGATAAACCTTCAAAATATTTTAAAACTTAAGCATGTATGCTACATGCACATGATTTACTCCTGGCATTAAACATTATTGTTATAATTTAGTAAGGAAATAAGAAGTCATCTTTATCATAAAAATATTTAATCTCAATTATTGAGGTGGTGGATTATATACTGTTCTTTTAATAACTCATTATCTAGTTTTTTTCTTTTATAAGCTGCTTGAGAAAAAAAAATCATGCTGGAATACTGCTTCTCTTGATGTTCAAACATTGAATATGAGTGAATGTTTTTACAGATACCTTTTATGAGATGCCAAATGATTTATAAAGTCCTTTTTTTTAGTGTAACATAATTTTTTCCAAAAGAAAGTAAATAAGGACATCTTTGCATGTATTTTATGATTACTTCTCGATATGGAGAAAATATGATCGAACCGGGTTCATACTTGGTTTGATCCTCGACCCGGTCGAGACAAAAGGAATCGACTCGCTCCCGAGCGAACCGGATCCGTAAGATGGCTTGCTGAGGAAGAAAACTTATTCAGCTACAAGCACGCCCTAATCCAACTTATGGATTATGTTAATTACCCTAATGATGGCAGACTCAAATTGACGGCTGCTGCTAATCATTATCGAAGGGATAATCATCGCATAACATGGAGGTTATCTCAGGAGTCCTCTACTAGTCCAAACTAGTAGAAGTCTATCGCTCAACGGATCTAACTATTAAGATCCAACGACTACCCGAAGAAGGCTCAAGTGCATCCAACGAAGGAGATTTGAAGGTACACTCTATATAAACCTCACTGCCATACGAGGTGAGGGACTCAGATTTAGATACAGAGTGGTAGACGTAAATTATCAGGGGCTTACGATCTAGATCACCTTTCCTAGTTCTTCATTCCTTAGCTCTGTGCTTCTAGTAGAGTCGTTTGTGATTAAGTTCATCAACTGACTTAGCCTTCGGAGGTGGACTCCCGACCCCGCGGTCGGGCCATGTCTGACGCTTTCGTTTTGCAGGTCATCACGAGGAGATCTAAGGGCTGAGCAGATTTTGGACGCATCACTTCTAATAATAATATAATTATAAATTAATTTTAGATTATTTTTAAAAGCTCTATTTGTATTTCTAACATAGAGAAATTCTAGAAACACAAAAAGAAAGCAATTAAATGTAGGGGTCAAAACCTAAATATACTTCTAGACATTTGAGTCAAGGTTGCTAGAGGTGAATCATGAAATCACTGGAGTCTAAGTAAAAGAGTTGTTCTAAGTGGGATTTGTTTTAATGGAACATTTCTAGGGATTTTTGTTGTGTGGGACCACTTAATCCATTGATGACCATAGATTAAAATAGTGAACATGTAGGTTCCACTATCCATTTGCTCTTAGAAAAATAAAGTAAAGAATGGAATATCAGTCCCCATCTTCAGTGAAAAAGACTCCCTTCCTCCCATCTGTGAAGAATTTTAACAGGAGAATCCGTAGAAAAAAAGATACGTAATCATGAAGAAGAATACAATCAATAAATACTTATAACAGTAAACTAGAATTTATCATGATTATGTAAAAATATCTACATCTACTTAAAAGAACAAGAAAAATTATTTTGGTCACCATCAAATCAGTCACGAGGATTGAGGACCAATAAGTCAAAAGAATAGGGAAAAGCCGGGAGGAGGTGTAAAAGAATTGTTCGAACTCAAGTCCTCCTTGATTTTATTACTTCTTCGTGAAAGTGTCACTATTGTACTAAAAATAAATGTACCGACATGAGATTTTTACAAGATTTCTTCTAATATTACTAAGTGTTTTAAATTTGTCTTACATACATGGCATCTAGTGCTTTACCTACCATTTTAATGGACTTGAGTGTTCCATGGCAGAAGAAGAAGAAAAAAGAAAGAAAGGACAATGCTCCTTGCTGCCCTTGTATTGAGAAGACAAGAGTGGACATTTCATCTAATTCTAAGATGTGCCATAGTACTGTTTACAAACCAATAATGTGATTATGATATACCAAAACTATACAATATTACAACATAAACTACTTGATTATTCACAAAAATTATCCATGAAGTTTCTTCTCCAAGATCATATAATGGAAGTCTTTTCCATATTTAGCTAATTAAACCATCAAATTGAAGTAAAAAAAAAACAACACTGAAAGAAAGAAAGAAAAGCTTAAAGCAACAACTTCAATTTTCCATGTCTACACCACAAAGCAGAAACCTTAGTTACTTGTAAGTGTCAGCCGTGTGTAGATCAAACCCATCCTCCTGTTCTCCCTCTGATGGACCTTGGAATGATCACAGTTGAATCTGAAACAGTACAACTGTTCTTGCAGGAAAAATATATATTAATGAACCCAAATCGATCATTAAGTGTTCTTGATCCCTTGCTACTACGCTTCCACAGATCTTCTCGCCGGCGATCTCTCGAGCACTCAACTAATGCTGCGACGAATGGATCTATGAAACAAGTATCTGGGTTTTCGTTCTTCTTTTGAGTTGAAAAGGTTGATTCAAGGTTGGATCTTGTTGAAGGAGTTGGGTTAGGAGGAAGAGGCAAATATTTGGGTTTTGAAGGAGAATAAGGATTCAAATATTTCTTGGGAATTCCAGGTTGCTGTTCCCATGAGAAAGGGATACCAGAGAAGGAAAGTGGAGTGGTTGAATTCGACTGTAAGGAATCATCGAATGAGGAAGAAGAAAATGATCTGAATGAGGATGAAGAGCATGAGGAATAATTCCGGCGAGATGATGGGCGTTTTCCGGTTGGAATGATGGTGGTGCTGTATCCCTCTGCTTGAAGATTTTCGCCATGCCCAGAACTGGTTATGCAGGAGTCCATGGGTATCAAGGAAGGGAAAAGATAAGGGGTTTCTGTTACATTAGATTCCCTAGTTTGTCAATAAATAGATTTGAGAAAGGTACTTCAAGTGAAGAGCTTCTTCTCTTTCTATTCTTTTTTATTTTTTTGGTATGTGTCTATTTTCTACTTCTTCCATAGTAGGTAACATGAAAGGAAAGATCTAACTTGGGGTTTTACATGGATTTTGCTTGGAAGGAGTGTAATTATCTACTACTAATTGATGCAGGTGATGGCCAGATTCACTGCTCGGTCTAGATTAAATCTGAACCATTTAATTATATGATTCATTTAAGTTTTAATAATTGGCAAAAGACCAGTTTAGATTTGGTTTCATCATTTTGGTGAGAATGAGCGAATCCAAAATCAATTCAATAAAATTGCATTTACTTTTGTGTCAACTTGGGTTCGACCCAAAACTGATACAATATGCTCTTTTTGGGTTTATTGGTTCAGGTTAGGATTTGCATGTAATTATTTAATAGTTAATGTACATTTGAGAGTAGACCCGTAAATGGATAGCCGAGGGTTGCAACAGGGCTAGGCGGGCCTGGCTTTTGCAATCCCAAGTCCAGCCCTATATATTCTAATTTGAGCTCATTCCCGCCCTGACCCTAATTCAGGGCCAAGGATTATTGTTACTGACCCTAAACCCTATAGGACCAAGCCAAGCTCATTCTTGCCCTAATTGGCCCTATCCCCTGGCCTTGATTAGTCATGTCCATAGCCCTGATTGGCTCTACCCCTGGCCCTAGCCTTAGCCCTGATTGGCCCTGTCTCTGGCCTTGTCTCTATCCCTAATTGACCCTATGCTTGGCAATATCCTTGTTCATGTTCCTAATTCATTGAAATCAAGCATCAAGGACAAAATTAGGGCCAGAATTAGGACCAGGGTCAGGGCAAAAAATCAAGGACGGGTAAGGACAAGCCCAACGGGCCAAAGAGTAATCCCAGGCCAGCCCTTGGCCCTAGTCGGGGCAGGAATATTTTGACCATAACCTGCCCTCAAGGCCAAAATCTTGAGCCCAAGCCCTATTCGGGCTCAAGGTGGGCTTAGGGCGGGTTAGGGCCGCCAAGTCCAAACTTGCACCCCTAGCCGAAATCCGCCTCCTAATTTGCATTTGTATTCATTTAAATATGTTTGTATCTGAAATTTTTATTACCGAAAAATATTTGTGTCCATCTGATAAGCAACCAGATTTAGATTCGGATAATTGTTTATCAGATCGGATAATATTTAGATAAAAATTTATCCGATACAATAAAGTATTCAACATTTTTTCTATGAAAAGGGATGATAATAGGATTCGAAAACCGGTAATTGATAATCGGAAATTATCTGGTTAGAGTAAAGTATTAAACATTATTTTCCCTTAAAAAGGACTAATAATCGGATTTGGAAACGGTAATCGATAATCAGTAACCGGAAATTAAAAATAAAAAATAAATGACAATCACCAATCAATAATTGGATAGTTTATCAGATCGGATTATTATCGGATATCAGGTAAAGTTATAGATTCGAATTCGGATGCCTTCTCTAAATTTCCATCGGATTCAGATTCGGATACAGATAACGGTTTTGTTAATTGAATTCGAATTAAGATACTAGTGTATCCGAGCCAAATCTGATCCATCTACAAGTTTATTTAAGAGCCAATGACATGTCATTTTTCTTTATATGAATATCTGAGTTTGGACTCCTAACTCGGTACAGATCTATGCTCTCTTCTTATTTTTCACCATATATTAAGAAGAGCGTCATTAGGAGACTTAGCTCTAATTCATCTTGTTAGAATTTAGAAGTGTTCTACCAAAAAAAAAAAAAAGAATTTAGAAGTGGATTTATCTCCTAATATAGGGTGAAGAGATTTGAGGACAGCACAACCTCTATCATAATGGATAGAGAATCCATTAATATCTTCTCTCCAAAGGTGTAAATTTAGCCTTAATAGTTTCAACTTGTCCTAACTTAAAAGGAGGGTTAGGGTGGAGGATTTCGACCATAAGATCTAAGGCAGTGCCAAATTAAGGTAATTTATTATCTCAATTTTTAAGACCAAGGTCGAGGTTGAGTTTAGAAATTAACTATCTAGGATTAATATAATAATCTAGTTAATACATAATTAGTAAAATTGTAAAGAACCATACTTTTTAGTGAAGAGGTTATGAGGTTGATCTAATGTCCATTTTGGATATATAAAATTTTCATGCTAAAAATTAAAAATGATGTCATTATTATTTCAACCACACATAGAAAGGGACTTTGCTGGGGTCATATGCATTAGATGCGTATGACCATAAAGCCAAGTATTTCGGGAGGTCAGATCAGAATTTTGGTCATTCGACAGTCGAGATCAAAATTTCGACCATAATATCAGATCTAACGGTTGAAATTTTGGCTCGATAGTCATGCGCATTTAAGGCGCATGACCCAAACCACGTCGCGTGGGTAAAATCAGTAGTGAAAGGCGGAATCTACAGAAGCATGTGAGGGTGGGGCCCATCGACATCGACTGATATACGTGACGTGACGTGACGTGGCTTCTCTCTTATAAACGACACATGCAGGTAGGCAGCGTTACACTGTTGAGACCACGCGTGGCTCGTCAACCATGTTCCGCTTTTGGGGTTGGATATTAAAATTTTCGCACGTGTCATTAATTATTTATGAGAATTGCTTTTCTTTAAAGTCAAGATTCAAAAATGAGCTCGAGACACGAGGAGAATGTACTTATTTGCTGACCAAGTACTAACCAGAGAGTTATTTCCCGTCCCTCTCAAGTCTCAAGGGTCAATATTTGCTTGGCAGTGCCACCGGAAAATAAATAATAATAATAATAGAATATATAAGAAAAATATAAAATTTCCAACATATAATTTATATAATACTTAAACTATATCACATTAGTAATGAAACATTAATTTATGCTCGTACGTTCTTAATAGGTTGGTTGAGAATTCCTCTAGGTTTTATTATCAGAAAAAGTTTCCTATATGAACATAGACTGTTTACCAGAAAGGAGGGCCATATTTTTTCCCCTTGTTTGTTGAGGTTGGATCGAGATTTGTGTTTTAATTTGAATTCATTTTTGTAATTTTTTTTCTTGTCTAAAGTTCATTCGGCCAGCTTGTTCATACCTCGATTACATCTTTAGAAGGAGCTTTGTCATCGCAATGGTCAAATCCATGACCTCTCCACTGAAAAGTATGGATCTTACCACTCGACCAACTTTGCACTGACCATTTTTGCAAGTTAAGGTGCCTAGTGAAGACAACTCTCCTTTTGATCACATAATCTAATTTTCTTTGGTCGCTTGAGTACACACGATCTTCGTTCAAAGGCACCTAATGAATTCACATCAACACAATACATGTAATCTAAAATCTATAGATACAAAAGTTGCCTTGGGCACCTAAAAATTACTCTCTCTCTCCTCATGTAAGAATTTCTAGGCCCTTGAATGGTTCTATATAAATTTTGGATTCAGGTTTTACTAGGATCCGTGATTTTAGTATTATTATAATGCGTGATTTATGGAGTCATGATTCATAAAATTAACTGTTTGGTTAGCTTGAATATATGGAATGAAATCTATATATTCATCCTAAAAAATTATGTTTCAAATGTTTAATGCTTTTATAGTAGGGATGAATCTCTAGATTTCATGAATCCAGGGATTCATACAACCAAACGGGTATAAATCTACCATTTGTGAATCCAAAGATTTCAATTATCTAAATTCATGTAACCAAATAGACCCTTAGTTATTCTAGTATGTACTTGTATTGAACAAGCGTCATATTTTAACCATATTATACTGGGATACTTACTGTTGTTTTGGGTAGAATAATCCAGTTGTCAGGGGTTTTTTTTTGAGAGTCTTCTCTATTAGGGTTCTCTGAGATTTTGTTCTTCTTCCTCTGGTTTTTGTGTTCATGGCTATAATCTAGTAATTTTTTTTTGGGGGTTTTAGGGTCTTGATTGTGAGATTGATGGTTGTCACTTATAGTTGATGTATTTGTAAGGTCATATACTTCTTGATAGTGCATTGGGCTTCAATAATGAACCTCAGAGATGTAGGTTCCATGAACCGAGCTTTGTAATCAATTTATGACTTTCTTTCTTGTTTTCCCTCTTGTTTGGTGTGTTCTTACTACTTATCTTCGCCTAAAACTAACATCATTTAGTGTCTACTGCAACAAATCCTAATTTTGGATTCCATGGGCAAAATTAGGGGTATCAACTTGCCAATTTCAGCTAACAATATTGAGTTATTATCAATTTTATCCCACATTCTATAGTTGTTTGTGTCTTTTTTTTCTTCTTTCTTTTCCCGATAGGATATAGTTATGTGTCTTCCTATGCAAAACATGTTTATTTGTGCTTCCCAGGGCAAAATAAAAAAGGGCTTATTGATTTGGAACCAAATATCTAATAATAGGAGGGAGAGTTGAATCAAGTAGAAGGAGAGCATAGGCAAGGGATTTTTATTTGCGGTAGTTGCTGCTGCCAGTAGTTGATTGTCAAGATTTTGTCATGGGTGTAAAAAGCAATCAAACAGTGTAAAATTAAAAGACAAGGGATTATATCGTAAAGTTTTTGCATTTAAGTATTCCTAAACCAAGTTTGACAAAAAAATTGATCCCTTAAGTCATAACCTCACAATTACATGACAAAGTGTGCTCGTAATTGAATTCTCAAATTCCATCTTGATGGATATGACCCTTGTGGCTTTACCACATTGTCCGTCCAACCATGACTGAAGTTACAAAATAGATATTGTCTTTGTTCTATTTAATTTAAAGCTAAACAATATTCATACTTCCAATCTTATACATGCTTAATTTGAGAGCATAAATTTGAATTTGATTTTTTTCTCACATTCTATAGTTGTTTATAGGGCTGCAATTGGGCCGGGCTGGGCCGGGCCTGTGCAATCCCAAGCCCATTATGGTATAATTTGAGCCCATTTCCGCCCTAGTTCGGGCCAATAATATTGTCCCGGCCCTGCCCAGCCAAGCCCATTCCCCCCTAATTGGCCCTAATTGGGCCGGGTCGGGATGGGTTGGTCTGATTGGCCCCGATTAGCCCCGATTGGCCCCGTTCCCTGGCCCTTCTGCCTCCGTCCCGGCCTTAATTGGCCTTCCCTCTTGCCCTGGCCCAAGGCGGCCCGGCCCCGAGGGCCGGCAAGGCCCGAGGGAAGAGGCGGCGAGCCCCGGAGGAGGCGAGGAGCAATGGCCGCCCAGCAAGGCCATATCTGGTCGAAATATCAAAGTAAGACATGTAGTAATTAAAGTACATATTAAAGTAATTAACTACTAAATTCCAAACTCAATTCGGAAAATAAAATATAAAGATGTCAACAAATAACCAAAACTAGATTCAATATGTATTTAACTATTTATATACATTTAGATAGACCTTTTGCGACCCAGCAGCAAAGAGTTAAAATTATTCATGAAATAGAATAAGTAGAGAAAGAATGTAATTAAATAGGCATATTGAAAGTCAAGCAATTATAAAGAATGTCACACAAACTCTTTGAAGCAGAAACATCATAGATTCATAATCAAAAGGAATCGATAAATGAAAATTATCTTCAAAGTCAAGAATAAGCCATAGGTAGGTATGTCATCACAACGTCAATAAATTGATATCTTTATTCAATACAAAAAAATCATATTCAAAACCTTGTTAACAAGTAAATTGACAATACTTAGTATTCAACAAAAAAAAGTATTCATAGTTAAAGAAAATAATGTTTAGTTACAAACATAGCTATATGTTTTAATAATTTGAAATATCACAATAGATTTGTTAGATATTCATGATGAGAAGTTAGGGTATATATTGTTAGATAAACATGTAATAGTTATTAATAATATATTATCTCGCCTTAGTCAAAAAACAAAATCCATATTTTATTGAACTAAAAATGACTTTGTGAAAAAAAATTACCAAAAATAATATAAAAAGTGAAATAGTCTAATATGATCAAAGGACTAAAACAAAACAAGACTAATCAAGAGTATGAAGATCAGGAAAAATCCAATGTAGATGAAGATCGGGAAAAATCACGAGAAGACACGCAAATAATATAAGAAGAGCCAAAAAAGGCGGGACGGGGCCAAAACAAATAGATACATACATGGTAAGAGGTTAAGTTTATTTTTATAATTTCACAAAACATGATCATGTTTTAAAATTGACAGGAAGTATACATATGTATTAATCTCCCAGTGGGTAGAGGGTCGAGTCAGACTCAAATGGGCCAAAAAAGGGCGGGGAGAAATCGGGGAAGATGGAAAATGGGAGATGGGCAAAATCGGGGAAAAGGGGGAAGGTAAAAACGGGGACGGGCGGGAGAGAATAGGCCCGTAGTCGAATAGAACCGGGCAAAATAGCAAGCGGGTAGGCAGCAAAGTTGTTGTTTAGGGTTTTAGTAGGCAAAACATGCAGGGGTGTCCAATGGAATTTATTTGGGCCATTAAATCTAAAAGTAAATGGGCTTACTGACTTGGGCCTCAGTACGAAGGAGAGGGTAAAAGCCTTTTAAGTTTGAATTGGGCCTAAATAGAAGGAAGAGGATAAATCAGTTTGGGCCTTTAAATCATAATTCATAAGATAGAAAGGAGAGCGTAGACTGATGAGAAAGTGGGAATAAGACAAAAAAAAAACTATAATTGGCCCATGCAGGTCTCGAACCTGCGACCTTGGCGTTATTAGCACCACGCTCTAACCAACTGAGCTAATGGGCCATATATTAATTTTGTTGAGTGATAATATTAAGGTAGGTATACTTTAGATAATTCAAAATTACATGGTTGCTACCTGGCTGCGCTATGATACTCGCCAATAAGTATCTATATTGGATACAATTGACATAATACATATTGATGTCTCTCTGTTCTATTGCATTGAAATGTGTTGGGTTATACACTTATACGTTACAATACTCGACAAGAGATGATAGATGTTTTAAAATAATCTGACAAATATAATACTCGATATCGATACTTTAAACCAATTGCTGGTGGTGATTAATAGAATGGAGGGTTTGGATTATTTATTTCCTCAACTTGGTAAAGTAGCAACTAGGATTCATAACTTGCAGGTGTTAAAACTTGCCACCATGATACATATCTTGAATACAAATTCAACAATCATTTCGATGAAATAAGGGAAATTTTAAGATCCATATAGACAGACAAGATCTTTTCTTTTATAAAATCATAAACCTGTTCTGTTGTTTCTGAATGAAAATTTCGAATGTGGCCAACACCTTTTGTCATTTCAAACTTGAGAATCCAAAGTGACAGAAACCAACAAGCTAGACTCCATTTAGAGCAACTGGCAAATTTGATTGAAACCCTTTTCCCAAACATTTAAGAGTAAGTAAAGGAAGAAAAAGAGCAGCAAGTCTCCAACAAGAAGAATATTCAAGACCAAAGAATATAAAAGGTCTCCTGCAACAATTGGAGATATCAAATTCTGGAAGCCCTTATGGTAGTTGGCTATGCATGGGCTTTCTTTAACCAGACATCTTTAACATTATATGGTCAAGCTCCTCAGTTATGAGGCACCATGGACATGGCATTTATTTGGTTTGTTTAGTCTCCAACATCCAATGTCCCTCCAACCTTTAATGGGACCGATCGACCCAGAAGAATTGACAGCCACAGCTCATATGCTTTCAGCTTTGGGAGAAAAATAATTCCCATATTCATGGTGATGTTCCACCATAGATTTGTAGAATCTCTCTCTCTCTAAGTAGATCAAATTTGAAATACTGTTTATAAGAAATTTGCTAGTGCATGGCTTGACTTGGTAAACATATAACCAGCATATTATCCAAAATTTCGCCCAGATCAAAATTCCTGTGTGTTTCAAAACTAGCTATCAATTTTTTTTTAATAGAACTAAAACTTTGTGAACAGAATAATCTAAGGATCCCTTCTCCGATCCACATGACATGTTTAAGGAAATCAGAATCAAATAGGAGGGAAGATGAAGTTTTAAAGATCGAGTGAAGGTAAAAATATCGAAAAGGAAATGATTAATCAACAAAAATGGCTCGGACTAGTGGAACAACTCACACAAATTAAGTTCTGTAGTTCTAATTCTTTTATGCATAGATTATTGTTTGGATGGTTACATCTCGATTTTCTCTTTCCATCTCAACCATAATTCATGTTGAATTTGTTGAGGACAAACAAAAGCACAACTACAAAAGGAATACAAGCAAAACACATTCACAATAACGAGAAATTTATAGTGGTTTGGTGAAATTGGCTACATTCACGGAGAGAAAAAGAGACCCATTATATCCTGAAAACTTTACCACTCTCACATCTTACAAATTTCTATATTTTGCTTGAACTGAGTTATCCCATAGAAACAATATTTATAGGAAAATCCAAAACCCAAATTCCCATCTAGTCTAATCACATGGATTCATAAAATACAAAATGTACCCAAACCAGCTGGTAACTATTTTTCTGTCTATCAAAATTTCAACCATTTTTAACATTCATCAACTTTGTTTGCCTTATCTTGCCTTATCTTGAAACTTCAAGTCTCTAATGGAAATATGACTTTTGGACAAGATAGTCATCTAACAAAAAAAGGAAAGACAATATAGTCATGTAGACTGACTGAAGAACCCTAATATTACACAATGGTTTCGCCATATTTGTAAGTATGAGTGATATCTATTGGTCCAGTTGACAAAGGAACACTATGGATCTTATAGATTGATAATCTTGGAGTCCTCAGATCAGTTAGAACTGGCTCAGATTACGACTTTGTTATTACATTTTAGGTCAAACAACACTTTAGCTTGGTCAAACCAAAAATTATCAAGTAGGTTACAAAAGCATCAAGATTATATAGTCAAAATCCAAAACCTGCTCCAATTACAATTATAGTCAAAATTTAATTATATGTTTCACAAAATACAAGATCTACCCAAATCAGACTAACTATTTTTCTACCTTCAAAATTTCAACCATTTTCAACATTCGTAGTAGAGATATTTTTGGAAAATCAACCAAAACCCTAGTTGCCACTCCATCTCAAGTTTATGTGGTTAGGGTTTCTTCTAAGAGTTCCACAGTTGATCAAACACTAGTCACTACACTCAAGAATGTATCTACAATTGGTACTCACAAGGACTCTAATCAATCAAAAGAAGAGTTTGATACATATTACAAGTGCTACAAAACCCTGGTCAATATAACACTATAACTTAGAGAAGCTAAAAGATCACAACTACAAGAGTCCTACAACACTGATGAACAAGGACTTTATCTCTATATATGGAGGCCACGTACAAAACTCTCAATATAGTGGAAAATATCTGAAACTTTCCCGTGGATGTAGGTTGAATTCAAACAAACCATGTAAACTTGATTTCTCGCTCTTTCTCTCACGCATCTTTCTCTCTCTCCTCTTGCACATCTTTGAATTTCATGATTTTAGCAATTCGTCAACTTTATTTTCCTTATCTTGAAACTTCAAGTCTCTAGTGGAAATATGACTTTTAGATAAGATAATCATCTTACCAAAAAAGGAAAGACAATATAGTCATGTAGACTGACCAAAGAACCCCAATATTACCCAATGGTCTCACCATGTTTGTTAGTATGGGTGACATCAATTGTTCCAGCTGACAGAATAACATTATGGCAGATCTCATAGACTGATAATCTTGGAGTCCTCAGATCGGTTACAACTGGCTCAGATGATGACCTTGTTCTTACATTTTAGGTCAAACAACACTTAACATCGGCCAAACCAAAAACAAAAATTATCAAGTAGGTTCCAAAAGGACCTCTAAAGCTCTTAATGGTTTTCTAGATATTTGATCTCTTAAAGAACTTTTCCAGTAAGCTCTACTGCCACTCACAGGCCCATGCTTTGGCTTTGAAGAAGTTGGTGGCTGGTGGTGGTGAAGTCATAAAATTATCATTCCATTTGAACACGTAGTTGGTGGGCATTTCAACTCTACTCATCAGCTTTGATGAATGAAAGAGAAAGGGTTTGATATTTTCAAGACATGTGTGATGTCTGAAAATGGTTTTCTTTTGTTTCCATGGATCTGAACTTTCATTTCCAGGTACATGTATATCTTCTACAGAGAAGTGAACCATATAATCAAGTAGTAGATAGAACTGATTCACAATAAGTGGATGTCTATTCTCATCTGAACCGAGAATCGAAGTTTGCATCATTTATATGCAGTTATGGTTTGTGACATTGTGGATCCACCATATATATATTAGTCAGTTCATGCACCTGAAGGAGACAAAGCTTGCTCTGTCTTTCAATCTTTTTAACACTAGGGTTCCTTCCCTTATGGACAACCAATATGGCCATACTCTCATGTTCCTGCCTTTCTTTTTATGACTGAAACTGAAAGTCGTCCTTTAAAAAGCACATCTCAGGTTGATATATTCAAATGGAACATGCCAAGGTATGGTAGATCATACTATAAAATGATAGTTGATCACTTTTGTTTTTCTGAAGGATTGATAATGGTTCAGTTTGCAAGTGACTATCGAACTTTTTAGGCACCTTTGTCACTTTATATCTCATATGACTGAATAGATATATGCTTGCTTGATCTTCTATTAGTGTATAGTATAAGTTAATTGCTGTATCATAACGTGGCAAAATGGTGAAATATGATACCTTACAGTGCATAATTATGGGGGGAAAATGCTTAACAACAAATACTTTAAGAATGTTGTTAAGCAATAGATGTCAACGCAATGGATTAATTAAGCAGTGACATGCTTAAAGGATGTTGCTATATTTATTTATTTATTTATTTATTATTTTAACTTCAATAGTGGGCATCTTTGTATAGTTCTTTTTTCTTTTGTGCAAAAGAAATGACTATTTTTTTTCCTTTTTTCGGGTGCACATCGTTGTATGATTTTCTTCTTATAATTAATGTTCTAAATACTGAAACATCATACTTTAGTATGTATAGTTTCAAAGAGGAAAAATTGCTGAGTAACAAATACTTAATGGCACGATTAATCTATGACCCTTGTGGCATAACCCAGACTCTATACCGTTAATCACGGTATATATTAAAAATAATGACCTCTTTAATGGATTTTGCTTTTGGAATTTTTGTTGACTTCAATGGTTACCTTTAAGGCATCTTTATATCCTTCTTTCTTGTAAAAAATATATTTCAGGTACGTTCACTCACGAAATATATATATCTTGCCTAACTCACTTTTATATATATATGTATATATTTTTTTATTGTCTAATTCAGGATTCTTTGATCTATCTTTACTCTTTACTTTACTAAGATATCGAGATAATGCTGAAGTGATCCTTAGATTTATTTGTGTTGGGGGGGTTGATGTGTGTGTTTTGGATTTGATTGTTTAGAGCCATTCTAATGGATGTATGTGTTGGTGGTGGTATAGTGGTGCTTAAATGGAACTGAGGGTGATGTACAGGTTACTTACATATCATGAGGTTCTTTGTGCCAAATATTAGGATGCTCATAAGTAAAATGATCTTTGCTTTTCATAAAATCATAATCTGATTTTTCACAAAAAAGCATTAGTGGGGCCAAAACTGTTGTCACTTCGAACCAGAAATCTCATTTAAAGCACCTTTGAAAACAATTAGATCCATTTAAAAACCAAACAGGAGGAAAGAGGAAGTAAAAGAAAGATCAGATCCAGAAATCCTTGTGTGCTAACAATTATGCAGATGAAATTATTCAAAACACAGATGGTGGTTGAGCTTTCTTTAGCTAGTCATCTTTAACATTAGGGTGGGTCTCTTAGCATCATTGTTTTTTTATTGTTTTCATCTTCCATGTCCCTCACACCTTTTATTAAGAGACAGAGAATTGACATATTTGACAGCCACAGCTCTGATGCATGTTCTCATAGCCACATAAGCAGGATTATATTCCATTCACAGATTTATGGAATAAGCTTTACCTTTTCTCCATGGTCAAGAGAAAATCTCTTCTAACTATTTTAATCTCACCAAGGGTAGATACTTTTAGACCTTCATCAACAAGAGATGCGAGTTAATGACAAGAGTAACTATTGGAGTCGGCAAAATTATGATGGATGAAGAGATTCTATCTCAGATATTTTTTCTCTTCTTTTCTTCCTGAATGTCGATAAAGATCTAGTGAGACACGTCCGTTATTATTATTTGATATATTTATATTTTTGTAATTAGGGTTAGAGTGAGAGACTTTCGAGAGAAAAGGGAGAAAGAAAAATAACATAGTTTTAAGTGATTCAATTGATTGCTTCCACGTAAGAGTTTAAATAATTTTCTTAACTTGATATACTTGTGACCTTACAGAGTCCCAGTTACACTAGGGTGCCTTGTGCTACAAGTGTTGTAGATTTTAGGTTTACATAAAATATCAATAAGGTAGCACCTTGGGTTTTACAAGTCAAACACTAGTGCCTTGTGTTTTAGATAAAGGAAAAGTCTTGTGGTATGTTTGAGAAGAGATGCCGGCTAAGTTGCCAAAAATATTCTTAACATGATAAAATATGGATTGCAGAAAAAAGACTCATCAGCGATTAGAGCAACATCGCGAGGATATTAAATGGAGATATACATTCAAACGTATGTTCAACAATTTCTACAGGATAAATTGATGATGTGTTTTTTTCTTCTTGATGTGAGCATTGCAAGAAGCAGCTAAATTTTTTAAAATCAGCTCTTAAGGTTGACCTAACTCATTTTCATTTGGTTGATCCAATTTGGGGTGCGCCAGCCAAATTGACCAAGCCCACTGATTCAAGAAATCCAAGGTGGGATTGGTTGACTTATTGAGAACTTAAACAAAGATATCTCCTAAAATGTTTCATGAATAGAAGTTCATTCATATTTTAGAAATAATCGAAAAGTTAACTAATTCTGCATCTGCTCAACCCATAATATATAGAATCATAGCCATTCTGTGTTCTAAGAAGTTATCATTTCATTAATTAATCAAAAGTCAGAGATCTCAATAACCTGTAGCTTCCATTAGAAAGAAGTAGAGAACTCTCTCTCTCTCTCTATATATATATGTATATAATATATGTAGTATTCTAGCAATCAGGTTTTCATGATTAATTGGGCACAGAGTATCGTATTTATTAAGAGATCCAGGTGAAGAGATATATATAACCTCTATATGATATGAGGTATGAGGTCATTCATTAAGACTTGAAGCAACTCAGCACAGCAAACCATGATGTAATAATAGGAAACAGACCACAAGGTTTGTCTTGGAAATGAAATTCTATTATATTCAGGTTTCCAAAGAACAAAGCTAGATCCAGGTAGACCCCATATCACACCTCATGCTTCCACATTTTGAGCCTGAAACCAGATCTTCTTTCTGGGAGTGGTGATAAAAAATGCCATGATTAGATGAGTTGAACTGAACTGCAATTCAACTCCTTCCCTCTCAACATCTGATCACTTCGTACACCACAACCCATTGAGTTTCCACTACAAATCCTTGGAGGGGACACTTGGCAGCAGCACTGTTAAATTAATGGCTTACTTTTCTATCTTGGGCCGGTCATGGGTGGGTGGTTGTCTCTCTAGTGCTAATTGTGGACTTTGTTTTCAAGGTAGTTATATGTTGTTATGTTTGGGAGGTAGAGAAAAAAAAATCTAAGTCCAACTGCAGTATTTCTTTTTTCTTTTTTCCCTTTCGGCATCATCCAGTGAGAAACAGGGACTTGTTAGGTTTGGATGTTCCTTGTATTCTACTATTTCATGTAATTAGAGTTTGATTATCATTGTAATTCAAAAGGATTTTAGGTCAATTGCGTATTTAGAAGAAAATTTTAATTATATGAAGATAAATGTTCTAGGTTTTTCTATAAATATTGTCTATGTGGTATGATATAGTTGACATGACAAACAAAGAGTATCACTTTGTAAAGTTTTGAAAACAATGAAATTTTGAAGAAATAATGAAATTTCTTTTTCTCTCATGCTTCTTGTTTGTGTATTTCGTCATTTTTAGGAAATAATGGAATATCTTCTTCGTAGTTGTATTCTGTCTTGTTAAAACGTAGGAAATAATGGAATATCCTTTTTTTTGTTTTCTTCTAATTATTCGTGGTTATTTAGTCTTGTTAAAACGAATATCAAGAAATGACGGACTGAAAAAAAAAAAGAAGAAAGAATATAAAGATCTAATGTAGTTCACACACCAATGCCGTTTGCTAGCTACGTCCTGGGCTCAGAAGGAAAATTTTTCACGATATAGAAAAAGAACAAGATGTAGATTTCTCAATCAATCAGTAGATGATGTTATAAAAACTCTCATCCAAAATCTTAAATCGAGAATCTCATATCTCACAATGACCTAATAGGTGAACATAGGTGCAGATTTATAACATTTAATTAGGTAAATGGGTTGACCCATTGGGTCAGACTACATCCCAAGTGCTTTGCTTTCATTATAGATCTCCAAAATTTGATTATTCGGATTGTCCACCAAAATATTTAGTGTGGGTCTATCATCGAAATCATATATAAGAATTTGAGTCAAAACATAACATGTTTACAAGAAAATCCTTAGACCTAAGGGATAAGAAAATAGGGGGCAGGGGGAAGAGAGAAGGTGTGGAGGAACAAAATTCAAACCTAAAATTTTCTTGATCTCACATTCTTACTATCTCTATAAAAAAAATCTGTACTAGAAAGACATCCATAATCCAATTATAATACTTGACACTAATAACAAAAATGAAAATTTTATAGAAGTTGGAGAACTCCCTCTAATTCATTTGATCCAGATATGGACCTAAAATAAGGTGTAAAGTAATAGAATTACAGATCTCTTGTGAAGTTGTGATAGTTCATTGTGTGTAATACCTCTCAAACCCATTCAACATGTCCTGTTGCGTGGGGATCGGAGGCTTATGTAAGCACATTAACAACAAAGATCTCTGGGTAGATCGATCATACTATAAATATATTCCCATTAAATGAAGATCAGAGGCCAGTAACCAGTGGCAGTACAGAGGATATATATCTGGCTAGTTAAGCCTAAGTGAGATGGTGTTCAAAAAAGAGAAACTATTTTGCCAGCCAACCTAAACTCCACAAGCAAAAAGGCAACATGGAGGTCCAGTGTTGCACCATTTGTGCAGGTTTGGTGAGTGTCGGTTAAAGTTGATATATGCCTTAGTCTAGAGATCATCCTGCTGCTGCTTCAATCGATGGAAACCCGAGGTGGATGGCTGACCCCACTGTTTGGTTTTGGCCATCAATAGATCTCAATTCCCAATAAGCTACCCAACCCTAAAAACAACCTGCTGCAAGAGTCATCTAAAGGGTAATATAAGAAGAATCTAACACCTTTCTTATATATAGAAACTGAGACTAATGAGATAATGAATGATCAAATTCGAGTTGGTCTAAGAGTAGTTTTAATTGATAAATGATAAATTATGAAAAAAAATTAATAAACATTCTAGTGGTATAATAGAATACCAGCATACAATCTTATTGAATTGAACAAAGAAAATTTTTGACATGATATTAAGTTTCTTCTAATATAACTAAGAAAAACTTACTTAAATAGTTTACAAAACAAATATTTGATTAGGAAAAAGCACCATAACAATAAATAGTTTTTAATGAAGAAATTTGGTCGCATAATTTATAATTAATGACTTAAACATTTCATAAATTAGTTACTTCTAGATGTTTGCTTGGCGTGAGGTATATGGTCACTCCGTGGTCCTGTATGTAGACATAAAGGCCAAATGTTTCTTCCTAAGTAGTACTTCATCCCTTGACTATATTATAAATTTTCTCTTTCTTTCTCTATCAAAATTAAGTTTGAAGTGGATTATTTGGGTTCTCTTGTATTCGCAAAAATGATAATACTCTCAGCTTTGATAATATTAGCTCTCAAAACCATTGTGGTCTGTGAAAACTACTAGTTTGAAAAGCCATGGATTAACTATAATTATTGACTAAATGTCTTTGTACATGGGAGAAAGGTGGTAGTCATTTTGCATGCCCCTTGTCTCTAAGACACGGGCATCGCACATAAGTTTCTTACTCTCAAGTATTTATTGTTATTATTATTATTTTTTATTTTCTTAAAAAACTAATAATATATTTTTTCAATGTAATTAAATAGTCGTCAAAATATGAGAATTGAACATCCATGTCTCTTAGAAGTGTCTCTATTCTATGGTTCTTGATTTTGAACACTCGTTTTCTTGTTAAGTTGATATCTAAGAAAGTCGTTAAAATCTTTGAGAAATTTAACTTGATTAATTATCGAAAGGTTGTTTAGTCAGTAATAAACAACACCTTTTATTGAAGAGGTCTTAGAGTCGTGAAGATAACACCTAATCACAAGACATTATTTTATATTTCCTTCGTTAAAATCTTTCCTAATAAATAACTTTAAGATAATCATCTTTTTCAGCACCCAAAAAATAAAAAACAAAGGAGAATCATCTTCAATCTTTGATTTACCAAAACACTCCTAATATTTGAGATTATCTTTCAAAAAATATATATAAATATACACTTTTTTTCTAGATAGAGTCCCCAAGAATAAAAAAGTGGCTAGCAAAATTTCCTAATACTTGATTGTATTCACATTGGAAGATTTATTGGTAAGGTGATGAGCAATAAAAATAAGCAATCACTTTTGCAAGGTAGACTTATGTCAAACGAACTAAGATTTAAAATATTAAATAATAAAATATTATACTAGTCGATACGTATTCATATTGAATACAACCAATATGATAAACATTGATACTAATACATCTCTCTTTTTTCCTCTTAAAGGACACACATTAGATTACACCAAAATATATTGGCCAAAATATTTTAAAATCATCTTACCAATTTGATACTTTAAACCTTGGTCAACACTCATATGAGTTACTTCAATTTTTTTTCTTTCTTTTTCTATGTGATTAGTCGAGTTCTCTCATCCTCATGAAGAAAGATAAACATATAAAATTGTTAATATAAGTTACATCCCCATCAAGAAATACTATCTATAGGATTACTTTTTTATAGCACAACATATTTGAAGATTCCTATTGTCATCAAGAATACAAAAGGAATTATTTTTTAAAACTTTTAAGAAAATATAAAAGAAAAAATGAAAAGAATGGAGATAAAGGTTGACGAAAATGGAAGGAGGAATTGAGGAAGGCTGTTCTTGAATTCCTTGTAACAAATAGATACCACGTTTACTTTGTTTATGAATTGGGCAAGATTTAAGTAATTAAAAACCACACATCTCTTCTTTTCCTAACACAAATGGATCTCATGTGATTAGGAATCCCTAACAATGTTTAAAGGATGCTAAGATATAATAATATCTAAATTAACATGTATCTATATCGGGTGTAGCCAGTATGGTACATACCATGTCTTCTTTTCCTAACACCAGTGGGTCCCATGTGATTAGGAAATTCTAAACATATTTTCAACTTTCAAGTATCCTAACACATGATTGGATATTAATGAATACGTATCTAAATTGGTATATTTAGTAGGTATGATATCTCTCTCTTTGTGTGTGTGAGGCACATATTAAATTGCACCAAAATATATTGATCAATATAATACAATAGATTCACACAACCAAACGGGTATAAATCTCCCATTTGTGAATCCAGAGATTTCAAATCTTTTGATTCATGTAACCAAATATGCCCTAAAATCACCTGGCCATTACTATATATCAACTCCCCTAGGGGTAGATTTAGTGGCGTATCCTAATTATACAACAAAACAGAAGACCACTAAACATAATTATCGACGAGAATTGGTTGTTAATTTGCTTCAACTATTTATGAAACTCTCCACATAATAAGTCATAGTTCGAATCTCTTCTGGCTAGGGACTAAACCTCATATTATTTTTAAATTAGATGCAATAGTCCGTGAGAAGCAGTCAAAGTGTGCGTAACTTTGGTCTGGACAAACCTCAATACCGGGCTCGTGCCCCGGGTTTTATGGTGACCGCCGCGCCCTCCTACTCATCGGGGCCTGGCAGTTGCCCCGACGGCAGGGTATAGGTTGCGCGCTTCAGTGCCATCCATTTTAGGGACTAGCTGATTTGATAGGTGAATTATTACACACTCCTTAGCGGATTTCAACTTCCTGTAGACGACAATGAAAAAAAATTATAGGTTGAATTATACGGGTTTACAGACCCGACCTTTGAATATGTGATGACCCGCTTGATCCTTATTGTGCTGCTGTTCAAGCTTTCCCTACCTATGATGCCTTATTGGTCGATCATGGTTTTGCTTTCACTCAATAGCTTTTTGGGTTGACAGGTGGAATATAGAACTGCCACGTAGCAAGTTTTTCTGCTGTGGGTGTTTCTGTTTGCTGTGCAAGCATTGGGAGCCTGAAACCAAATAAATAGAGGTTGTCATGCTTCTGGTGTCTCCATTGATCAACTCTCAAGTCTCTTCTTCATTGTCTTCTTCTTCTTCTTCTCTTATCTTTCCTCTTCTTTTATCAAAACCAGGTGGATCAAAGGCAATAAAATGCCTGTGGTTGTTCATAAAGAAAGCTTCAGTGGAAGATCACCAGATGGTGACCCTGAAATAACAAAGAACCCTGGAGATTTTGGGTCTATAATCTCTTCCTGCCTTCCCATAACTCTCAAGGTAGAGCTTTGGTTCTTTGAGAAACTTTCTTTTCCTTTTCTATCAAAAATCCCAACTGGTTATTCATTTGGATTCTATAAATTCTCTGTAACTAGTCTTAATTAACACTCAGAGATTCTCAGTTTCTCTGATAGGTTACTGATATTCCTGCAATTTTTGGCCTTGCAGTTCATTGACATATGTTTCCATCTAAAGCCGGAGAGCAAGAGCAGTCGCCAGTGTAACATCAGAAATATAATTGGCGGCGGCGGCGGCGGTCCGACCAGAAGCGGTTCGACCACGAACTCCTCCGAAGGACGAACTATCTTACATGGGATTACAGGGATGGTTTCACCCGGCGAGATCCTAGCCATCCTTGGTCCCTCCGGGAGCGGCAAATCTACGCTTCTCACTGCTCTTGCTGGGAGACTCCAGAGCCCGGATCTCACCGGAACAGTCCTCGCCAACGGCCGGAAAATCAACAAAGCGGTTCAGAGACGAACTGGGTTCGTCACCCAAGACGATATCCTCTACCCTCACCTCACAGTTCGTGAAACCCTAATCTTCTGTTCGCTGCTCCGATTACCAGACTCGTTGTCCAGGAATGAGAAGATCCAAGTGGCCGAGTCAGTGATAGCCGAACTCGGACTCGGAAAATGTCAGAACACCATAATTGGGAATAGCTTCATTAGAGGAGTCTCGGGTGGCGAGAGAAAGCGAGTCAGTATCGGACATGAAATGCTGGTGAACCCGAGTCTGCTACTCCTGGACGAACCCACCTCGGGGCTTGACTCAACGGCGGCTCACCGTTTGATGTCGACGTTGGAATCTCTGGCTCAGAAAGGAAAGACGATTATCACATCCATGCACCAGCCATCGAGCCGAGTTTACCAGATGTTTAACTCAGTTCTTGTGTTATCAGAAGGAAGGTGCTTGTATTACGGCAAGGGCTCCGATGCCATGGATTACTTCGCATCGATCGGTTTCTCACCGTCGTTCCCAGTTAACCCGGCCGATTTCCTCCTCGACCTCGCAAATGGTACGTGACTCTCTCTAACTTTACCTTAATTTACAATCCATAATTCAACTTTAGTGAGTCATTTCATCGGAGACTCGGTGAGTCTCGATCGGAATATTCATTTTCAGTACGATAAATATGAAATGTGAGAAATCCAACGTGGGAAATCCGGTGGTTGTAGTTAGGATGGGAAAATAATATGTCAATCCAACGGTAATAGGGAGTGGGCCCAAGTGAGATCCACCTGATTCCCTTCTGTCCTCCGCTTTAGCGATGAAAAGGAAAGTTGCGCTCTATTCCTGGCGTCGTGTCAGATTATTAGGCCACCACGTGACGCTCTTTCCTTTTTTTTTATCGTCACCATCACTTTCTATCATCTCATCATACTCAGAGTGGGTCCCACCCTCACCAAAATAGGCTGCATCCGATGATGGCAGCGTCTTCATGTTTGACTCAACGTCATGATTGGAGAAATGTCAACATCTTCTTCGGTTTTATGGTGGGCCAGAGCTTTTGTAGGTGACATGTGGCGCTTTCTGTGCTATGTTGACCCTTGAATCCACATCCTCTATAATTCTCATCTCTTGTAATTTTCTTTAATTTTTATCTAGGATTGTGATTAATCCAGTGTTCGACTCGGATTGCACACATGGCTGTGGTGGGTGAGTCTCCTAGCAGATATTTTTTTCATCAACAAGGTTTTGATATCGAAACCTTGCTTAAGCGGACCAAACTGATAACCACTTGGACCAACCACCGTTGGTTGATATATACTATTTCTATAAATGGCTTTCCTTGATAACATTCTAAATTAATGTTCAAAAATAAATTACATGAAAAATCATATGAAATCTTTGAAATCCATATTATAAACATAAAAGAATTCAAAATAAATAAATTAATATTTTAAATTATGTTTCTTTCACTAGTACATATATCCATCAAAGTAGACCTAGCTGACTGTCTTTTTTCTTATTTAACTTTATTTATTTCAGTGTCACTTTTAAGAAAAAGAAGTTAGAAAATAGACTTGTTTAACATGAAAAGAAACAAGCATTTAATTATCAAATTAGGTGGCAACTTCCTTTGCAAAAGCTATTATATGGAGAATCATATGGACCAAACTACTTTATGAAAATCAACCTCAACAGATTATTTTTTTAAGTTATAAAACAAATAATTGTTTAGGTTTAAGGATCCTCTAAGATCACTTGAAAGCTTTAGTGAGGGAAAAGAAATCATAAAAAAGAAATGATAGCTAATGCATCTTGAAAGGTTGTTTAGTTCGCCATGACTAATCTCTTAGTGAAAAGATCATCATGAGTTCAATTCTCCTGATGGTATGTTTAAATATATATAAAAATTATTCTAATAATATAGTCGAGATACAGGTAAACTGGCCTAGATGAACCTCAAATTCCAACTAAAAAAATTGTTGATATGAACATTCTCATGACAAAATGAGGATTATCACTTCGATAAGTAATAATCTGCTCTAATGAGTCTTTATTTTCTTAAAAATATCCATGCATTCAAGCTATTTTCAGTGAATAGGGAGAAATCCACTTTGGATCATGTCAAAACTCTATAGTGGTGAATGCACTAATGCAATATTAGATGTTGTTTATAGGTTGTTAAGAAACTTCCTTAAGAAGGATAACATGGGGTTCTCCTTTTCCATGATAGAGAATTGTTTTAATTAATGTCTATAGCTACTGGTGGGGGTGATATTTGACCATTGTCATTAAAAGGGTGGAACATGATTGGGTACACCATTGAGGACTTTCTTCAAACACCATGATAGTAATATAAATTACTGTGGTGTGACTCAGATGTTCTGTAAGAAAGCATCTTATCCACGGAAGCCCAGAAAAGCCAGTGCATGTGGCGCATAGAACATCACTTTATAATGCTATGACACCCCACAGGGTAATGGGTTTTGATTTTCCTTTTTCAAAACTTCTTTTAAATGCATTTTCATATGGAGAAGATAAGCAAAAGCTTGGGAGAAGCCGACAGAAAGTATTAAGCCTCCCTTTTTTTTATTGCAGAACACCTTTAATCTTCCTTTTTATGGTCAGAGACTTGAGCACTATGGTTGTTCTACGAAAGTGATTAAGAGTAAATGATTCCCATTAAGCCATCAGAAGCATTGGAGAACCATTCTTTTCCTTTGCTTTGTCCCATGACCTTCATTTGAATGCTCAAACACCTTAGGTAGTGCTCAGGCTTTTCCAATGAATTGATAGTCAACACTGGCCATCTTAATGGTGTCCATTCCACTGATGTGGGCACCTGCAACTTTAAACTTAGGAATTAGACGAGTTGTTTCAGAACTCAATCAATATTCTTTTCTACTTTCCCATATATCCTCTATTTCATTTGATTCCATTTTGATAGAATCTAGCATCATCTTTCTTTTACTTCTGCTTCATTTATCTTTGATGGGTTGTATGGAAAGAATTTTTTTCTTTTCTTTTCTTTTTTACTCTTTAAATATATGAGACATTATTCCAGACCAAAGGGTCTATGTTTAATAGAACCAACAACTGAACCCATATATTTGGAAGCTTTGCTTGGTGATTGTTAAGCAAGAATCTAACCCCTCTGACTGAACCGTAGTTGTTCCCATTAATCTGGTTCTGTAACTTATTCATAAGACAGAAGAGCGAAAGTGGGCCGTCTATGGGGACGGTGTCAACCGGCCATCCGAAGGTTGAATTGGTTAAGTCAACCCATCTTTTTGAAAACTTTATTTGGTGATCAACTTTCTTGGATGGTAATTTTGACAAGGACAATGCATCAAGTTTATCAACAAAACTGAATTAGTTCTAATAGTAATTACATTGTCCAGCTCAAAAATCTATTATAAAAGTCATTTTACCCAAGCTAGTCACCAGTTATCTGAGTCTTGCAGGACCCAGTAGTTAAATATTTTGTTTAGTTGATGAATTATTACTTCAGGTCATCTTATATTCATATACTTTGTTGTTGATCATTAAAGAAAAAGGACAAATTTTCACTATAAAAGGAGATTAAGTGGTCTAATCCGGCCGCCACCATAATTATCAGTGGTTGCCCATTCCTCCTTTCGGTCTTAGCTTCTTAAATTATAGAATTTAGACAACTAATTACCTCTTAAATTAAATAACCTGGTTTAGTGCGCTTCCTATTGTTTCATATTTTACAGAAACTTTGTGGTGGAAACCACAAGTATAAATTTGTAATGATGTATGTCAGATACTCTTGGCATCATTTGAGATTTTTCTTTATTATTTTAATTTTATTTTTGTCGCAATTGAAAAATGTAAGCTAGATTAGATTTCCTTTCTATATCTATAAGATAATTACAATTCTACACAGAGACATCATCCTTCATTTAACAACCAATTAATTGAAACTCTAAGTAGAATTAGGTTATATTCACTATCAAGAAGAATTTTCTTGTGATTCAAAAGTTTTTCTAGAACTATAACATGATCTCTGATACAGAGAAGTGAAGAATAAAGGCTGTTTCACTTGTAGAAGAAAATTATTAACACATTCTAGTAATGCTTTAATTGCAGGAGTTTTTCAACCTGATGGAACTAAAGAAACAGATAAGACCAATATAAAGCAAATCCTTACCTCCTCATACAGCAATTTGATAGCTCCTATCGTGAAGGTCGCATGCATGGATACCAGCTCAAACATGGTGGGAAACCCTGGAACAACAAAGCAAGAAACTCAAAGAACTAGCAGCAGCAGCAGCTGTAGTAGTTGGTTAAACCAATTCACTATCCTCCTCCAGAGAAGCCTAAAAGAGAGAAAGCATGAGTCATTCAACTCATTAAGAGTGTTTCAAGTTATATTAGCTGCATTGTTAGCTGGTGTCATGTGGTGGCATTCTGACATTCATGATATTCAAGATCGTCTGGGCCTTCTCTTCTTCATTGCTATCTTCTGGGGTGTGTTTCCTGCATTCAATTCTGTCTTCACATTCCCTCAAGAACGTTCCATCTTTATCAAGGAGAGGTCTTCAGGAATGTACACACTATCCTCTTACTTCATGGCTCGTGCTGTTGGAGATATCGCTATGGATCTCATTTTGCCTACAGTTTTCACCATCATGACTTACTGGATGGCTGGGTTGATGCCTGATTTGGTTGCATTCTTGTTGACACTAGCAGTGCTTCTGGGCTATGTGCTGGTGGCTCAAGGGCTGGGCCTTGCACTTGGTGCAATCATCATGGATGCTAAACAAGCATCAACAGTTGTTACAGTAACAATGCTGGCATTTGTGCTTACAGGAGGCTTTTATGTCCACAAGGTTCCTGCTTGCATTGCCTGGATAAAATACACTTCAATTACATTCTACTGCTATAGGCTCTTCATCTACATCCAATACGGCGAAGGCAGCTCAATCAGTTATCGATTAGGTTGTTCACAAGAAAGCCATGGATACAGTGCAAGCTGCAGCTTTGTGAAAGAGGATTTGGAAGGACAAATTCATCCCATGATGTGCATCTGCATATTGTTTCTCATGTTTGTTGGTTATAGGATTATAGCTTATGCTGCGTTGAGGCGCATCAAAATCTGAAATAGAGAAGAACATTTTCTACTCTATCAATAGAAGGTGAAAAAAAGTATTGACTCAAAGTCAAATCACGATGTACTTCACCATTGTAAACAATTTTTCATTCTTTACTAATGAAGGAAAATTTTCGCCTAGAAAATTACTAGAACCATGGGATGGCGCAACCATAGTGTATCTTTCCAGCAATATCATAGTATTCCTCCAAATATGAAGCCTATTTTATTTTGACCAAAAAAACAAAATGTGATAAAAATGACCAATGAAGTTGCACATATAAATGATGAGAATGGAAAAAAAATTATTTCTCCTAAAAAAAGGAAAAAGAACGGAAAAATAATGTAATTTACACATTGGCTCATGCAGGTCTCAAACCTGCGAGCTTGGCTTTATTTGCACCACGCTCTAACTAATTGAACTAATAGGCCACATAGAAAAGTTTTTAAATATTTACTATTTGATAGATAACATAAACATATCTGATTAATAAGCCTCCGTTTGTTGGGTGATTACAATTTTTGGTGGGTTTGAGATTTCTCATTAAAAGAGACATGACAAGCACAAGACTTCCGATGGAATGAGTTGGGAGGATGTGAATTCATGTGTTACCCAATATTTATTCACATTGAAATGGTTTGGTGACCTGAAAACTATTATGTGTGACTCAAATTATTGTATTCCTGGAAGTAGACGATAAGTTTTAAATCTTAATGTAGGCATAACATATCTCCTTTCTTTAGTCTTTTTCACTACATCAGGGCGATGGGAGTTAGAAACCACTTCTTCCCAACACCCCCCTTAAAACAAAGACAAGCTGGTGTCAACATTTGACAATTGAGCCATACCCACATACATTTGGGGGGCAACCTCTGAAATGATTGATTTTGTGAGATCTAATGGAAGCAAATGGCCTAAGCCCAAAACCCCATGACTAGTCTAGTGTTTGATCAAGGTACGGGGATGTGGGGTTGTAGACCTTGCAATACGGCGTACCCAATGGAACAATCCATGTACCATATTAAATTCTATAAACATGTACCTTATGTCATTTCCGAAGTCACTGTCGGATTTGAGATTTTTGCAATAGAGTTTAAGGAGAGAGTTTTGTATTGTTGTTTGGACATTTGATTGAGAAACGTCCATTGTAATCTTCTTCCTACATAGTAAAAGTTCTTCTTTAAGGAAAGAGTTTTGTATTGTTGTTTGGACATTTGATTGAGAAACGTCCATTGTAATCTTCTTCCTACGTAGTAAAAGTTCTTCATTTTTGTCCGCAAACACACACTAATGACGTGTGTATCACATAAAAAACCTCTTATGTTTCATTGACTTGTTTCCTTTATTGTTCATAATTTATTGGTTAGCAAAGAAATGTTGATTAATTTGAATTTTTTTTTTTTTTGATTAATTATTGTTGGTGGTAATACAATCACCTCTTACGAAAAAAAAACTAACTCTGGTTTGCTCCAACCACTCATCACACAACCATGCTTATAGTCATGAAATTATCTAGTCATAGACTCATAATCCAGTAGAGCAAGTAGTGTGGGTGTATCACTTTTGAGCTAATAGTGTGGGTGTGTCACAAATGAAAAACTGATCAGTACTAAAATGGCAAACAAGGTGTTTGTTCTCTTGATTAGATATTACACTCAAGGTTACACGTAAAATACTCAATGTTGTTTCTGCGTCATTAATCTTTCTCTCAAAACCCTATTTTAGATCTTATTAACCAACTTTTTTCGGTAAGATATTCGTAAGCAATCTATGGGGTTTAGTGGGTACGTCCTTTTCCATAATAGAAAGTTTTCTTTTAAAATTCCATAGCTGTTGGTGGGGTGATTTTTGACCATTGTCATTCATCATAGATGGGTGGAAGATGATTAGCTACCACTGAGGACTTTCTTCAAACACCATGAGTAAAACAGATTAGTGTTGCTGTGACTTAAATGTTGCGTAAGAAACCATCTAATCCACTGAAGAACAGAAAGGCCAGTGCATGTTGGCGCATAGAACAACACTTTACAGTGCTCTACACCCCCAAAAGAGTAATAGGTTCTGGTTCTCCTTTTCAACACTTGATTGAGCCTCTCTTTATTTATTTATTTTTTCTTATCTTCTCTTTTACATGTTTTTTGGTTCTTCATTCATCTTTGCTGGCTTGTATCTTAATTTCACATGAATTTCATACCAAAGGGTATATGCTTGACACAGCCAACCATTGGAAGCTTTGCTTGGTGGATCAACTTACTTCAGATGGCTTTTGACGTAGAAATTGCACCAAGGTTTCATTAAAACTAATTAAGGTAAGTTTTAAGAGTAATTAGATTATTCAGTTCAGAAATATATGCTTTAAACCCATTTTAGCCAAAGTAGTTACCAGTCATCAATGTGATGCAAGACCCCAATCTTGAAATAATAAACAAATTACTCAACTATAGTTAAATATGTTGTTTAGCTAATGAATAATTATATCATGTGTTCTTTTGATTATATATACTATGTTATTGGTAATCACAGAAAGAGGAAACATGTCCACTGAGAAAGGAAATTAATTAAGTGGTCTAATTCAACCACCACCAACATCAGTGGATGCCCATTCTTGCTTATTGTGGTTTATATATTAACCTTAAGCTGACTGGTCTTTGCTTGCTAATATGAGATTTAGACAACTAAACACGTTGACTTTAAATATAATGGATTACTACGTATGCTATTACTTCATATGTTACAAAACCTGGGTGGAAAACTACTGGTCAAAATTTGAAGGGGGCACATACAATGATGTTTAAGAGATACTAGTGGAGATCCTCTCCACCCAGCCTACCCTTTCGTCATTTATGTACATTCACATGAGTGTGGGGCCCACATAGAGTCTACATCATTTTTACGCAACCCGCCTTTCTTCCTATACAGTCATGTTCACATGAGTGAAAATTATACTAAAAAACAGACCTTGTAAGTATGGGTTCTATACTTATATGAGTGTGACTAGATGGATGGAGGGGCAGACTGGGTGAAGAGGATCTAAACTCGTAGATACTCTCTGCTTTAGTATAGATTGTGTTATTATTTAATATTTTATTTTTTTTCGCAGTTGAAAAAAATTGATTAGAAATTTTCAAGAACAAGTAGCTAGTGATCCAAATTGGTTTTCTAAAAATAGTTTTTCTACTAGTCACTTGATCCCTAATATAAGAACTGAAAGAGCACTCATAAGGGGGGGAAAGGCAGTTTCTGCTGTAGATGAAGATTGTTACCTTCTTAACGAGTGCTTAACCAAAACCTCAAAAGCATCAGAAACACTGCTGTTCTGATCAATATCAGTAGTTTATACATAAAATATAGAACCCCAAGTGGAAGGCGTGTGATCATGCTTCCCTGAATTCAGTTCTGTTCTCACATTCCCTCAAGGACGTCTCATCTTTATCAAGGAGAGGGCTTCGGGCATGTACACTCTTATCTTCTTATATCATGGTTTGATTTGTTGGAGATATCGCAATGGAGCTCATTCTGCCTATAATCTTCACCACCATCACTTACCAGATGGCCGGTTTAAAGCCTGAGCTGGAGCATTCTTGTCGATGCTAGCAGTGCTTGTAGGCTATGTATTAATGGTGGCTCAGGGGCCGGGCCTTGCAGTTAGTGCAATCACCATGCTTGCTAAACAAGGATCCACAGTTGTTATAGTCACAATTCTGGCATTCGTGCTCACAGGAGGTTTCTACGTGCACAAGGTGACTGTTTTCATTGCTTGTGTTAAGGACAATAACGGTTTCAAGTAGTCTGAGGGCAAAACAGGAAAATCACAAGTAACCTTAGGCAAATCTAGGGTTGCTTTAGCCACCACTATTCCATGCATGCAAGGCTTCATGAACTTCACTCAAACTCAACTACCTCCATACATGCAAGACTTCAAGAACCAAACTCAAACTCAATTACTCAAGAGACTCCAACAAATTACATCTTATCCACAAGTGGATCAGAGTCAGAGTTGTACTCAAACACACAAGAGACATAGTTCATACCAAACACAAATAGATAGCTTGTGTAATTCAAACTCTAGAGTTAGAGTCCAAGATTAATGTTGAGCATAACTCTTGTAACTATAAGTATGTACTATGTACTACAGTCAATCTCAAGGAAGCAAATCACATTCTCGTGGGTGTAGGTTGCAAAGGTCAACCGAACCACGTAAAACTCAGTCTCTCTCTCTCTCTCTCTCTCTCTCTCTCTCTCTCTCTCTCTCTCTCTCTCCCCCACACACACACACACTTGTCTCCAAAAACTCTTGTGACAGGCGGGCCCAAGCTCACCCCGCCCCCCCTGGCCTCCCAAGCTTAATGAGACGGATTATTTGTTTTGGGGGTGGGGGGTGGGTCTTTTTTTGGGACATATGAACTATTTGAGATTCTTGATGGCTCTTCTCTTTGTCCACCCATTGTCATTCTCAATAAAGATGATGTTGCAATCTTTTAACCAAATCTTGACTATCAAAAGTGGAATCGTTAGGATCAACTATTGATGTGCTAGATCATTGCTTCTCATAATTGAGCCAGTACATGTGCAAGTTGTTGGTTGCTCCACCTCTAGAAAAGTCTAGTCCAAGCTTGAGTAGATCTACTCAACTTGTTGTTCTGCTCAAATAATGCAATTTCGCCTTCAAATCCAAAATATTCAAAGAGGTAATAGTAGCATTCATGATTACCTTCTTCACATAAAAAATAATTTTGATCAATTGGCCATTGTGGGACGGCATGTGAATGATGAAGAACTCCTGCCTTCATGTTTTGAATGGCTTTGGAGTTGAATAATCTCCTTTTGTAATTGTCATTACCACTCACAATTTTCTCACCTTCTATGATGAATTACAAGGTATGTTATTGACTCAAGAAATTTCAGTTAAGATATGAACTAACGACTGTTGACTCTTCTTCTCCTATGGAAAACATGGCCAATAGCCAACCCACCCCTATTAGGCCTCCACTTCAACCTTTCAAAGTGCGTTTTTCTCCAAGAGGCAAATCTGATCGTAGTCGTTTTTCTCCTCATCATGGCTCTCATACACATCAGCCACATCATCAAACTGACAATTGTTTTATCTGCCAGATTTGTGATCATCTTGGATATAGAGCGAAGGACAGTTACTAGTGTTTCAATCATGCCATTCAAGGTACCTTTAATGCAACTCCATATGTGAATATTTATGAATTTTCTAGTGCTTCTCTATCAGATGAAAATTGGTACCTTGACTCTAGCGCTACACATCACATCATCAATGCTCTTGAGAATCTCCATATTGCACAACCCTACCATGGTTCAGATCAAGTTCAAGTTGGTAATGGTGTACGTTGGTCTTCCTATTAGTAATATTGGTAACATGAATATTAGTACATCTTCTCCAATCTATCTAAATTTTGTTTTTCATATGCCCTCTATTTGCAAGAATTTATTATCAGTCTCCCAATTCACTAAGGATAGTAATGCTCTATTTGAATTTCATCATAATATTTATTATGTGAAGGATCATACGACGGGGAGATGTCTTCTTTAGGGCAGTGTCAATGATGCATTGTAACAAATCCAGTTGGGCTCCTATCACCCTCCTAAAGCATTTGTTGGAGAAATGACTTCTTTCAGGAATTGGTATTTACGTTTGGGGAATCCTGCCTCCAAAGTTGTTAGAAATGTTATTTCTAATTTTGAGTTGCCAATTAGTTCAGATGATTTTTGTTTATGCTTGTGATGCTTTCAGAAGGGGAAAAGTCACAAACTCCCTTTTTCGCCCATCAAAATCAATTTCTGATGGACCTTTGGACTTAATATTTTCTGATGTTTGGGCCCCCTCTCCTATGGAGTCTCTTAAAGGGTTTCAATATTATGTGATTTTTGTGGACGATCTCAGCAAATTTATTTGGTTTTATCCTAAGACTATTAAATGTGAGGTATTTGGTATTTTTAAGAGATTTAAGTTGCTTGTTGAAATTTTTTTTTCTAGAAGAATCAAGAATTTTCATAATGATTGGGGAGGCAAATATAGAATTGTCTCCACTTTTCTTCAAGAACATGGCATTGAACACATGCTCTCTTGTCCTCATACTTATGAGTAGAATGGGGCTGTTGAACATCGTCATCGCCACATTGTGGAAATTGGATTGACTTTATTAGCATATGCTTCTTACCCTAAAAAGTTTTGGATACATGCCTTTGAAACTGCGATTTTTCTAATTATTCATTTGCCTACTTCACTGCTGAAAAATTCATCTTCATATTTTTTAAATTGTTTAAAGTTCAGCCTAATTATGATTCTTTTGAGAATTTTTAGTTTTGCATGTTATCCATGGTTGAGACTGTATAACAAACATAACCCATAATTTCGGTGTGAAATATAAGTGTTTTAATCCTATTACTGAAAAAAAATCCTTATTTCTCGCCATGTTGTGTTTGATGAAAGAAGTTTTCCTTTCATTTCCAGTGAGGTAACTCCCTCCCCAACCCCACCACCTCCCTCCATTTTAGGGTCTCATTTTTAGTGAGAAACCCCCTCCCTTCCCCAATTTTAGGAGCCCCACCTCAGCAGAACTTTCCTGGAGAGTCCTTTACCCCTACTTCTCCCATTGGGTCCCACACCTCCTCCCCTATGACCTCTTCTCCTAGTCCCCACATTTTTTGGGTTTCCCTCAACCCTTTGGTTCGAATCCTCTCCCTCCTCAGCTCCCTTGGCCGAATCTCTCTCTCCTATTCATCTAGTTGTTGACCTACCCTATGAATCCCAGGCTACTCTACCACCCATCACTTCCCAACCTTCACAAAACACTCATCCCATGATCACTAAATCAAAAGAAAACCCTAGGGTTCTTCTCACCCAAATTGAATCTACTTCCTTTACTATTGCCAACAAATACCTTCACTAGAGAAGGCTATGGATGAAGAAATCACTACATTTTTGAAGAATGGTACTTGGTCATTTGTTCCTCCTCCTTCTTCTCATAATGTCATTGGATGTAAATTGGGTTTTTCAAGTGAAGCATAAGGAAAATGGTTCTATTGAAAGATACAAAGCCCGTTTAGTGGCTAAGGGTTTTAATCAATAGGAAGTCCTTGACTATTATGAAACCTTTAGCTTGGTGGTCAAACCAATGGTAGCTTGAATAGAATATGCTTCAATTACATTCTATTGCTACAGGGCTCAAGGGGCTCAAATCCTCTGCATAGCTACTTCGAGTGGCCATCCAACAGCCGCTATCGAATGAGCACCATGTGTCCACTTGTAAATCAAATACCCGATCCCTTTATCACTAGGTTCATTGATCGAACCTCAAACCGCTATTGTCTCAATTCATTTGGTAGCAGCTGCTGAATGGCCACTCGAAGTAGTGCCTGCAGAAGATTCAAGCCCTCTTCCTTGGCAAGTGATTTACCTATGGAAATCATTGATTTGAGTTGGAAGGGAAGATCACACCAAATAAACTACTACAACTACGTCGAAGATGACACTAATGGGGCCCTTATAGCTAGTGAATCCACAACAAAATTGGATCCTCTAGGTATCTAGGAGAAATTACATCCTCTCTATTCAAGATGCAAAATGTTCCCTATAGCTAGTTGAATTAAGAAAGGAGGGGAAGGTCACACTTTAGTATGGCTCTCAATCACCAAGTTGTTGCTGTCCAAAGCATTCAATATGAGTTTTTGATACAACAAAATATTTCATGGATGAAATATTTCCAAGCTCCAAATTGTCGGGGTCTCATTTCATACTAATAAACACAACCTTCATATTGTATAATCTTGTGGTTGTCATATATAACTTCATGGGAGATTTTTCATACGTGATTGTACATATATGCATTTAGTTATACTTTCGATAATTAGATAGACAAAATAATTATTATTGTTATTATTAGAGCAAATTACACTGGCACCCCAAAATGGAGGCCTTAGAGCACTAACACCCCCACTTTATGTTTAAAAAACACAGAGAAACCCCCAAATTGGATTTTCATTGGATATATTTGTCTAATTTATCACTAAAAATAGTTAAATTACTGTTTATTTTTAAGATGACTCTGAGATAAGTCTCCACCCTAACTTGTGAATAAGAGCAAGATTATGTGTTCTAGCATCCCTCCATCCAAATTGGTTTAAATAAGATCAATTTCTTAATGATAGGGACTTATGCGAGTTCAAAGAGCTGCCATTCTAGAATTGAAGGGCTAAGGAGTCTAGTTTAAAACAAATAGCACAAGGAGGCTCGAAACATCCCATCTGGTAGGAAGGGATAGAAGAAATCACATATTTTATAAGAACAACTCTACTTGCATAGGATGGACAACTTCCCTTCCACTTGGCCAATCTTGTAGAAACTATCAATAATGAACTAAAAATCCCTAACTTTGGATACTTAAGTACCAAGGTATTTGCTAGAGATACTTAATTATGGTATTCCATTTTATTTTTGAGAGTTATGTCTGTATTTAAGAATTTAAGAATTTTGGTATTTATCTAGTAAAAAAATCTAGAAAAATATCGCAATCTCAAGTAAAAAGTTTATGAAATTAAAAAGTCATATAATAACTAACAAATTTTTCTAGAAAAATATTCACAATCTCAAGATTCTCCAAAAAAATCAAAAAAAGTATTATAAGTGAAATTAAAAGGAGAGTCTAAATGAATCAGACTTCAATCAGATAACATTTTTTTGGGTAGAATTATATATCCGCATCTAATTAATAATCAACAGAATTATCAATCGTATGGGAGAATCGGGATGCAAAAAAAAAAAAAAAAAACGCGATCAAAAAAATAAATAAAAATAAAATAAATTAAATTAGATTTGAATCAAAGATTGAGATCTCAGAGATTCAGTTATCCATTTACCCCCAACTAGAACAGTCGAGAACGTATCAATTACCGAAACCCAACTTTGAAAGAAGAACTAAAAGACATGAACCAAATCGACCACAGCAGGTCAGCAATATTTTCTGATTTTCCAAATGGACAAAGGCGAAAGCTCAGAAACTGGATTTTTTAAGTAGAATTCGCGAGAACAGCGAACGAGAAAGAAGAAGAAGAACAACCCTAACCAAGTTTATCTTCGAAGTCAGAGTTGAAACTTTAGGGAAGCCATGGAGGGGATGGGCTCTGATGTTTCGAGCGAGCTGCAATGCGTAGGTAGGTTAGAGATTGTTCCACCAAAGCCTGTTGGTTTCCTCTGCGGAACTCTTCCAGTTCCCACTGATAATGCTTTTCACCACGTCTTCAACTCTGCTCTCGTTCCTTCCTCTGAAACGTAAGATTCTTCTTCCTTTATCTTGTTTTGGTTCCATTTGGTTGTTCGTATTCAGTGCGAAATATAAATTGTCTCTTTGTTGGGTTTTAATTGATCTTCAGCGTGAGTGCACCTCGTTATCGGATGCTTCCGACTGAAACGGATCTTAACACTCCTCCTCTCTTATCGCATTTGCCTGACAAGGTCCTCCCTGTTGATGCCGTACGCTACAAGACGGGTGGTGGCGGTGGTATGTCCCGAGCACTTTTTATTTTCTGTTGAACTGCTTCTATGGTAAATACAATTCGAACTTGGGTGGTGAGTGTGGACTTTCTTTTAAATTTGTAAAAACTTATCGTTCGTGATAATATTTAATAAATGAGCTTCCACCAGAAACATTCCCCCTTTTAATGCAATATAAGACAAAATTAAACCTCAAGACCAGGTAATATCATGAAAATGGGTTGAGCTTGAAGTTGGCCAATAACCAATAGCCAGACCCAGCGAGAAAAGTTTTCTCTGATGGATAATATATTGGAAGCTGTCATAATTTGGGGTTCTGGAGGAGAATCAAAGATTATTAATTGTGTGTGGGATGATTTTTGGTTAAGTTCATGATACTGCTTTATGCTGCTCTGGTTAATCTTAAGTTGAGCTTTAATGTAGTCGTCAGTTCATTACTACCTCCCTTTGGTCACATTATGATGATACACTCAAACTTGATGAGCTTTCACTGCTTTTGACGAATGAGAAAGTGTGGAAAATTAGTAACAATAGGGCGCTAGAGGAGGGTAGCGTATTGGTTGTATGTGGTGGAGAGCATAGAAGTAGAACGAGTGGGAGACTTTAGAAGTTGGGTATGTTCAAGTATCACTTAAAACTCTAAAGCTCGCAAGTAAAATGCTATTAGTGCAAGAATAAAGTCATATCAGGAAGAAGTGTTCATTGCGTAAGAGGATATAAAACAAGATGAGGGAGAGGGTAGATCAGCCACTTCTTCTATTATGGGAGAGTTTTAGAGTGTATATGGAGATATTCTTCCCTCCACATGATTAGGTATGCATACTTCATATTGGGTTTTGGATTCTGATGTTCAATTCATTTGCTCAGGTATCAGTTTTCCACACATTATGCATGTGAATAGAGCTACTAAACTAGCAAATAATACTAAAAGCAAGGTTGTTGAGATTGGGATTGCAAAGATTTGCTTGTTTGATAGGATTGTGCAGACCGTATTGGGGTGAGGCATGCGCTACATCTAAGGAAGAGTCTTATTTTTTGATAGCTGTTGGTTTTTAGAGGTTTTGGATGGAGTTGGAGGGGTTAGGATGTGGAGTGTATGGGGGTGAATTTGAGATAAGACTTTTGAGATGGCTTATGGGGGCTTAATGAGGGGAATTGGATGAAAGTTGATACAGTCCAGGGGCTAATTGCTTGGCATTTGCTCACCAAGTTAGTTTCATCAGGTTTGAATGGTGGAATTTGGAGTTATATGAATTCTTGATTTTAGATGGAAAAACGTGTGTCAAGAACAATAATTCGCAGTAGTGAATATGGCTAAGGGTTTGGGGCTGTGATATGGATTGAATGTTGGTAGTAACTAAGATGGGGTAGATTTGAGAGGGATGAAAACTTAGGGGAATGGGATAAAACTTGAAGGAATTGATTTCGTGATCCATAGAATAGTCTTTCCAAGTTTCAATGATTTTGGATGGGTGGTTTGGGAGTTACTGGATTTCTTGATTTTGGAGGGAAAATAGGGTGATAATAACAAGGATGGGTAAATCTTCGGTTTGGTTGGTTCCTAAAGTTTGGGACAGATCTGATGGCTAGATTGGTGTAGATCTGATGTTGAACTTTGTGTCTCTGAAAAAGTCCAGAAATTCAATAAAATTCAAGTTAAAAATAGAAGTAATGGTGGTATGAGAAGGGGAATGGAATTAAGTGCTGACTTGTTAATTGACTGTAACAGAAACATTGTAATGGGGTGTGGTGATGAAAAGAAGTGGAGGCAGGCTACAAGCACTGTTGATGGAGAATCCTCCAAATGGATGCCCTAGGGTGCTTACTTGGTCACATGGAGGTCCTGTAGCACTGATAAGAAGCTTGGCTAACCTTGCTTTTAGGCAGCAACACACTCTTTATTAATTATATTTTATATTCTATTGTCTGTTACATGCCCAAGGCTTTATTTATAGCCTTGCATAGGAAGTCCTAGTGAAATTAGGACTTAGAAATTGCCTCTCCTAGTTGTACTCAACATACTAATCCAAATTCAAATAGGACACTTGTGACCAAACTAAAAGGACTCCTTATCATAGCCAAAGACTCTATAAAACTAAAATAAAACATAAGAAAAAGACTATTGGACTATTGTGCCTTTATAACTTAAGTTGTGCAGAACTTACATAATTAGAACAATTAAACTAAAACAAAAACCTATTTTCGTACTTGACCTAAATACTAAACTTATGGCCCTTAGAATTGGCCCATGACCATCTAAACCTGTTGATCAAAGGCCCAACACCCATATCTATCAACCCTAAGTTAATTTCAAAGGGAAGCTGGCCAATTTGGTGTGGGACCTGCATCATCACCTCTTCAAGTTTATGCTCAATTTTCACTAGGAAATTAGTCAGAGTTCCCCTACGGTGCATTTGGCACTACATCTAGCCTAGATCTACTAATTTCTTGTAATTTGAACATTTCTATAGTTTGTTGATTTATTGATGTTGTTTAACATGAATGGAATTAGTTGTTTACTTTTTATGACCAACTTAATTTGGAGAATAGGGTATTTTAAACTATCAGTTCATTGTAGCTGTTACATTGTATGGTTTGAAATCAGACTCTAATTTGGAGTTATTATTTTTATTTTTTATAAATCAGATAGTGCTGTTGTGTGTAAAAAGCCTAATATAGGTTATGCCAAGTTTCAAACCTTCGCCTCATATAACACCCACCAAGATGGCTAATCGAGTTGGCAGAAAAATATCCTAACTCATTGAGATCTCTGTCCAACTCGATTTTTTAAGGGACTGAGTTGGGAAAAGATTGAGATCTTAATTAATGGCATTGGTATGGTGGTTGGGAAAGGGCTTCCCAGGTGGGGGTGAGGTCCATTCTAGTTCAGATATGGTGCATTTACAAAGATGATGAGGAGTTTGTAAAAAAAACAACTGTGGTCTGTATTTCTAATTGGGATGGGTCATGTTTACATGTACATGGACAATATTATAATTATGTGGGGATTGGCAGATTAGGGTTTTGGGTTTCCTATATATTACCGCTGTGTGTGAAATCCTTCTTACAAGCAAAGGGTAACATTATTGTGTGGAGACTGGAATAGAGAGTCTTTTTTCGAGAAATAATGGAAGATCTTTAGTTTTCTTGAGTGGATGTAGGCAATAATATTGTTGAAATCTGGTGAAATTCTTTTGTTATGTGATTGTTTGCTTCTATTCTTTTTCAGTATTTCTTCCAACATGGAGTGAGTATTTGGTGAAGGAGGGCGCTGGGGGTGATATGATAGGTCACTGTAATCGTTGATTAGGAGTGGTCATGCTGTAATGAGGATGTGGGTTGAGGAGAGAAAGGGAGGTCAGGTTGGTGCAATATAATGCAAGTAACCTAACATGTAAAATTGGATTTTTCATTTTTTTTTTTTTGGGGGGGGGGGGGGGAGGGGGAGGAGTTTGGAGCTAAACCTGTTAATAGAGGGAGGTCAGGTTGGTGCAATACTGTTTATTTCAAGCATCATGGACAGTAATTGTCAAACTTAGTTTACCTAAGTTGTGATTTACCCTTTTTTCACGCCTTTTGATTTCCATAACATAGGCGATCTTCTACTTGTTTTTGTGTACTATCCTAAGTTCCTAACATCAAGCATATTTTGGTTGGAAATTGCAGATTTACACTGGGATAGTGTACCTGTCAATCAAAATCTTGCTAGGAAATGTGAGGCACTGGCTGTATCTGGTCTGGCAGAATATGGAGATGAAATAGATGTTGTCGCTCCAACTGACATTGTGAAACAGATCTTTAAGATGCCCTATTCCAAGGCTCAGTTGTCTATTGCAGTTCATCGTATTGGACAGACTCTTGTTCTGAATACAGGGTAGACTCTTGAATTTTGGTGCTTTGTTTACATGATTGTAAATTTGTAATTGTAAATTACATCTATGGGTGGTTTGAATTTTCTTGAAGTGCAGACCTGATGTCGAAGATGGAGAAAAGTTGGTTAGGAGACACAACAACCAAGCGAAATGTGCAGATCAATCCTTATTCTTGAATTTTGCCATGCATTCAGTCAGGGTTGAGGCCTGTGATTGTCCACCCTCTAAGTCTGTCCCATCAGAAGAGCAAGAAGCAACCATTTTACCTGGGGAATACGAATCCAGGAAGGGTTCTTTTGTATCTTCCAATAATCCTGTTCAAGGTGATGGCTCCCAATATCTAGGTCAGGGTGCAGATGGCAGTCAAAAGGCCAGATTAAGACACTGTACAGAGTATTCTAATGTTAATGCGGATGACTTTGTTTGGGCCAGTAAGCGGAATAAGAGGAATAACAGGCGTGATGCTGTAGAGAAAACATCACAAGTGGGTGAAAAACCTAGATGTAGGGTTCAAGAGTCTGACAAGTACAGGAGAGTTGGTAATGATGGTTTCCTAAGAGCTTTGTTTTGGCAATTTCATAACTTCCGCATGCTTCTAGGCAGTGATTTGCTTTTGTTCAGCAATGAGAAGTATGTAGCTGTGAGCTTGCACTTATGGGATGTTGCACGGCAGGTTGGCAACTTCCTCCTAGAACATTTGTTTTTATTTTATATGTTCCTTCTGAAACATGCTCCAGTTTTCACGCTGCTTTATTTCGGCAGGTCACTCCATTAACTTGGCTTGAAGCTTGGCTTGACAATGTCATGGCAAGTGTGCCTGAATTGGCCATCTGTTATCATCAGAATGGTGTTGTTCAAGGGTATGAGCTTCTGAAAACAGATGATATATTCTTGCTCAAGGGCATCTCTGAAGATGGCACACCTGCTTTTAATCCACATGTTGTCCAGCAAAATGGACATTCCGTGTTCAGATTCCTCCAGGATAACTGCAAGCAAGATCCTGGTGCTTACTGGGTACAGATATTTGCTCTCAATCTATGTGTATGATAATTTAGATTTGATTTGCTTCTTAATATAGTAGTGCATCTGATCATGGTTACGACTTATTTTCAGCTTTACAAGAGTGCTGGAGAGGATGTACTTCATCTTTTTGATCTATCTGTTATTCCAGAGAGCCATTCAACTGACGATCATGATAATACGTCTAGTTCTCTGCCATCGATAATCCACAGAAGGAGAAGAGATTCCTTATTCTCATTGGGAACTCTTCTTTCCCGTGTTGCCCATAGGCTATCACTTTCAATGGTTTGGAACCTGACTTCATTTTTAGTCACATTACTACTGTATACTGCAACAATATAGTAATCATAATTGATGGTTTTTGTTGCAGACTCCTAATGGTAGGGCTAAGTGTGCAAGGCTTTTCAAAAAATGTATTGATTTCTTGGATAAGCAGGATCATCTGGTATCGTGGCTTTTGAGCAGAAACTATATATATATATATCTTTCAAATTCTCTCCTTTTTTTCTAATAAATTGCATCAAATGTTTCAATGCTGATGAGTTAAAGCTGAAACAGGTGGTCCGGGCATTCGCTCATGAGCAGTTTGCTAGGCTTATCTTGAAATGCTATGAAGAGTTAGATTTAACTCCTGAATTCTTTCCGTTGGAATCTGAGGTTACTGTAATTGATGCTGAAGGTGAGTCCTCAGACTATTCTCTGAGTGTGGCTAGGTCAATTGGTTGTGATAAGTTTTCCTCTCAAGTTGTGGAAAAGACACCTCTAACTAATGATGTAAAGGTTCACCAAGAGTTGGTAGCAGGATTTGCATCTCCAAAACAAAATTTGGAAGCAAATGTAACTGCTTCCAGGAAAATTGTTACTTCAGAAAGCACTGAAAAAGGAAAACTGAGTGATCTTATGGGTCCTGAAGAAGAGGATAATCTAGTAATTTGCCAGGGACCTACGACTAATTCACATTTTGTTCAAACCATTGCTGATCCAATCTCTTCTAGATTGGCTGCAATACACCATGTATGTCAAGCCATTAAATCTCTTAGGTGGAAGTGTCAATTACAGAGTGCCGAAGAGGAGCTAGTGGATCATGGGAATAGAACACCGGACAGGTCCTCAGCTTTCCACTTTACTGGCTGTGCTTGTGGTGATCCTGACTGTATTGAAGTCTGTGATATCAGAGAATGGCTTCCAAAATCTAAAATGGACCATAAGTTGTGGAAACTTATTCTTTTGCTTGGGGAGTCGTATTTGGCTCTTGGAGAAGCTTATAAAGAGGATGGTCAGCTGAATCAAACTCTAAAGGTTGTTGAATTAGCAAGTTCTGTTTATGGATCAGTGCCTCAGCATCTTGAGGATGCCCAATTTATCTCATCTATAGTTGTTAGCTCCCCATCGCGCTCAAAGTTTGATGGTGTAAGTGGAAAGACAAAGTCATTTCTACATGACGAAACAGATCCAGATTCTGGTTTTTCTGGTAATAGTTTTACTACTGAACAATTATCCTCGTCATACCTATTTTGGTCTAAGGCATGGACGCTTGTTGGGGATGTCTATGTTGAGTACCATATTAAGAGGGGTAAAGACATGTATATGCAAGGATCAGCTCGTAGTAGTGAGTTGAGAATGTCTTCAGAAGTTCTGAAGGAGGTAAAAAGGCTCAAGAAGAAGTTGGGACGGTATAAGCAGAACTGTAGTACTTGTTCTTTGATTAACTGCAGCTGCCAGAGTGATAGGGCAAGCAGTGGTAATAGTGCAAGCAGCAGTAGAGGAAATACACGCCCATTAGCTTATGGTAGAAAGCAGAGCAAGAGATCTAGTTCAAAGAATTCCCTGTCTTCACTGTTTGGATATTCAGAAGATGGACTTGTTCACCCCAAAACTGAAACTAGAAGTGATTTTCAAGGTCCTATACTTGATAGAGGTGGTGAGTCTGGTGACACACTTATTCAGTCTTTGCGAGGAACAGAAGAGGTAGGAGTGACTTCTTTGTCTGGTAATTCCAGACAATCTATGGGTACTTCAGCAATGCAAAATAACGACGTTACAACTGCAGCTGGTTCTGGACCTATGGAAGCTTCCAAGGAGAAAACTGGTGGAATTTTCAAATTTCTTGAGGGTCCTGTAGTTGGAGATATAGAGTATAATCTTTCAGCTGCCATAAACTGTTATGATGCGGCTAGGAAATCTTTGTCCACTGGTTCATCTGAACTACTGTCAATTCTCAAAAAGAAAGGGTGGGCATGCAATGAGCTTGGTCGGATTAGGCTTGAAAGCAAAGACTTGGACAAAGCTGAACTTGCATTTGCTGATGCCATAAGTGCATTCAAAGATGTTTCTGACCATACCAATATTATTTTGATAAATTGTAATCTGGGCCATGGGAGAAGAGCATTGGCTGAAGAAATGGTTTCCAAAATGGAAAATCTGAAAGGACATACTCTCTTGCAGAGTGCATACAACCAAGCTGTGGCATCTGCTAAGGAGGAATACAATGCATCCCTTAGATACTATAGTGCTGCTAGAGCAGAATTGGATACTATTGGGGAGGGGAGTGGTTTAGTGCCCACCAGCTTAAGGGATGAGGTGAATACCCAGTTTGCCCATACATATCTCAGACTTGGCATGCTTTTGGCTAGAGAAGACATTTCTGCAGAAATTTATGAAAATGGAGTACCTGATGATCTGCCAGTAGGCTATGTCAGCCCAGGTGACAGGAAGACAACTAAAGAACCAAGGAAACATGAGATTTCAGCCAATGATGCCATCAGGAAAGCTTTGTGTATATATGACTCATTGGGTGAACTGCGTAAACAAGAAGCAGCTTATGCATATTTTCAACTTGCTTGCTACCACAGAGACCGTTGTTTGAAATTTCTAGATTCAAATCATAAGCAACTTAATCCATCTAGAAGTGAGAGCATTCTTCAGAAGGTTAAGCAATATGCTTCCTTAGCCGAAAGGAACTGGCAGAAGTCTATAGATTTTTATGGCCCAAAGACGCATCCCACAATGTACCTGACCATTCTGATGGAAAGATCAGCTCTTTCATTGAGCCTCTCATACTCTTTTCAGCCAAACATGGTATTTATCTTAACTACCCAAGTTGTTAATAATATGCTAGACTTATACAATCTGAGGATAATGGCAGTCATTTCAAAATAATACTCAATTTATGTAATACCAGTTTGAATTTCTTTTCAGTATATCGATAATCTTCTAGTCAGATATTTGTCAGCAACAATTGATTAATATTGAAGTGTTACAACTAATTGTCTTAACTGTAATTCTAGTGGTTTTATTTCTGTGCTAGTTTCTCTCATTTTATTTTCAGTGGCAAATATTTCATTTCATATGTCGAAAGGAAGATAATTGCTATTGATGGCAAATCCTACAAAGTTACCTGGTGAAAAGGGTACATAACCTTCAAATCAGGGTGACTCATATGCCATTGAGAAATTAGGGTCGTTACACTTCCAGGGCAGGTGTACTAGTTCTATTCTGTTTCTACTTTATTCTGTACCAAATGCCATATCTTCAATCAACATATTGACAGGGAAGCCCATTTGTGTGGATTGTGGTTACTTTGCCAGCAGGGGTGTCTGAAGTGTGTAATTCTTGTATGGTATGACTTAGTTGTGAAACAAGGTCATGTGATTTTACTATCACCTCGCACATATGCACCCTCATATGCAAATCGTCTTTGGGGCAAGAAGGTACTAATGAACAGATTCTAGTTGCACCATTAGATTGCATGGCTGGTAGAGGTTTTGCTACCTTCACATATGTGCAATGTGACAAGTTCAAAGTGCTGAACTGTGTTTTATATCTACTAGTAGGGTGGAAGCAGTAACGTTGCTTTAAGACCATGGATTTCTTTGTCCTATTGCATTGGCTTTACCTGCTTCTTCTACAAGTATGTTCTGTGCTGAAGGATTCTCAAATTAACCAAGCTTTGCAATTTTAGTGGTCCCTACTTGTACTATCTCCCATTGACTATCCATCAGGGATCATGTATAGATTATTGCACAATTGCATTGCAACAAGTTTGTGTTTTGGTTTTCTCTTTCAGCCCTAGTTGTCAAGGCATCATTTAGGGGTCCAAGTGCTTTGGCAGCACTGAGGCATCCATGTGTTTTCTTGTTGACTTGATTTTTGCCCCACCTTGGATGTCTTGCTTGCCCAGATACCATGAGAGCGATGCTTTCAGCATTAAGTTGATGCAGTAATTAGCATACAAAGTTCCTTTTCTATGGGTTTTTGCAGCCCCCTTCAAGGGAGATCAGTGCGATATTACCATGCTTTTCTTGTTTCTCTTACCAGCACAACTCCATATGCATCCTCATAAAACCTTGTATTCTTTTATGGAGTTCATCTTGTCATGAAGCTTCAAAAATATTGAAGGTTAATGACAAGATCCTTACTCTGAACCAACTCATATTGGGTGAAAAATAAGAAATTCTTGGATTTTTTGTTAGGATGTGTGGATCTAAAAATGAGGGATCTCCTGGGAGGTCATTTGAATGCTGGCTTTAGGGTGTGTAGTGAATGATAAAAAGAGATGGTGTTTCTAGGTTGAAACAAATTGGTCGGGTAAATGATGGTTTCTTGAACACGACAAGATTATAGGGTATTCTTATGTATTAGGATAGGAGATGGACTACTAGATTGTGAGATCTTGAGATTTAGCGGGTGGGTGGAGGTGAAACATGGATCAAACCAAGGTGGGGGTGAATGATGACGATCCCTAAGGCTGCGTTTGTTTGCAAAGGTGGGGTGGGAGAAAAAAACATGTGGGTCCCATGTGTAGTGGGGTGAGGGAGAAGGAAAGGAAAGGAAAGGAAAGGGTTTTGTGGAAAAGTGATAGGGGTGGGTCCCACTTTTTACTTTTCCTAACTTTCCCACAAAGTCCCACCATATATGTGGGGTTTTAAAATGGCATGGGGTGGGAAAGTTGGGCTGCCACATCAGCAAACAAGTTTCCTTGATTCAAGGAAACTTGCCTCCCACTTTCCCACCCCAAGTAACCAAACAATCTACCATTTTGGGATTTAAGGGAAAAGTAAGAAATCTTCACTCTTTTCAAGAATTTTCCCACCCCACCTTTATTCCAACAAACAAACGCAGCCTAAGGCACCATTTGTTTGCTGAATTTGAAGTGGGGTGGGAAAAAGTTTGAAAAAGTAAATTTTTACATGAAATCCCAAAGTGTGGCTTGTTTAGTTCACTGGGGTGGGAAAGTTGGCAGATAGGCTTCCTTAATTGAAGAAAGCTTGTCTGCTGATGTGGCATGCTAACTTTCCCACCCTATCTCTTTTCAAAGTCCCACTAGATAGGTGGGATTTTGTGGAAAAGTGTGGAAAGCAACAAAGTGGGACCTACATTTGAAACTTTTCCATAAAATCCTTTCTTTTCCTCTCATGTTCCCCCACCCAATTATATATGAATTTTTACTTTTTCCACCCCTTTTTCTTCCCACCGGAACTTTGCAGACAAATGGTGCCTTAGGTATTGTTTGTTTGTTGAATTTGAAGTGGGGTGGGAAGAAGTAAACTTCTCCATGAAATCCCAAAGTATGGCTTGTTTGGTTCAATGTGGTCGAAAAGTGGGCAGACATCTATTGATGTGGCATGTTACTTTTCTCACCCATAGAACAAAATTCTATTGAAACTTGCAAAATTTCCATTGAAATTTTCCATTTTGGCAACCTTGAAACGAAAAACTTGGGGACCAAAAAAATCCCAAGTTTCGATTGAAATCATTGAAATTTTGTCAAAACTTGTTGAAACCTCGAAACTTGTCAAAACTAGTTGAAACTTGGTTTGACCTAGCTAGACCAACTAGTTCATGAGAAAAAATTCCAAATTTCATGGGAAACATGAGAAATTTCGTGGGAAACATGGAAAATTTTGTGGGAAACATGGGAAATTTAATGGAAACCTAGGAAATTTTGTGGAAACTTCGGAAATTTCGTTGAAACATGGGTCTTGTTCTTGCAAGTTCCGTAACTTTCCCATATTTTCAATTTTTTTTTGTTTCTTTCATGTTTCCCCCAAATACCCCCTCCATCAGGACTTCCCTATCCAAATTGTGTATTCCCTCAGACTGGTTATCTTAGGCATGTTGATGATCAGACTTATAAAGTTATAGTTGTCGATTACCTTGACAACCATAGGCATAAAATGTCATGGGATGTCTATATTTGTTGGTTGGAGGAGAGAATGTTATAGGCATAGTACTACTCAACTCATAGGATGGATCCACCAGGGCACTCCTCTTGGCACTGAGTTGTACTTTCCTTTTATTGTTAGTTACTTTGTATTTGATGATCTGAGGTTAGAAATTATAAATTGAATGTTATGTACTTAAGTAGTTAAGTTTATGGTGTACTTCTCGGACAATTCTACATTGATGTTATGTACATTAAATAACATATCTACATTGATTTTTTTTAGCAAAATACACCAATGTGTTTTTTATATTCTAATTAGCTTAAGTGCAAAGTTCCACCCTAAAATACTACCTAAAATCTGTCGAAACTTCATGTCGAAATTTGCACGAAAAAAATCCTAAGTTTCCTCGAAATTTCCTAGTTTCCCACCTAGGTTTTCCATTTTCATCTATTCGAAACTTGAGTTTTCCTCGAATTTTTTTCTATGTTTTCACCCCATCCCTTTTCAAAGTCCCACATATTTAGTGGGACTTCATGGCAAAATGAGGGATACAACAAAATCCTTTCATTTCTTTGCCTATTCCCCCACCCCACTATATATGGTCCCACATGTTTATTTTTCCCACCCCATTTCTGCAAACAAACGATGCCTAAAGGTTAGTGTGGATCTAATGGATGGAAGGAGAAAGATCTAAGCTCTTGATAAGGGTTTCTAGAGAATTTGAAATTCAAGATAGGGTGCTGTTTTTGGAGAAGGGATGGATGGATGGGCTTCAAACTTGTATCAAGTGTGATGATTATTGTATATGAAGTTTGGTTTAAGATTGATGGGCAGATTCCTAGATCTGGAATTTCAGGTCTAAGGAATCGATGGAGGGTTCTAGAAGATCTAGAACATACAATTTAAAGGGGAAGGAAAAGGGTTGGGGTTTGAATCTCTTTATCCAGGGGTACACTTGCCAGGCTACTATTAGTAATGGCAAACTATCGGTTGAAGACTCTCCCACAGTCAGAATTGAGCTAATGTTCCAAATACCTAGGACCATGAGATCCCTCCTGGAGCTAGTGTTCCTAGAATGAATTTCCCTAATTTAAATCCCCTGGCTAATCCTTACTTTTGAATCCTAATTTACTGTCTGTTATTTATTCCTTTATCCACTGTTTTGTTTACCAAAATGCCCTTCATTTCTGATCCAAATCAATCTTATAACTCATCTTTCTTAAAATCTCATTCTATCTCTATACCCTTAAGAACTTAGAACCACTCTACTAGGCAAGTGCTTCATTAGCATTCATTGTAGCATGGTTGAGAGGGTTAAGAACTCCCCCATTCATTGCTCTGATACCAATTTTGATAGTAGTAGTTCAAATAAGAACCACTACACTATGATTAATGATAGGTTGCAGCAGAACAAAAAAATAGAAGCTGTACTCTGATGTAGCCTCACTGGTAGGGAGGGCCATGTTTTGGGAAAGACAAACTAAGCCAGTACAGTAAAGGAGGGGACGGCTGGTTTGGCATCTTAGGGTTATGGAATAAGGCGGTCTCTTTATGGAAGAAATTTATTTATTTATTCTTTTATTTTTTGAGAGGGGGGGGGGGTTGTGGTCGAGGCTCTGAGGGATGGCTCCCCTAAAGTTTGGTTAAATCCTGTTTCACGGAATGAGGGGAATATGTAGCTGCGGGCTTTTGTGTAGTTATGGAGGTTAATGGAGTTCAGGTTTAGGGGGGGGGGTGAAGGGTTCTTCTTGCTGGACAGAGAGATGGTTTAATAAAATATGTGAATGAATGAACTGGTAATTGAGTGGGTAAAGGTAGCAGTTAACCAGAAAATAAACATCAGGATGGAGGAAGAAGAAGATGCTGGAAAGGATAGAGCCCAGTTTCAAGCATGGTATTTTGTGTCGGCGATATATTGCCGTGTCGCCCAAGTTCTACACAAAAACAGCAATCGAAACAAAAGGTACAAAATGTCGCCGGAAAATAGCTGAAAAATCGGTTATTGTTCGTCGAACCGGCAAAATGTCGGTGAAATCAATGGTTTTGCCACCGGTGGAATGAGTTCTACCGCTGCTGGTGCTTTCTACCGCTGGAAGAGAGGAAGAAAACAATTGAATACAAGCCGCAGCTCTTCCATTTTTCGACAAACTGAATCTGTCCGGTCTTCTCTCCATTCGCCGGTAACAAAACTCGGTCTCCGGTTGAACCTCTCCCTCTTTTTTTCTGTCTCTGGTTCTCTCCGCAGGCTCCCAAAATCCAGAACCCTCTCTGCTCTCTCTCTCTCTCTCTCTCTCTCTCTCTCTCTCCAACTCTTCTCCACCACCGCTGCAAGCCTGCAACTCTTCTCCCACATGGCCTCAGTCTGCAATCTCTCTCTCTCTCTCAGTTTGTGATCTCTTCTCTCTCTCTCAGTCTGAGATCACTCTCTCTCTCAGTCTGCAACGGTGTACTACCATCTTCTCTGATCTCTTAGTGTCAAACTCTTGCCCCACTAAATGTCGGCGAAAGGTTGCCGACATTTTGGGGTTTCGGTGGTGTCGCCAGCCACCGACACGGCGACACCAACTGATATTTCGAACTTTGGTTTCAACAACTAGGATAGGATTAGAATCCCTCTTCTATATTATAAACCAAGGCAATCTGGATATTACTCATTAGATCAGTTTCTCATGATGAGAGCAGACAATAGCTAACTAGGTAGCTGACTTAGCTTACCGTACTTTAAGATGGGAGATTTTTTTTTTTTTTGGGGGGGGGGGGGGGGGGGTTTGGGGTTGGGGTGAGGTGGTGTTCATGAATTTACAAACTCAACTTCAAATGGAAAAATGACTCCTAAGTCATCAGTATTAGCCAACTAGGTAGCTGACCTGAATTAGTTTACTGTACAAGTTTTAAGACACAAAACTAACTTGTAAGGGCCTACAAGACCTGTGCGTGGGGGCTGTAGGTGATCCCCACAACTTAATTAGTTTAAACAAGTGAAGGGCTTCTTTAGCCTGCACTTATATTGGTCCAAAGGACCAAAGCAAAAACCAATTGAACCAAATTAAACCATAATTCAGGTTGACAAAAAAAAAAAAAAAAAAAAAAAAAAAAGGGACTGAAGAAATAAGTAGAGAAGGCTTTGTACTATTGTTACCTGGGCAGCTCTTCTTGTGCTTGAGGATTGGGGCTTTGGAACCACAAAATATCTTAGAATGATTCTGAAAATGGATATGATATAATAACTTGATTCTGAAAATGGATACGATATAATAACTAACTAAATCAGCAGTAAATCTTCCTTTTTATATCTTCAAAAGAGCTGACAGAATCTCAGGTATTTCCTTGGACTTCCTTCTCCATCCTAGGCTTATGGACCTATATTATGAATGGTTATTTGGCTGAAAATATATTTTGTTCTTCATGCTTCAATCTATGTCACACGATTATATTTTCTCAATTACCCAACATTGACCTCCATGTACATTTGCCCCTACTCAAGGAACTTTGCCTGTACTTGAGTTGATTCAAACCCAATTATGTCAGCATGCCTAACTAGTAATGTAATTGAACTTGTGATTGTTTTGCATTATATTGTAACCTTGTTATATTAAAAAAGAAAGAAAGTTACTACTTGACTTTTATCTCATTTTGAGGTTGTGAAAATTTCGGCTCAGCCTATTTGTGGAAGGTAACTCCCTAATGGCTCTATTGTTTTCCTTGGATCCAGATGCTGGAATCTGCTCTATCTCGCCTGCTTGAGGGTCACAGAATATTGGGAGAAACAGGTACAGATTCTTTGGGCAGCAACATTTCTGAGGTGTATGCCAAGCTGTGGAGTCAGTTGCAGTTGCTACTGAAGAGGATGTTGACAGTTGCACGATCAGGAAATGCAAACAAATCTTCTCAGGCACTTCCCACCGGTAGCAGATCTGGAGATGTTGGGAAGTTGAAGGAGCTATACAGAATGTCCCTGAAGTCCACAGATATGAGTCAGTTGTGTGCTATGTACAACTTGTGGATGTCATGAGTGTATGGTGATACGCTGGTTTCTTTGGAGAATGCTTGGGATATATTTTTGGTTAAAAGAATGGTTGGGATACATATACTTAGGTTTTGATAGGGCAAGTTGGAACTTCTGTTGGAATCTAAACCACTGAATCATTGTGTTTGCTGAGGTAGCACACAAACAACAGTAGAGTAGATGATGGGTGCATAAAGATCTGTAACTTCTAGTTGTACATTCAACTTCTAAGTCACTAGACTTTTTAACACCATGGATTCTAGATGGTGGATGTCTCATTCTAATCTATGCTTCATCTTGATTTCTCCATTACGTATTCTTTTTTTTTTTTGTACAACAACAATAACAACAATAATAAGCTTTGTCCCAACTAAATGGGGTCGGTTACATGAATTTTTGCCCTCCAATTAGTTCTGTTCGAGGCTCATGCTAGATACAAGGCCTAAGCTATACAGATCCTTTCTCACCACTTCTCCTAAGGTTATCTTAGGTCTATCCTAAGATAAAGAAAAAAATAAAGAATAAAGAATGCTCTCTATTCTTTTTTTTTTTTTTTTTTTTTTTTTTATAATTTGTCTAAGTCCTATGGACTTAAAGCATTGGCAGAGGTTGCAGTTTTGCCTTTATGTTTACGCATATTTTTCTCATTTTTCTCTGTAGTACACAAATGATCTTAGTGAGAAGAATTTGGAAGATGTTTGTGATGGTATAAAGATATTGTATATTTTGGTTACTAAAAAAAAAAAAAACCGGTTATCCAAAAGGAAAAAAAAGAAGATAATTGTATATTTCTAAAATTTGCCTCAAAGTACACACAGATGTATGAAGAAAAACTTTCTTCCATCAACTTTATTTTCTATTCCTAGTACCTCAGTTGCTTCAATATCCGACTTAAATGATTAAAGCTGTCTCAATGTATATTCCACTGTCTTCTGATAAATTTTTTGGTCATTCTCAATAGTCCAACATTTTGCTTTTGTTTGAATTTTGAAAACTTAAGTACAGCAATTTCAAGTATATTCTTTGACAAGCTTTGCAAATGATAAGGATATAGATTCCAATAATTTGGTGGGGAATCTTATTCCAATACAAATCTTGCTTAACAAAAGAAAACATGTCAAAATGAGACATAAGAATTGGAAAAGATGAGAAGACATAGTCTCCAACTCATTTGAATGATCACTAACCATTATCAAGAAGGAGGACTAAATCAATATCAAGTATTGATGTTATCCTATGCGCAATTGTGATGATAGTAGAACTTGAGAAGTGTTGCTTCAGCGTTTGTTGAATGAAATAGTCAGTTGCACTTGTTAGGGATAATGGATGCACAACCACGAACAGAGAAGAACACAAGCAAAGCACACAAGAGGGATTTAACGTGGTTCGGCAAAACCATGCCTACGTCCACCAGAGAGAAAAGGAGTTCCACTATTTCTAGGAAATTACACACCACTCTCACACCCACAAAGTGCTATTCTTTGCTTGCTCCCAATCCTTATCATCAAGATGGGTTCCCCAATCCCCTATAGGGTTTGATTCCCCAATCACCTACAGGGAATTGATTCCCCAATCTCCTACAGAGATTGATTCCCCAATCTCCTACAGAGATTGATTCCCCAATCCCCTACAGGGATTGATTCCTCAATCTCCTACAGAGATTGATGCCTATAGGTTATCCTACAGAGATTATTTATAGGGAAACCTAAACCCTAATTTCAATATAATTACAATTTTACCCCACTATTAGTAATTGACCCAAACCCTGTTTCAATTACAAATACAACCAAAACCATAATTACATGGACCCACATAATACAAGACACTAAACCCAACAGTACCATACATTGATGCAATACCTTCATCAAGTATTAGCACTTTACTTTTTTTGAGTAAAACCCTTCATAAACAGATAAGTTGCCTTTGACCCATACTTCAATTTTCTCCATTCTCAGTAACTGTAAATCACCATATGAAAATTAGTTAGCCAATCACGATTTTTTTTCTAAATTTTCTTCTCCAAATACTTTTGTCCAACGTAGATTCTATAGAGAAATTTAAATCATAAAAAAGGAATGCTGAAAAAAAAAAAAAAAATTTTGTGTATTTGTGTGTGGATAAATTGAAGTTAAGAAAGTTTAAGATAAGATAAATATGAAAAGAATTAATCCAACCTATGGAATCAAGATTTCCTTCCTTTGTGACTTTATCATCAAGTTGGCATTTGTTTAAAGCCTAAAAACAACAAGATATCCATGTTAAACTTTTTATCGCATTTTATTTAGGATTATATAAATTTGATCATTAAATTGAGTTGGAAGATGAAATGAACTAGTAGTGAAGCATGAATAGTGGCAAATGGAAATAATACAACAATAACAAGAACAAGAAGCCTAAGTGGGGCCTGTTACATGGATCACTATTTTCTAATGCTTTCTATTTGAGGCCATACTAGATACAATGTCTAATCTATGCATATCATTTTTCACTACTTCCCTTAAGGTTATTTAGATTTACTCTTAGTTCTTATAGTTCTTTTAGTCTCAGTTAAGTTGATTCTGTATACATGGGCATTTAAAGGCCTCACTTAAAAGTGGTTGTGCCACCTCAAATGCAAATGGAAATACAACTAAAGAAAAAGTATATTTCACATGTCCCAACTCAATGGACACATGGTCTAGAGACATCTCAAAACCTTTGTGCTAAGTAAAAACCCCCGCCCCAACAAATGGGGGCAAGGGCGGCCGCATCCTTCCCCTCCCGGCGGCCCCGCCGGTCCTTCCCGCCCCCAGAAATGGTCCAGCAAAAACCTCAAGAAAATTATATTAAAAAAAAAAAAAAAAAAAAAAAAAAAGGAATATTTGAAATGGATACATATCAATACATGTCTCAATTGTCAATTGCAGTATGTTTGTTTTGTCTGTAAATCATCAATAAGTTGAAAATAGTTCTATCCTCACTTTGTGACGTGATAAAGATTAATTACATAATAAAATAAAGAAATACTAGCTCCCATATTTGTTCATCTGTGTATTCTTCTAGTGGATTAAGATTGAATCTTAAAGGACCCTCAAACATTATTGGATCTTGTGGGATGATGCTCAATCTTGACCGCAAGTCATGAAGACCAATATCGGAGATGTTGATACCATCTATCCAAATGTTACCATTTATAGGTTCAAGCATACGGAATAGACATTGCACAAGAGTGGATTTACCAACTTCCAGTTCTTCCGACAATTCCAATATTCATCCCTCCAGGAAATGTGCATGTAATACCCCATAAAACAAGAGAAAGGTTTGGGGCATATCGGACCTATCAATATATATTAAATAGTGAATCAACAAAGTTTTATAGAATTTTGTAAGAGAAAGAACTATTAAACAATGTCAAGTTTCAGAAATATGACACAAAGAAACAAATAAGGAAATGAAGAAATAAAGTCTTATATTACTTGCAGACCAACAATATCAACTTTTCCTTTTGATGGCCATTTACAATTTGGCCTATTTCCTTTTAGCAGCATAGGGAGTTCACTAGTAATAGATGAATATTGCAATATTCTCTTAATAGAAATTATCCAATTTTCAAGTCTATTAAGATCCCATATAACTTCTTGTAAGTTTAAACCAAGTCCATATGTAACTGCTAAACCCAAACCACCTTAGAGAACTAACTTTCACATTAAGTCAATAATAATTGTCTTGTTTGATAAATTTTTTAGATTTTAAGTCCAAAATTATAACAGGACTAGATATTTCCTTTGAAACTGTGATAAAAAAAATTAAAGATATAGCATATATAATTGATGCCAACATATCCAAATGGAAGCATAATCACTCCACTGCACCAGAGGAATAAAATTTGGGTTGAGAAAATCCATCCACAAGTTTGAAGTTTATGTCCATAAATCTTTGAACTTGACCAAAACACTTGATTGTGGCAGACCCTAAACTAGATTCCAAAAAATGTTGTATAATTGGAGCATGACAAACTCCAACCATCCGTGATAATTCTCTTGCTGTAGGTTTATAGTAATGCTACAAGAAAAATTTCATTAAAGATGAAATTAGATACCATATAAAAAGATGTGTAGTCTATATAATGATTTAAAAAAAAAAAAAAAACCTTTCTTGTGTATATTATTGACAAATTTAAGAAACATTAAGATCTAGTCATGTTTTTCTACCCATATAAATTGGTATTTACCATTAACTCATTTCGGAAGGAATAAAATAAATTTATTGCAAGTTTATTAAATATATAGATCTAGGTAGGATCAATTTCTATGTCGTTTTAATGTGAAGTACTAATAGAATTACCTGATACCAAACGGATGTCAAAGTCATTGGGATAAAAACTATTAATATTTGCCATGCAACTTGTGACACTACTACAACAGTTTCCAAGAATAATACAATTGAGATAAGAAGTTCTTCAATTTGGTGTGGAATAAAGGTATCAATTGCACTTTGATCTACAGATATACCTACATTAGAAAACACTTCATGTAAAATGCAAAGTTATGCTAGTTTTACTTATAATAAAATAAGATCATTTGAATATTAAAAGTAAATTTACTAACCCAATTTAAAATCCTTCCACTTGGAGTAGAATCAAAATATAATGTGGGAGAATGAAAAATTGACAAATGCATTTTGTTGAAGAATAACGTAGATGTCTGTATCTAATTATTATAATCAGTATGGATCTTGCAAGTACACATTGAGAGCTACCAAAAATTAACGAAAAATAAACAAAGATTAGAGTGGATCTCCTAACATGAGGCCCCATACCATTTGAAATGGGGGTAGCCAACACCATCCAATAATTACTGGCTATTATGAGAAGTTGAAAAAGAATTTGTGCCAATAATATGAATTGTACAAGAACTTCTTTGTATGCAGCCATAATATACTTTTAGTGGATTGAAATACTGACTTCACCTTTTTCTCTATTTTCTTCTTGGATAAGTTGCTCTTCTAGGCTAGTTAAGTCTTTCACTTTTGGAATTTCTAGTTTCTTTTTCTTCATATTCTTTAATAGACTTCTTGCTACATGACATACTATATTGTTCTTCACCTACAAATAAATTACCTGGACCAACTTCATCTTCAAGAAAATTAAGGTTTACCAATGCTTTCTTATGTGCATCCACTAATTCCATAAAATCAATTTTTGAACTAAGGATTTCTTCATACTTTCCTGTTTGAGTAATCTTTCCATCTCTCATAACCTATTAAAAAGAATATTAGTGATAAATTTCTCTTAAATTGAATTAAAGAAGTTTGTGAAAAAAAAAAAAAAAATGATAATATATTCTCACTAGGATAAGATTAGTTGAATGTATAAACTCAACTTGGTGGGTAACATAAATTATTGTTTTTAAATTTAAAATTTTCAACAAGCACTCCTATCCATAGACAAAAGAAAATGGCGACAAAAAAAGGAAAAATAAGTTAGATGATATTCAAATATTTAGAAATCTTTTGTATTTATCTAAAAGAAGTGAAATTTAGGCATGTTAATAGAATTATTTTTTGCACAGTGATAAGTAGTGAAATCTAGATTTAATTAGAAACTTCTATTGTATATAATTTATTTTTCTTTTCTAAATCAAACTTAATGAACAAAATATGATGTAAGGAATGAATTGTACAGCTTTAATCTAATTTCAACATGAAAAACCTTAAATATAAATAGAAAATCTACTACCTTGAATAAATGAGCTTCTATATGAGCGTCCACTGCACTAAAAGGGTTATCAAGTAGATAAATATCAGCATCAAGATATAGTGCACGTGCAAACTGAATTCTTTGCTTTTGTCCACCACTTAGGTTGAGTCCTCTCTCCCCTATGATAGTTTCATCCCCAAAAGCACACAGTTCTAAGTCCTTTTTTAATGAACATGCTTTGAGGATCATATCATATCTTTATTGTCCATCTTTTTTCCAAACAATATATTGTCGACTATTTTTCCACTTTTTATCCAAGGTGGTTGTGCAACGTAGGCTATTGTTCCATTCAACTTAATTTTCCCTAATACCTTGGGAATTTCTCCTAATATACATGAAAGTAACCTTGACTTGCCTGATCCAATAGTACCACAAATACCACTCTCGTACCATGGGAAATTAGAAAATTAAGATCCGTTAATGTGAGATTAGGGGAATTAAGGTCCCAAGAGAAATCTCCCTTGATAATTTGAACAACAATCTCAGCACCATTCTCATGGACACTTTTGTACCGTTTTTGGATCAATTTCACAAAGACATAGGAATGAGATTATCCTATTGAGTGAAATTTTGGTTTGCACTATCATAGAGATTGTGTCTGAGTAGATTATAAATGGGTCCTTTCAATATATGAAATGTTGCTAGTGCAGATAGAATCTTCTCCGACTTTAGTGGAATTTCCATGAACATACAGAGTTCAAAAGTGATCATAGATATATACATGGGAGCAGACATGTATACAAATGAAATCATTGCTGATGAGCAAAGTAATTTTATTAACCATCTCATTTCCAAGTTTCTAAGCTCAGTTATCTTGGCCAAGAACTTCATCTCCCAACCATGGAGTTTGAGAATCCTCATGTTCTTCAAAGCCTTAGATGTCAAATTCATCCTTAGATCCTTTAAACCCATCATTTCCCCTTGAAATATTTGTTGTAATTTTTCCAATGGAATATTTGCTAGCATCAAAATTGTTGTGGCAACAAAGGCTACAAATGAAGCAAGCCCAAGGCTTTTGTATAAGATCAATGATGCTAAAACTATTTTGATAAGCACCATCCATATATCGTGTAAGTACCAACTAAAAAAGCCAATTCTTTCAATGTCAACACTCAACAAATTAATGTTCTCCCCACTAGTATGGGCTTGTTTTGATTGGCTTGAAAGCCTAAGATTCTTCTTATAGATTATTGATTACAAGGCAGCACGAACCTCTAACTGCCATCTTTCGTAACAAGAAGAATAATTATCTTTCTGATAGGCACATTATGAGCTTTGAAAGAAAGAAAATAGATACTAGCACATACCCTTTATATTTTGGTTGGTTAGAGTTATCAAGGTGTTGAACAAATGTGTCAATAAGGTACGGTACAACATAAGAAGCCAATGTACATACAATGGAGAATAGAGTTGTCAATAGAATTTCTTTCCATATTGTGAGTATCAATGCCTTCACTAGTTTGAATATGTTAATTAAGCCACCACCACCATTGTAGTCATTACCAACATATTCATGTTTACTTTTAAAATAAGAAAGTATCACATTGGCTCTATCACAATTGGCAAGTTGAGGAAGATCATCATTGTCCAATATTTTTCTGTACCCAAGCTCAAGCAAAGGGCCCATCCAAGTGAAAGCAAAAATACTGAACATATTGGCATTTTCATAGGGAGTCACTTTTTCTCCATAGTCGCTTGATACCTGTTCTTTGTTACCATTGTCTAGATTGACATTATTTATTATAAGAGGATCTACAAGATTGAAGTCTTTATCTTCTTTTGCCTTGCCAAATAACCCAAAAAAGCAAAAAAACAAACCAATAATAAGGGATTCAGCATTAGAGACCCATAGAAAGAATGGTAACGAAAAATGTTTCTAGCACAAACCAAGATGTATTACAAGATTGGAACAAGACATTAGGAAGTAGAAGGCCCACCATGTCCTTAATAAAATGGGAAACCTACATTCACTTGAAATGAGAAAACTGGATATGCAAGTAAGCAGAGATCACTAGCCAAGCAAATATTCTAGATGCCAAATCCAATAGCAAAATGATCTTTTGGTTAGACCAACCATGTCTATACCTAGAGAAAGAATATAAAATGCATAGGAGAAGATCACAAAAGGACAAACCCATGCAAGATATGAGGGTTGGTAGGTAGTATGAAAAATATGTAATCTTTGACGTGCTTTTGAATTATTGTAGGTGTAGGTGGGAATCATATTTCTCTTGCAAACCCAAGAAGTGGACAGTAAGAATAGAAATATTGTATGTGAAGAAGCCGAAAGCCCATGTAAGAAAATGGATGTTGAAGGTTGTGAAAACCATATCCAGATATTCATACCATTGTTTGATTCTTTGAAACCTTCCATATCGGTATTTCTCTTCTTCTATTTGTAATTTGATGACTAAATTTTGGAAGACTAGAGTTGCTTTCAATTTATCACATTTTAAATTGATGTAGGTCCATTTGTGGAAGTTTTGTTCAAAAGGTAGACTAGTGTTGGAGTCTCAATATCTCCCCTAGTCCCTTCAAATAAAATTGAACCTGTTATTAATTAGACAAAAAAAAAATAAAAATTAGAGAATCTAGAAAGAACAACAAAATAGTAAATTTAAAGAGAAAATTCAACTAGGGTTGACAATCATATTTTATTTTAAGTAGCCATCTTCATTCATATTATCAACATAGTAGAAAACATTATGATATGAGATAATTAATGTATTTTTGAAAAAAAATTAAAAGAAACTTATACCAAGGATATCTGCAGCACTATTCATGACCATGATTGAGGGAATTATTACAAAGGGAGTAGAAAACATTATGATATGAGATAATTAATGTATTTTTGAAAAAAAATTAAAAGAAACTTATACCAAGGATATCTGCAACACTATTCATGACAATGATTGAGGGAATTATTACAAAGGGTGTGAAAAATACTTTTATCACTTTGATTCCAAGGTTGGTGGTGTTATCTCTCTAGATAAATTTAGACTAATAAATCTAGGAACTGGAACCTTCAACGTCTTGGTGAGCTAGTCCCTCTCCATTTTGCAGAGGTTATTTCTTGAGTCAACCTTTCCCCTCAACCGGACTCTTGGGTTTTCTCCCCTCCCACAATGGAACCTTCACCACTAAGAAGCCTGCTTTATCTCTTTTGCCTGTCAATGTTCTGAAAGGGAATACTAAGTTATTTTGGAAATTGCGAATAATTCCTAGATATAAAATTCATATTTGGCTTATGATCAATGATGACTTACCTGTTGCAGCTCTCTTACCTAGTTGGAATCAGAATGTTTATCTCTCTTTTGTAATGTTTATCCCTTTGTCCTTTGCGGTACTTCAAGATGGAAGGTTTGTAGAATGAAGGATGGCGATACACCATTCCAACAGCTGGAGGAAGTGCTCATTTTGGTTCTCTATTTTGGACTACAGTCAGCTTCTGTTATAAGGTTGGCTATTGATTGTGTAGGTTTTAGTTTTGAAGCATGGAAGACTTGCTCCCTTTAAGGAGAGGTTTCTGGCCCATGTACCTCTCCCCTTTTTTGTTATATATTGTATATGCTATAGATAGAAACCAACTTAGCACTAAACTTTAGGAGTGACGTACTGTCACCCAAGGCCTTATAGGGTCTTTTTCAAAAATGCTAACTTTGTTTCTATTTTTATGTGTCCAACCAAAAACAAGTTGGAGAAAGCAAGGAACAACTAGTGGCACTAAACTTTGACCAAAAAAAAAAAAAAAAAAACTAGTGGCACTAAACTATACAAAGCTAATGGAGTGAATAACCAAAGAATAGGAAAAGAAATGAAAAACTTAGAAACTATGCTAAAATGGAAAACCAATTCCTAGTTTTTCTCTCTATTCTTTTTTGTTCTTCCTTCTAGGAATCTTGAAATCAACAATTAAATCTTTGTCGACATGGTAGCATGCACCCCTTGGTATTGAGGTTTCTTGGAGCCATTGTGATGTGTCAATTGCATTGTCAATGATGTCACAATCCTCATAAGCAACAAGGTTTGCTACTAACCATCATGGTCATTCTCAATGGCATTGTGAATGGCGTCACAATCCTCATTAGGAACAAGGTTCGCTCCATCCACCACATGAGTAGTGTTCTCCGTTAATACAACAAGGGGATGTAAAGCTCCTTGATCCAATGGCCTGTAATCTGCAAACCTCCTAAGGAGAACCTGAGGGGTTAGGGCAGCGGGTGATAATGCAGAGAAAGGGCCAGCTAAGCTATTAAGGGAGTTAGAAATCCCTAGTTCAGAAGGAAAGGTGGTTATGGAATGGTGCATGGAAGGCCCATCACGGATAGAGGTGAAGATAGGGGAGTTATGGGTTTTGGCCCGGGAGAAGGGATGGTTAAGTGAGGGTTAGGAATCACGGGGCCCAAAGAGGTTTGGGCAGAGCGAGGAGACGGGCCAAAGGGGATTATGATAGATTTGGGCTTTGGCTAGGTGAAAAAGGTTGCGAGGATGGATCAGCTACGGGCTAGCGCACCAAACAAGACAGGGTAAAAGACAAGGAAGGCCCAAAATAGGGGGAAGGGGAGCGAGATAAAGATCTTGCATAAGGGGGGAGATAATTGATGAGAAAACATACGTTGTGAAAAGACAAAGCAATCTTGACAATGTTCAATAGAGCAACATGATGAGTAGTTCAGGGTTCAAGGGTAGACGAAGTAGCAAGAAGTCTTGAAACAATTCACGTTGCCACTTTTAGAAGCAACCTGACTTGTAAGACTTGTGGACAAGTATTCACCACCATGGAATGAAAACTTGGAGAGGAAGGGAAATTTGGAAATTTAATCACAGGAAAAGATTGATAAGAAAAAGTTTTAAGTATATAAATAAATAAAACAGTTATAGATATGCTTAATAGCTATTTCAAGAATTTTTTTTCTATATTAGTAATCTATGGAAATTTCTTTTTGCTATAAGCCTTACAGATATCAAATGGGATGCCAAGTTTTGGCACATGAAAAATGCAAAAACTATAGTTTTTTCCCCGAAAAGATTGATATGTTAAGAAAGTTAGGAATTTTCTCAAACAAAGCACATCAAACAAAAAGTTGATTTTTTGAAGTCTTATTTGATATAGACGACACCCCATTTTTGTGAATATCCTAAACCATTCATTTTTCATGGTAAGAATAATCCCTTTAATTGGTTGGTTTCTAATTTAAATTTCCACTTTTGAATATGTTTTGAAATGTTGAATAAAAAACGTGACCATAGAAGGAAATTTGAACCAAGGGGAGACATAAAATTTAATTCTAGTACCTAAATATGTATCCCAATTGTTATTTAAGGAAATTTTAGATATTTTTGATGTAACATAATCAAATTTTTTTCTCTTTTCAAAGTTTTATTTTTTATTTTCTCCGCATCAAGGAGACAAATACGTTATATCAAAGTATCATACTACTACTATAAAAGCATGACCTCAAAGGACATGGCTATAATTTTTGTCCCCTATAAAAACCCTTATTAATTTAATAGATATGACTAAATGATGTTCACAAGTTCACAATTGTAATTTACATTTTAATAAGTATTAAATGAATTAATATTAATGACATCTTAACTCATAATTTATATTAAACAATTGTTAAATTATTACATGTTGTAAAGGAAAAGCATCATAATTAAAAAATATTAATAGGTTTCTTTTTTTGAAAACCTTTAAAAGAGAAACCAGTTTGAGCATGGTGGAGCCAGGGTTTGAGCTACTTGTCAATGATGGTTTCTTCACCAGAATAGGTTCCGGTAAATATATAAATGATTACTCTTTCATCTTATTTGCGACATCATTTGAAAAATTAATTTTGTGATTATAGTCATTTGGTTGCTGATGAATGGATAAAAATTTTAAATTACACAAAAAAGTAAAAGACTATATTCGAGGGCACATCACATATGAATGCACATGCATTTTTACTAGTTATATAAAAATACAGAAGATTAGATACAATACATTTACGTAGGAATATAGGATAGAAATTTTCTCTCTTGAGCTTCTTCCTGAACGTTACCATGCAAGGTCAAAGAAAGGCAACTTGGTCCATTCTCAATGCCTGGACAACGGAAACTAACTCAACTAAGAAATCCTTGCCCATATTACTTTCGTGTTGTCATTTATTGTATAGGACAATCGAATGGCAAAATTATGTTGAAATTCAAAAGACATAATAAGGAAGTCAAATTTGTTTTTTATTTATCATTTAGAAAGTAAAATATACGACAAACAAGAGGATTGGGAGATAATCAAATTTTCAAATATGGTTCTTTGTCAAGACCACTCCATTTTTATTTATCCAATGGCAGACTTCAGTTTGGCCTGGGCCGAAACCTATTAGCTTAAAAGCAAGATGGTTGGGATTCCAAGCAGATGTGTCATAGTGGCATGCCATGATCACATGATTCACTTTCTTCATAACATGTATATCAACTGCATATACTTTTACTTTTTGTAAAACATGGCAATAATAGACTTGAAATGGAAATGGCAGACTATGGCATAAGACTGGTGGTTCAGAGAGGTTTCCATAGATTAGTTTCACTACTCCAATTGTGACATTCTCGTAAGATCCTTCGATGTTTTCAGTGCTCCACATGTTTACATGTTGCCCTAACTTCTCGACAATAAAATCAATGAAGTTCTCAGCCGAAGTTGCACAGCTATGTTGCTCACCTCGAATGAGGCTCCTGTCCTCACATACCTCTAGTGTTCCTCGAATATAGTTATCCATGTTTGATTCATCATCTACATGAAAAAGCTTCTTCAATTCCTTGATCTGGGCCAAGGAAAATGGAAATTTTAATGCAAGGGATCTTGGCAAGAATGATCTATATGACATCGGGTCCCTTAGATCAGGGATAGGCATGAACTCTCCTTCTTTAACCATTGATTTTTGAAAATATGGCAATCCCCCTTGGCTAGCAATTGATAGTGGCATTTCATTTGGATATTCATATTTGAGTTTATCAAGATTCCAAGGAACTATTGGTGGTAGAGTGTTGCCATTTGTTGTCTTCTTCACTTGCGCATTTGTAGAACAAGCGATGTTGGCTTGCTTACAGAATATCTCCATGTGGGAAATTAACTTATTTTCGTCAATGAGTTTTATAAAAGTTGTTGTCTGATGGAAGCTTAATGGAGAAGCCTTTGAAGCTAACCAATGTGGAGGCTGTGAAAGACCAATGCGATCTTTCCAGTACTGTGAAAAATTATCTTTGGCTTTACAACCCTGTAATTACATAAGATAAGTATCATCCATATAAGTGAGATTAAAAAAAAATGGGATAAGTAGTGACCAAGATAAATGAATGGGCAATGAAAAAGCATTGTTCTTCTTACACTGAAGTATCCGAGGATCACTAGTCCAACCAGCAGAATGGGATGCCTCATGGTAGAACGAAACAAAAATGAATTGGTTGTGACTTTGTGGAAATTAGAGTTGGGTAGTTGCATAAGGGGTTTGAAATTTATAGAGAGGACTAATTCACACACACACGCCGGAGGAAAAAAAAAAAAAAAATAATAATAAGAAAAAGAAAGAAGAAGCAGCACTCAATAAGTGGTCAAGAGTACCATTATTCTAATACTACGGATACTAAATCAATTTGGTCCTAATTTAAACAGTTAAATTGATCATAGAATTGTGAATTGGACCCATTTTAATCAGTTTCAGATCTCAATCTGAAATTATTACTACATTTTCAATAATCGTTTAATTTATGATAAATGCCAATTATATGTGTGTTGGTGCAAGAAATATGATCTTAGCTCCATGGTTCGCTCTTGATCCAGCCTTTGCTCTTGAGACCAAAACAAAGTGAAAGTGGGCCACATTTGAGGACGGAAAGCCACCTCCGACAATCGAGTTTGACCAGGCCAGCAACTCAGGAGTGAAAGCCCCAAAGAGATGATGAAGATCATGCTCTTTAAGGGTTTAAAAAGTTAAAGAAAGTGGTGGTTGAAGTGTGTAGAGCTTACCTCGTTCAAGTTGGGTGAGGGGTTATATAACTGGTTCATACCTCCAGAGATAGTATGCTTCTTAGCTTTTGGATGCTCATGTCTTGAGATGGAGGGTAGAGATGGCTTCTGCAATTTGAGGACTCGAGGCACAAATAAGGGAGTCTTTTCAGCCGCCAGGGGGTTCCATCAGAGGAGAACACAACTGTCGTTCCTTTCTGCCCAAGTGACCATGGCTCATGAGGAGGTGTCGAACAGGACGTCGCCCTAGGGCTTGAGAAGATCTTTGAACATACACAGATTTTGACATCTGCAACGGGGGCATTGAGCCAGCAGGAGCATGGGGCTCTTCCAATACAGTCTTGCCACATGGATCCCTCTTGTCAAATCAAGGGTTGACGATCGATGAGGACCTTTACATTACTTCTCGGCAGGGGAATCTTAGACGGAACGATAGTCGGGGGAGAACATAAACCCATGACCCTGTCAAGGGCTCCTAAAAACTGGTTCTTTGGACCAATTGTGAATGTCGATAACAATGTGTTTATTATAATTTCAGTTTGATTTGTTAACGAAGTCTTACTATATAAGAAATTTAATTGGATGGAATATTCAGTTTCAAGTAGGGTTGTGTTAATAACCAAATATCTAGGTCGGATTGACCATGATTTGGTCCAACCACTCTTTGGTCCAAGAAACACCGACCTGACAGACAGACCAGATCTAATTGGTAAACGGTTCAACAACAACGGACATGCCATGGAAATTGGCTATCCAGGAACGACCAGGTTTCTATTAACGAATAGATAAGACCTTGCATCCTAATCCATGACCATCATTGGTCGACCTAAACCAGCCCTAAATGCTAGAATTTGGAACTAAAACATTGTTCAAGCTCAAGATGGATTCAAATCATCTTTACAACTTACATCCTTTAGTTTCATCCGTCCGTATTTTTTATTTTAAATTAAAAAGTTGAAATAGCCTTGTAGTTTCTTTGTTTTCTCAGCCTATAATTTGGCTACATGTACATTGTTGTGCACAGCAGAGAACTGTGCACCACAGAGGATGTTTTCCTATTTTTTTTTGGAACTTATACATATTTTATATATTATTGAACCCATGACTTCATTAAAAGGTGTTGATCATTGTATTAGGCGCGATAATGATGATTTTTCATCTTTTCCCTAATTGTCTCTAATTTGAATTCTTTCCATATCATTTCATCCTCTCATTTGAATTCTTTCCATACCATCTCATCCTTCCATTTCATCAATATCTTAATTTGGCTTTGGCTTGATTAGGTTTCATTAAATCATTTTTATACAAACATTTCCATACAAACATTTACATGTATTGTATTTCCATGTTTTATATATTTCTTTTATTGTTCATAGTTACCTAACAGTATGTGATGTATACTGCCTATATATTTGAGGTTCTCTTATATGAAATCATTCAACCATTGATGATACATTCCTCCGTATTTTATTTGAATGGTTCTAATTAAAGTGATGGTTTATGCGTGCAGAAATCTAAACTAAGTTAATCACTGTTTTTCTTTCTGCAATGTATGAACATGAAATTATAATTCACAATTAGATTTCAAAACTTCAACTCAACCGATTGTCTTAGGGCTTGTTTGGTTACTTGAGTCTGGAGATTTCAAAAGTCTAGAGATTTCGAATCTATATATTTTAAATTTATGAAGTCATGGTTCATAAAATTAACTGTTTGGTTAGCCTAAATCTTTAGAATGAAATCTGGAGATTCATCTTGAAAAAACATCCAAAAAAAAGAAAAAAAAAGAAGAAGAAGAAGAAAGAAAGAAAGAAGAAGAAAATGTTTACGGCTTTTATAGGGCTTTTATGATAGGGGTGAAATCTCTAGATTTCACCTTACACCCATAAATCTATAGATTCACGTTTTTAGTGTAAAAAGGTGAATCCCTAGATTTCATGAATCTAGGGATTCGTACAACCAAATGGGTATAAATCTCCCATTTATGAATCCATAAATTTGAAATCTCTAGATTCATGCAACCAAACAGGCCCTTAATTCACAATACCCTTAACTAACTTTCGGTTTTGACAATGCAATCTTCCAAAAGAAAATGAGAACTAACAACCCTAAAATTCAAATATCTTGCAGGCTTGGCCCATCAAGATCTTGATGGAATTATCTGAGCCAATTAACTTAAGTCTTCACATATAATTGTCAATTTAGTGATATCAGTTATTTTCACCATTGACGCCTTTAAATTAGACATATGTCCTTCTCAAAATCAAACTAAAATATAACAAAATCTCTACCAATGGATTGCAAATTCAACTGAGTATCTAATTTCCAATTCCCCCACTTGCTTCCTTATAGTTTTCATGGTGGCTTTCCTAAAATCAAATCGTCCGATCAAGGTGAACCTGAACAAATTATGCTAATGCGCATAATCTGCCTACGGAATAATCACACAAAAAACTTCCTTGCCTACATTGGCTTTGGCAGACCTTCTATGGGCACCTTGGAACTCCCCTCATTACTCCATCATAAGAACAACACCTTCAGCAGTCGGATCTGACAGACAACCATCTACTAAGATTTAGTTTTAGAAATAGAGTTTTCTATTGAATAACATCCACATTTATGAAAAAATCCATAGATTAAATTTTGAGCTACAGTTCTCTAATATATTTCAAGTTTAACTTATACCAAGTGCCATCAAAATACCTTTTGCCCCATATGCTTTCTATTTTTTGGTTAAAATTTATTGTGAAGAGTGAATAACAATATTTTGTAATGGTCTTAAAACTGTCACAACCTGAATCCAAACTATTAGCACAATCTGTTAGCCAACTTGAGCCCAAACTGCACCAAATTAAAACCGTTATTTTTCAAATGAGCAGTGTTTGAGCTTGGTGTTTTTCAACCTAAAACTGTTAAGCCCAAACTAACACTACCCCAAACTGCAACGTTGACACCCTTAGTTTGTAATTGCTCAATTTCTCAACAAATTTATCTTTTATTAAGAGAGAGAGAGAGAGAGAGAGAGAGGAAGCCTTGGATGTATATACAATTCATTCCCCTTCTATTTAGGTCCAGTTGAGGCCAGCCCAGGCAGACCCTAAGGGTGTGGTGACTGATTTTTGTAGCATATGGTGTACTAATTATTACGGAAACTTTTTTCGTGTTATACATTGACTATTTACCAAGGTTTCGGTTGTCCGTGGCAAAAGTTTCGTCGCAAATACCCATTTTTCTTGTAGCGTCAAATAGTTGTGATTATCATCTTTAAATTTGTAAAAATTACATGTGGCTCCCTTGAAAGTTGAGACTAAAGAGATACTTCCAATAAGAGAATTAATGATGCCTTTCCTTATATTTTATTAAAAGAAAAGCCATCTTTTAGGTTTAAAATGGATTAAATCTTAAGGTTTTCTGCTTTGAAGGTTTTATTTTTGATTTCTTAAAGGCTTGCTACTTTGAGGGTTTTATTTTTATTTTTGTTTATAATTCTTTAATTTAACTATCAGAGATAAATGAGAAATATTCCTCATAATCTTCCAAGTCAACAAAGAAAAAGCAGAGGGAAAAAAAATTTTTGAATCACTTAAGTCGCCAACAAAGCTGAGGTCTAATAAGGAAATAATACAGAAATAACATATCTCAATGGAATTTTCATCAAATAACATTATCATGATGAACACATACATATAATTCTGCAGGATGAAACACAAATCATGTCAACATCAATTACACACTTCATTAACAACTGCAATACAATATCAAACTACAACAAAACATAGTATTGATCACATTAATTAATCTTTTGTTGGGGGAGGGGTGTTGGTCTTTTATTGATACTAAATGAACGTCCAAAATGAAACGAACATACTCTAGATATTTGTATTTAATTAAATTTTAACATTTCTGTTGCTGCACAATCCTGTTCGTCCCTTCAGCCGGTTAAACCTGCACAGATGAGCTCGACCGTGGAGGTCGAGTTTTCAACTCCGACGATCTAGTTAGAAATCCGACTAAGGAAGGCAAGAAAGTAATGAACAATAATAATACGAATAGTGATAATTCTATTCAGCGTGCCTTTCTCTTGTGCTCCTTTACCTTTTTATAGATTTCCCACGTACGAGTTCGAGTGATACTCAAACCCTAGTTTGGTTGTGATCTGACTCTTAGTCATTGTGCCCTACTCGAACACAAGTATTAGAGTCCTGGTTGAATACTGTTTCTTTGGCTAGAATCTTATTCAGATTTACCTTTGTATTCAACTTTATATTTATCCAACCGACCTTAACCTGGTCGGTCTAACTTGGTCCGATCTGGTCGGACTAAGATTGGACCGAACTGGTCCAATTGTTCTGACCGAACTGGGTTTAAACCGAACTGATTCTGGTCTATTTATTCTTTCCTCATCATAAGCCCCCCAGTCTCTGAAGTCCGAGCTTTCTCCTGTTCGGACTTTAGAGATTTAGTGATCGGATATGTTACTGTTTTCGACCACAGTTACTTGTTGCAATCCTGATATGTGGAAGTTTGATGACTGACGTCAGCTGTCAGAGTACTGCGCCATTACGGCTGAGAATGACAATGCACGTTCTTTGAGGAAGACTTTTTGGACACGTGGCCTTGCATTTATGACTTTGGATGAGGATGCTTTGATTTTTTTTTTTTTTTTTTAAAAAGTTGGAATTGCAACCGTTTGTCTTCTCTTTTGATTTTTGATCCTCACTTTTAGATTAGAATCTTTAAGGAAGATGTACGGTTGCCATCGTTTGGAGATTCATCAGAAGGTGGGTGTTATTACAATCGCAAGATCAGAATCTTCTTGGAAGTTCTACAGCCCTCTAACTTTATCCCTTAGATTGGAATATTTGGGGGTACATAAACCTTTCTTCTTCCTCTTTCATTTGCTTCTGTTTCATTTCATTTCCGTTCTCTGTGAAAAACGAAAGGAGTTGCAGTGCTTTTGAAGATTCCTTTTAAGCTTTATCCTGGTGCTCGTTCTGCTTTTCCTTCACGAGTAAGTTTACCTGCCTCTTCTGAATCTTTTAATGACCTTTATCATTGCGTTTGTATTCAATCTCTGAGTTTTCTCTTGTATTTTCTTTTTCTGTTCTTTTTTGCTTGTTTCGCCTCTGTTTAGTAATGGGTGTGAAGAGGAAAGCTTCTAAGCCTTCCAGGGCCTCCTTTAGCCAACCCTCTTCGGGGAGTTCCACTGCTCGTTCTGGAGACAGTGGGGCTTCCTCTTCTGGGTACAGTGACACTGATAGTGACACTGCTGTTGATCCGACCTTGTCTCCAGGTACTCGTCCAAACCTACTTAGTGATGCTGAGTTAGCTTCATTGAGTATTCGTAGTCGGTTTAGTACGAATAGGAAACGTTGGTTGTTTAGCCTTTCCCCCTCAGCCTTAGCTCTTGAGAGAAGTCGTCCTAAAACTTCCGAACACATAGATTTCGACCCTAGTACTTCGGGTCCCAAATTCTATCCGTCCGAGCTTACAGAAGCTGATCTGAATGAGATTCGGGCTCGGTATGCTATTCCTGATAGCTTCGTATTGAGCGTTCCATCTTGTTATGATCGGGCTCACCGACCACCTCCTGGTGAGTTTGCTGTATACGAAGATGCCTTTGTTAGTGGCTTTAGGCTTCCCGTGCACCTTGTTTTTGCTGATTTCCTTAATCGCTTTGGGATGTGTCCGGGAATGTTAGCACCCAACAGTTGGCGTAATATCATCGTTTTTGGGGATTCCCGCCAACAGGATGAGGTCGGTGTAGTGCCGACCTTGAATTTGTTTCTTCAATTCTTTATGTGTAAAAAACAAGAACAAGATCGTTGGTTCTATCTTTCCAAACGTACTCCTTCTTATTCTGGTTGGGAAGGGAATTTTGTGGGGAAGGGTACTCTCCCTACCAACACTAAGGGTTGGAGGTCTAGATACTTTTTTGTTCGTCCTCCCTCTTCTCCTGGTTTCCCTACCTTGTGGCCAAAAGCACCTAAGGAGGATTCAAATGCCATTCCTCCTCTTACTTGTTCCGAGCAGGAAGCCCGGGATCGTATTCGGAAGATCCCAACCGCAGATCGGAATTTATTTGCTGTTAATGGGTATTGTCCGGAATATCCGAACATCCTCCGTTATTGGGGGTTTTTGACCGGTAAGACGAGTCTTTTCTCCTTTTCATCCTGCTTTCGTTTCATCTTATTATTTCCAAAGTCATCTTATTCGGAAAAATGATGCAGTGATGCTCGGTGAGGAAGATTTTGAGGATGCTGCAGCTAGTATGTTGGAAGTGGAGGCCAAGCATCCTACTAAACCAGATAAGGCCCCAACTACTGATCGGTCTTCCCCTTCGAAAGATAAGGGTGTAATGAAGGACAAATCTTCCCGTGTTCGGAAAGGCAACTCATCCGATCTTCCTCCTCGACCGACCAAGAGGATGGCTAGCAAGAGTAGCTCGGATCCTGAGTCTCATCCTTCCTTGGGTGAAGATATTTCAGGTCAAGGTAATCCTGATGAAGTGAAGACCTCAGGGTCTACCAACATTCTTCGACCAGATTGGTCGTTGGATGGTAACTCATCCGTTTTTAGAGGCGATCCTCGGTCCATGTCCCATGTTGCCAACGAATGGTTGACTGGGGCTATTCTGCCATCCGACCTTGAATACCTCCATACATTTGGTCGTCTTCAGGCACACAATATTACTGTGAGGTATGTGTACCTTCTTCTTGTTTTATTTGTTGTTCTCTTTACTGTATATGTGATCTTACCCTTTTTTCCTGGTGTACAGGATGGCTTGTGCTTTGATCCAATCCTTGGGTCAAAGTATTGGCTCTGCTCGGCAGGATTATTTTTCTCTTCAAGAGTCCGAGCAACGTAACGAGAAGTTAAAAGAGGAGTTGTCAGCTTTGAAGTCGAGTAACGACTCTTTGATTGCTCGGGAAGCCGAGCTTCTAAGCGAGCTTGCAGCTGTGAAAGGTGCTAATGATGCACTAGTACTTGAAAAATCTACTCTGCAAACTAGCTTGGAGGAGGCTGAAGGCTCCCTGGTCGGAAAGGATGCAGAGATCAGTAGTCTGCAAGCAAAGTTGGAAAGTTCGGATAGTGAGGTTGCTCGGTTGACCAAGATGATTGAAGAAAAAGCTCCTTGTGTCTTCGAAGATCTTTCCGACGAGCTTCGTCATGAAGTCATTAAGAGGTGGATCAAGACTGCAGGATGCAGGAAGTTTATGGCAAAGGTTGCTGCCCCTGGTTACATTTATGCTCGTCGCCAAGTCTACCAGGGGATCATAGCAGCTTTTAGGGATTTGAATTTAGAGGCTTTCAAAGCTTTCATTGATCCGGGCATCTATGACGATCTGAAAGTTCCTCGTCCCCAGTGGTGTGCCGACCAGCCTCGATTTCCAAAGCCCTCAAATGTTGAAGTAACCGATTTTTTGGATTTGAACTGGGCTCCAATGCCCAAGGTCGGATGCTCGACCTCTTCCAGTAAACTTGAGAAGAAGACTTAGTTCGGATGACTTTTTAAATGTCTTTTTGTTGTTATATTGCCCTCTTTTTGAGGCTTAATGTAATCTTTGTTTACTTGGAATAGAAAGACATTTAATCTATAACAGATTGTTTTTTGTCAATTGTTACCCCTTTCTTCCGAACACCAAAGTCTAAGTCTTTGTATGTCTAAGTTACTTCTTGTGCCTAAGTGACTTAGGGCTTTTGATGCCTAAGTGACTTAGGACTTTTGGTGCCTAAGTGACTTAGGGCTTTGTGTGCCTAAGTGACTTAGGGCTTTTGGTTTTCCGACCTAAGTAGGTCGGTGGCCTAAGAGACTTAGGGCTTTTGATGCCTAAGTGGCTTAGGGCTTTTGGTTTTCCGCCTAAGTGGCTTAGGGCTTTTGGTGCCTAAGTGGCTTAGGGCTTTTGGTGCCTAAGTGACTTAGGGCTTTTGGTGCCTAAGTGACTTAGGGCTTTTGATGCCTAAGTGGCTTAGGGCTTTTGGTTTTCCGACCTAAGTAGGTCGGTGGCCTAAGAGACTTAGGGCTTTTGGTGCCTAAGTGACTTAGGGCTTTTGGTGCCTAAGTGACTTAGGGCTTTTGGTGCCTAAGTGACTTAGGGCTTTTAGTTTTTTCCGACCTTAGTAGGTCGGTTGATGAATTTTAGTTATCTGGCAATACCCCCATGATCATTTTAGCTTAAGCTTTAATGATATGTAGAAATTTTAAAAACTTTATTCAAATCAAAATGTCTGAATCACCAATTAGAGTGAATATCTAAACAATTTAAAGACGAAAACTGAAAGAAAATTCCAAAATTTGTTGAGGCTTTTATACTATTGATAGTATTTCCTCAAGTTGTTTGAATTCCAGGTCCTAGGTATGAGTTGGCCAGTCTCTGGATCGCGCAACTTGTATGCTCCTGGGGCAACTTGTTGTACTACGATGTACGGTCCTTCCCAGTTAGGCGCAAGCTTTCCTTGATTTGTAGGATCAGAGGCAGATGATTTGCGGGGGACCAGATCTCCAGGAAGATACTGTCGCATTTTGACCCTTGCATTGTAATGTGTTGCAATGCGTCTATGGTATTCCTCCAATCGATATTGTGCTTTATCTCTGATTTCCTCAATGAAGTCTATGTTGGCCCTCATCCCTTCGATGTTAGCTTCTTCATTGAATTCTTCTTCTCTAATAGATCCGACCTTAACCTCTACAGGAATCCGAGCTTCGACTCCATAAGCTAGTCGGAATGGAGATTCACCGGTGGTCGTCCTGGCAGTAGTTCGGTAAGACCACAGAACTTTAGGTAGCTCCTCTACCCATCTGCCTTTAGACTGGTCCAATCTTTTCTTTAGTCCTTCCAGCATTGATCTATTAGTCACTTCCACTTGACCATTGCTCTGTGGATATGCTACAGAAGACCAACGGTGCTCTATGCCTTGCTCTTTACAGAATCGTTCGAATTCAGCATTTTCGAACTGTTTACCGTGGTCGGTGACTATGATTTTTGGGATACCATACCGATACATGATATTATGCGTGACAAATTTTTTCATCTGATCGGTATTTATGGATGCCAATGCTTCAGCTTCCACCCATTTAGTAAAGTAATCGACCGCTACCACCAAGTACTCTCTGCTTCCTGTGGCCTTTGGTAGTTTCCCTACCAAGTCCATCCCCCACCTAGCGAATGGAATCGGAGAGAGAGTTGATGTTAGAGGCATTGCAGGAGCATGAGGTATGTTGGCGTGTGCCTGGCACTTGTCACATTTGCGGACGTGAGCCTTCGAATCTTGTTGTAGTGTGGGCCAATAATATCCTTGCCTTATCACCTTATCTGCTAAGGCTCTAGCTCCTATATGACTTCCGCAGTTTCCTTCATGAATTTCTTTTAGGATGACGGCTGCTTCTGGAGCCCCCACACATCGTAACAATGGTCGGGTGAGAGACTTTTTGTACAACTTGTCATTTCTGACAGTGTATCTAACTGCTCTCTGCTTTACAGTTCGAGCTTCCTTTGGATCTTCTGGTAGTAGATCACCTTCAAGATAATTGATTATTGGAGTCATCCAACCGTGCTCGGATTGAATGTGCATCTGGTCGGTCAGATTGATGCTCGAAAATTTTAGCTCTTCCATATATACAACCGGGTCTGCTTCTATTTCATCCGTAGCCAACCTAGATAAGGCATCTGCCTGTTCATTTTTTGCTCTAGGGACTTGTTGGATTTGGATGTTTTTGAAGAACTGTCTGTATTGGTTGACCATGGTCAGATATTTAGCCATCCTTTTTTCTTTTGCTTCATATAGCCCGTTCACTTGATTCACAATTAGTTGTGAATCGCTTCTAACTTCAATATTCTGAATGTCAAGGGCTTTTGCTATGCGAAGACCAGCTATCAGTGCTTCATATTCTGCTTCATTATTTGAGGCTTTGAACTGGAAACGTAGGGCATACCGGATGTGGAATCCTCCTGGGCTGATTAGGAGCAATCCCGCTCCACTCCCCTGTGCGTTGCTGGAACCATCCACTGAAAGTATCCATCTCTTGATGTTTTTGGGAGTGGCCTCTTCCTCTTGTTCATGCCTCGGCTCGAAGTTTCAAGGATGAAATCAGCTAGGACCCGAGCTTTAATAGCTGGCCTTGGTCGGAATTCTATTTGATGCTCACTAAGCTCGACTGCCCAGATACCAATCTTCCGGCCAAGTCCGGTCGGGTGCAGTATTTTCTTCAAAGGAAAATTTGTCAGTACTGCAATAGGATGTGACTGAAAATATGGTCTCAGTTTTCTGGCTGCTATGACCAAGGCCAGGGCTTGCTTGTCCACTTCTGGATATCTTGTTTCAGCATCAATGAGCACATGGCTCACATAGTAAACCGGGTTTTGCTGTTTTCCTTCTTCTTGCACTAATACCGCACTAACAGCCGGGGGTGAAGTTGCCAAGTAGACGATCGGTTCCTTTCTCGTGGTTGGTCGTACAAGCAGAGGTGGAGTAGTTAGCTTTTCTTTTAGGTGTTCGAAAGCTTGTTGACACTCCTCGCTCCATTCGGTACTCCCTTTTTGGATAAGTTTTTCAAGGCTTGGAAGAAAGGTGAACATCTCTCTCCTGACCGGGCTATGAATCTGTTCAAGGCTGCTACCCGACCAAGGTGAGACTTTGTATTTCCTTGATGCTTTTTGGCGGTTTCATCTCTTGTATGGCTTTTATCTTCTCTCGGATTAGCTTCTATTCCTCTTCGGGATACCATGAACCCCAGAAATTTTCCCCGAAGATACTCCAAAAGCGCATTTCTCGGGTTGAGCTTCATTTTGTATGCTCGGAGTACCTCAAAGACTTCGCTAGGTCCTTGGGATGGTTGATTTGAGATGTGCTCTTTATCAGCATGTCATCAACGTATACCTCCATATTCCCGCCTATCTCTGCTGTTCGAAAATTTTATTGACCGCTCATTGGTAGGTTGCCCCTAACATTTTTAGACCAAAGGGCATTACTTTATAATAATAACTATCCCTGCCTGTCATGAATGCTTGTGTGTTTCGGTCGTCTGGATTCATCAAGATTTGGTTGTATCCCGAATAAGCGTCCATGAAACCGAGCATCTCGTGTCCGGCGGTTGCATCGATGAGCAAGTCTATCCTTGGTAGAGGATAACAATCCTTTGGACAAGCTTTATTGAGGTCGGTATAGTCTGTGCACATTCTCCATTTTCCGTTGTTCTTTTTTACCATCACCACATTGGCCAACCAAGTTGGGTGGTCGATGGGTTTAATGAATCCGGATCGCTTCAACTTCGAGCCTCTGTTCGGATTGCCTCATGCTTTTCCAAAGAAAAATTTCTTCTTTTTTGTATTATTGGAATTGCATGCGGGTCAATATTCAACCCGTGCTCGGCCACTGTTTCCGTCGATTCCGGGCATATCTTCGGCGGACCATGCAAAGACATCAGTATTTTTCGTAGAAAGTCTGGTTAGACTATTTTTAAATTCTTCTTCTTGTTCTCGCTCCAATCATAGTTCCTTGATCTTCCCTTGAATTCAGCATAATCTTTTCCAATTTTTCTACCGGTTCAGCTCTTTGCATGTTTTCTTCATCACGATCATCTCGACTTCAACCGCCATAGTAGAGCTTGTTTTTACCCTCTTTCTCATGTAATTGGCGTAGCTCGCTCGCTCCCCTTTTGATCGGCGGAACATTCTCCTATTCCCTTTTTGTTGGGAATTTCATCTTCATGTGTAAGGATGATACTACCGCCTCCAGGGCACAAAGGGTTGGTCGTCCTAAGATCATATTATAGGTGTGAGATCTCGGACGACCATAAAATTTGTTTGGACGACCCTGTCTCGGGGTGTTCACCAATACGAAGATCCAACTCGATAGTGCCCTCTGCTCGGGTTGAGGTTCCTGTGAAACCGTACAAGTGCGTCCCACAAGGGATCAGCATTTTCTCATCTAGCTGTAATTTTTGGAAAGCTTCTAATGACAAAATATCTGCATTGACGACCAAGTATCTACTAGGACTCTATGGATCTCTGTTCCGGCCGAGTGACTTTGATGACAAGGGCATCGTCGTGGGGAGTATTTACCCCCTGCTTATCTTTAGTTGAGAAGGTGATTGGCTCTAAAGTGACCTTCTCACCTGGTTTTTCAAGCTCGGCATTCCCCACATATCGTGCTTTTCTTTTGGCTTGCCTACTAGACTCCTCAGTTGGACCACCAAATACAGTAAATATTGGTGGTCGTTTTTGATTATCTCCTCTTTCTCGTGGTCGGGACTTGTTTTGGCGTCCTTCCCCGCTTCGGAGATCTATGCCTCTTCCTACCCCCTTCTGTTTGCTTTTGATCAGGCTGGGTAGGTTTGATGTATTTTACGAGTCGTCCTTGATCGATGATTCTGTCAATTTCTTCTTTTAGTTGTCGACAGTCATCTGTCCAGTGTCCATGATCTTTGTGGAAGTCGCAATATTTGCTTTTGTCCCGATTTCCTGGTCGAGAATGTAACTTTTCGGGTTGTTGGAGGATTCCTCGATCTTTAATCTGCATCAGGATTTCCGATCTCCTCATGGTCGGTAACCTTTCTTGTTCAGTCGACCATTCCCTGGTCCTAGGTATGAGTTGGCCAGGTCCTAGGTGATCTGACTCTTAGTCATTGTGCCCTACTCGAACACAAGTATTAGAGTCCTGGTTGAATACTGTTTCTTTGGCTAGAATCTTATTCAGATTTACCTTTGTATTCAACTTTATATTTATCCAACCGACCTTAACCTGGTCGGTCTAACTTGGTCCGATCTGGTCGGACTAAGATTGGACCGAACTGGTCCAATTGTTCTGACTGAACTGGGTTTAAACCGAACTGATTCTGGTCTATTTATTCTTTCCTCATCAATTTCCATATAATTTTACAATCACAATATGTATTAATTTGCATTTAATTATGACAAATATGTCTTAGAAATAAGACTAAACAATAAAAAAAGAATTTAATGGAAAATTTCTTGATCATCTCCAATGTCTCATTTGATATATCTTTTATGATATAATTTTCCATAAGTTGTTATATGAGTTATACCTATTTTCTATATAATCTTTCTCTCGTCTCTACTCTTCTACCCAACATATACTATAATCTGCGCAAGAAGTACTTTAATTGCTCGCTCCCCTATGTTCTTTTGTTTTAGCTTTCCGTAGGTAAATTCTCCTATGCTCCTTGCTAAAGAAACCTCTTCGTCTTGTGCTTTTATATACATCACATAACCTATTTTATTGAGCACATATGGTTAATCATGCATGAGACGATTTACATGCATGCTATATACATGAAATAAGGATCATGCTGTAATGATCATACAAATTGAATATGTTTACAGATAAAGAATGCATTTTGCAAATAGATAAATCATACTCATGATCAAGAGGAGGAAAGCGTTTATATGGGTATTAAGTAATCACAATTATTAATATAGATTATTATTGTTACCCCCTGTAGTTTGATTTTATTACTAATAAAATCTTATTCTTTACGAAATTACTGTTGCACCCCTTCTTTATAACGGTGTTAAGTAGCTGTTAAGTTTGAATATATAATGTCTAATTTGCCCTTCATTAAAATTAAGAAATCAAAAGACGATGCTACCACATTTATAAAAATTAGATTAAATGTTAATTTTACCCTAAACTTCATTTATTTTGAATTAATGAAATGGGCAAAATCCAAATCCTATTTGGTTTCCCCCCTTCACTAAACTTCATTTCTTTTGAATTAAAGAAATAGACAAAATCCAAATCTGATTTAGTTTCCCACATTCACTAAGCTTCATTTATTTTGAATTAAAGAAATGGGCAAAATCCAAATCTGATTTAGTTTCCCACCTTCACTAAACTTCATTTATTTTGAATTAAAGAAATGGTCAAAATCCAAATTCGATTTGGTTTCCCACCTTCACTAAACTTCATTTATTTTGAATTAAAGAAATGAGCAAAATCCAAATCCAATTTGGCTTCCCACGTTCACTAAACTTCATTTATTTTGAAAATATATTAGGTGGTATTCAGTTTCCAATTTGAGTTGAGTTGGATTTTCCTTCCTCTTCGGTGTCTATTTGAGTTTTATTCAATCATTATTTCTTTATTTGGTGATTTTTTTTTGAATAAAATGCATTATAGTTACTTTTTTCTCCATATTTAATTAAGGGTACTACTGTAACTTGACAAAAGGGTAAATAAGTAAAGAGAATTAAGTATAAGGGTATTTTGGGGTTTCTGAGAAAATATAAAGATGCCACATCATCAGTAAACTAACAGAACTTAACAGTAAGGGGTAATAGTAATTGTAGACAAAGTTAAAGGTTGGATTAGTAATTTTGAAAAGTACAGGGGATACAGTAGTAATAAAATCAAAATACAAGGGGCAATAGTAATTATCCCTTATTAATAATAAAAATTATTGACACAATAAACAAATCTATAGCATAAATACTTTGCTAATTTGATACGATAAATAGCTAAATGTAGATGAAAACTGATGGCTATGATGATATAACCTAAGGCACTCACATTGGTAATGCTTAGGCTTTTATCATATTGTCATAAATATCAGAAGACCATCAAAGAGTTGCTTAATTGTCAATATCCAAAACATCTTGGTGAAGAAGTCATAGGTTCAAATTCCCCTAATAGTATATAAAATTATATATAAAAGTTAATCTAGGATGTAGTTGAGATGTACATAAACTGGATGGAAATATATAAAAGTTATCCTAACGTTTTCATAATGAATGTATAGATACAATTTTGCAGGATGAAACACAAATCATGTCAGCATCGATTACGCATTTCATTAACATATGGAGTACAAGATCAAACTAGGACAAAAACACAGTATTATACATTAATTAATCTTTCACTGGGGGGAGAGTGTTGATCTTTTGTTGGTATTTAATGAGAGATTAATTTGCATTTAATTGTACAAAATTGTCCTAAAAATAAGATCAAACAATAAGTGAAAGACAATTGACAAAGGAGGTAAATTTCTTAATCATCCGATGTTTCATTTTATATATCTTTTTGTGATGTCATCCTCCATAAGCTATTTGTGCGAGTTGTGCCAATGGTTCCTATTATAATCTCTCTTTCCTCTCTACTCTCCTATTAGTATAGTATAATCTGCCAAAGAAGCACTTTATTTTTTCCATCTCCTATGCTCTTCTATTTTACCTTTCCCTCGGTAAGGTCTCCTATACTCTTTGCTCAAAGAACCCTCTTTCTCTTAGTCTGTAATATATGCATCAAAGAACCTATTTCATTAAGCACATATGGTTAATCATGCATGAGATGATTGACATGCTATATATATGAATTAAGAATCATTTCTATAATGATCATATGAATTGAATTTGTTTTAAAAAAAATGCATTTTTAATTAGACATATCATACTTGTGATCAAGAGGGGGAAGTGTTTATATGGGTTTTAAATAACCGCAATTATTAAATAATAAAAATTATTGGCACATAAACAAATCTATAGCATAAATAATGTGCTAATTTGATATGACAATTAAATAAATGTAAATGAAAACCGATGGCTATGATGATAAACTCTAAGGCACTCACATTGCTAATGCTTCGGCTACTATCATATTGTCATAAATATCACTAGGTAGGACCATCAAAGTGTTGCTCAGTTGACAATGATCAAAACCTCTTAGTGAAGAGATCATAGGTAAGAATAAACTAACTGAACCTCGAATCTATGGTCGAAAAAAATACTCCCATATCATTTTTCTATAACGATACCAAACAAAAGTGGATGTGCTATAAAAGGTTGAGGATTTTACTATAAAATGTTAACATTGTAGCATCTCATTTGTTTGAAATTAAGATGGTAGAAAGCATTTGTGCAACTTGCAAGAATTGAAATGTTATCAAAAAAAGAATATTTGAAAAGCTTTAAAAAGTGGATGTGCTAGCTTCTGGCACAATAGTAACAACCTCTTATACAAAGACCGTAAGACCAAGTAGGTGATGGCCGGTTAGAGCACTGTCCCTTCACACCTTCTACTTGAGCTTGCAATTGCTAACTTGTATTCAAAATCCATTGAGGGCACACCAATTTGACTTAGAGAAGTGTTTTCTTTTCTTGCCTTAGTAGGTTAATGTGCATTGATAATGTTTTATTTTCTTATGACTATTTTTTTTGTTAAAAGCTCATTTGTATTAATAAGCGAAAATATAAATAAATATAAACAAATTAGATTATAAGGAACTTCACTCGTTTCTGCATCATTAGTGTCCCCTACATACTCAAATAGTCTAGGATGTACTGTTAATCTTAATCAAGCTCCATTGGAATCAAAGCTGGGAAACACAAACTCTTCAGCAGGATAAACTTCTCTCTTTCCTCAAAAAATTTTCGCCTCTATTTATTTGCTTCTCCTTATGGCCATCAAGTGCAAAATTATTACAACAATGTTTTACCCAAAGAAAAATATTAGAACAATGATATGAGCAGATCCTAACTATAAAAAAAGTCAAGCTTTTTATTGATTGGATATCACCATGCAAAAATGCATGCATTGTGTTCAAACATTCTAAATAAATGAGCCACTCGGTGGAGAAAAGACATCTTTACTTCAAAATCCATGTGAACCATTCTTGTTATACACTAACAATAATCTTTAGGCATATAATCCGCATATGATCATGCTTACACTGATCATCTCCTGGGGATCTGACGAACATGGCTGGAATGATTGAATGTTGGAAATACAAAGACCTGGGTTCCCTGCAAAGTGGTATGCTTCAACAGATGATAGCGATTGGGGTACCGTGCCGCTTAACTGGTTGTTGGACAAATCCAGAAAGCTTATACTCCGATGGGATAAACTCGAAGGGATTGATCCAGAGAGTTTGTTGTTTGATAGATCTAGCCGTTGGAGATAAAACATATATCCGAGAGAGAAAGGAATTGGACCAGAGAGTAAGTTCCAGGACAAGTTTATATCATTAGCAGACCTCAAATTTCCTAACGACTCCGGGATGGAACTTGAAAATTGGTTATGCTGGAAATAAAGAGTCTGAAGTAGGGTTAGTTCACCCATACTTGACGGTATCTCCCCAGAAAACATATTATAGCTTAAGTCGATCGCATACAGAAAGGATGCATTTGAGATCTCCGGCGGTAACTTTCCAGAAAAGCTATTGTTTCCGATTAGTAACTGCCCAAGGGATTTGGCATTCCCAATATCTGCCGTCATGGGCCCGTTGAATTGGTTCTGAGAGAGGTCGATCATACGAACGTTCGGCAAACCCCAGAGTCCGGGTGGTACTCTCCCTGAAAGAGAGTTTTCGCTAACCCGGAAGCGAGTCATTGTAGCACATCTCGCATAATTCGCTGGAATTTCTCCAGTGAACATGTTTTGGAGCATCAGTAACTTCTCCATCTTGCCGTTTTTGCACATTTCCGGCGGAATCGTACCTTCCAAATCATTCTCCGACACATCGATCATGGAGAAGTCCGAGCATGAGCCAAGCTTCTGAGGGAGAGTTCCCGTGAGCCGATTGCCGTAGAGCAAGAGGATAACAAGGTTACAGAAATCACCGAATTCCTCGGGGATCCCTCCGGAGAATTGATTCGTGTAAAGTTGCAGAAACGCGAGCTGCGTCAAGAATCTCAATTCGGACAGGTCTCCCTCAAGAAGGTTATTGGAAGCGTCGAAAAAAGTGAGATCAGTAAGATTCCCAAACCCAGTCGGAATTTTTCCTGTCAATTGATTATCATAGAGCTCAAGCTGCCATAGATTCGGAAGCATCACGATATCCACCGGGATACCGCCTGATAGATAGTTATGAGCAAGTTCTAAGTCCACCAGGGCAGTGAGATTTCCAATACCATAAGGAATATATCCTTCGAGACTGCAATTGGAGAGGTATAGCCAGTACAATTTCTCGAGCTTCAAAACCTCTACAGGAAACGGAGATTCGTCGAATAAATTGTCGCCGAGACTCAAAAAGGAGAGACTTGTCATGTTCGCCAGCGAACTCCATGGAAAAGGACCGGAGAACCCACTGGCATTCAAACTCAACAGCTCTAACTGGGATAGAGGGGATAAATCAGGGACAACAATACCTGAGAAGGAATTAAACCCAAGATCCAAGTATCGCAAGTTGCTGCAATTCCTCAAAAAGTCTGTGATGCTACCGTACAAAGAATTCGATCCAAGACCAAGATTCTGCAGGTATGGTAGCTCGCAGAGGGAATCAAAGGGGATAACACCGATCAGATTTCTGTTACTCAGTTCAATACCTGTTATTGAACCTCTTGAATTACAAGAAATTCCAGTGAAATTGCAAGCTTGATTATCTGGTGTCCATGAATCGAAAACACTAGAGTCAGAATTCTGAAACGCAACCTTGAATTTCATTAGGATGTCAACATCATTTGACTGGGCAATAGGGAAAAGAGAAACAAAGAAGATGAGAAGTGGAAGATCAAACATAGAAATGGTTGGTAAAGGCAGGGAACCGATCCTTATCTTCATCTGGGTCTCCTGAAGGACTGCGTGACAATGAGCAGCAAGACTAATAAGTTGTTTAACACATTTATAGAGAGGGGGAGGGGGTTGTTGAGAGAAAGAGAATGCCATCCCTGAGTAACAATTAAAAATAGATAAATAAAATTAATTGAAATCAACAGTATTAGTAATTGAGAGTTTGACTGAATTTCCCAAAAAAAACATATATGAAAGATCAATCTTTTTTAATTTTTTATTTCTATTAAATATATCTTTATCTACGTATAATGGGGGACCAATAAATATATCGCCATGGAGAGATCAATCTTCTTACGAAAAATACGTCTAGAGAGATGCTGTTCACGCACAAATTATTATTTATTTTTTAAAAACTGATAGCTTTATAGAGAGGACTAACTATTTTATAAATACAGAATTTTGGCCTAAGCTAACCCACCCTTATGGTTACATTCACACACAAATTTTTTTTTTTTTTTTGAAACCAAAGAAAATATATAAATATATAAAAGGAATAATACAATGATATTACAAAGCAAATTATAGTCTCATAAATCCTCTCCCACCAGCCTCCTCAGCCACAATGGCTTTGAGGCGTTCAGGGAACCCTCCCGGATCAAAAATCACCTCCTTATTATCATTTATCAAACTTGCCAAGAAGTCAGCACATCTATTCGTCTCTCTAACTTGATGAACCACCATACATTGTTGCAGCTTCTCTATGGAATCCCAGATCTCTTCAAGTAAACAAAGGACGTTCCAATGAATATTCACCACCTTCTCTTTTGTAACTCCTACTTGAATTTGCAAGCGATTAGGTCTTTTACTCCTTAATTTTTAAAGAATTATTAGTCTCTATAATATTAACATCATTTCAAAACAAATTAAAATATTAAAAGATGACTTTCCCTAAGGTTTAATCTAAGTTAAATTTAATAAAGAGACACCATTCACTCATTAGCCCAAATATTGTTAGGTCAATAACTTTTTTGATGAAATTGCCATCATAAGAGCTTGTCTACGTCTTTACAATTTTATTTTGTACTTTAAAAATGAATTTAGAGACAAAGTCATGCTTTATATTTAAGTTATATGTAAAAGTTATCCTTGAAAATGTAGTCAATATTTGACTAAGATCCGAAATTCAAAATATTGACGACGTGATCCCTGGTTCAAAATACAATTGGGCATTCATATGCGTATGCCTAAGAAGATGCTTTAATATTTATTTATTTATTTTGATGGGAAAATGTAGTCAACATTTGACGTCAAAAATTGACGTGTGACTTGGAATCACTTGGGTTCAAAATATAAATTAAGTGTTCATATGCATATGCCTAAGAAGATTTTTTTTTAATTAATTAATTAATTTATTTATTTATTTATTTTGGTGAGGGGAAGGAAAGAATAAGTCAAGATGCTTGACTAATTGGTAGTATTGATTTTGTTTTCCTTCTGGTCACTGCTCCTTGTTTGATAATAGCAACTAGATTAAGCAGTCAAATATCCCTATCACAATTGGTTCGCACAGTTTGTTGACTACAACAAAATAATTTAGAAGTCAAGAACTTGTCACTTGTGATTCTTGTGAGGATGATTGAAACATATCATCACACTGTTTGGTCGGATCCAAATAGATGTCACTTGATCTTTGGTAGATAGTCAGCCACAACATTAGCTATGGTAGATACATAAAGAAGACTATAAGAGGTGAAGTTAGAGTTTCAAATCCTGATGTTTGAAATCAGTGGCCGAGTTTCAACTAGTGCTAATTTTGTTGGGTTTATCAAAACCAAGATAAGTTGTAGATTATCAGATTCCACCACAAGATCTATAGTTCCCAGTTGCACAGCCTACCTTAGACTCTTCCACAATGTAGGAGCCTCGCCATGTATAACATTATGTAAGAGAAACAGCAGCAGGGTTAGGTAGCGAACTAAGAGCAGGGATCAGCTTCCCGTCTTCCCTGATGCTTTTGAATTATACAATAAGGGTTGGAGCTCACATAAATCGACTGAGATTTGTATCTTTATTTATTTTTTTACAATATATAGAGGTAGACTCTACTACTATTACTTGATAGGAAAGGGTTAAGGAGTATATTGTTCTCCCCTAACAGAGAAGTTATTGGAGGTGAGGCATTATGTCCAGAGTAAACCGCGATTGCTCGGAAGAGCTAGGTTTGGTCCACTTTTTAACTATAGAAATTAAAAAATATATATTATTGAGTAAAATGGAGTAAGTATAAATATTATATTTTAGATTTTTCTTTTATTTTCTTTATTTTTTATTACACGTTTGATGACCTATTAAGTAGGTCAAAACTTTGGGTTGAAATCCTCTGCAGCACTCTAGTCCAGCGGCCATCTAGCGTCCGCCGTGGATGATTGCCATGTGGCGACAAATAAACCTCAGCCATTAAATCTTTAATTGTTATATCTCTTGTCATGCCAATCCAATGAAAACGGTTCATCAACGACCCAACCAACCCTCTACCTCGACTCGTTTAAAATAAAAGCATAATATAACAAAATCTAGATCTCGTCTCTACCTTCTTCCCACAATGTTACCCTTGTCGTGGCCGCCGGAGGATGAGGTGGAGAGAAAGAGAGAGAGGAGGTTGCATTCTTTTATGTCTCAGTCACTACTTTCATTTTCGTGAACTCCATTTCGATCTCCATTTTTGTGCAGAGTTAGAGCCAATGCAATTGCAGTTGGGATATTCAAGCGCGGATTTGCAGGTTGTTTCATCCGAGATCTTTCTTCATGAGACAAAACCCGTGAAGCATTAGCTTGCTACGTTTTCCGTCACCTCTCCCATTTTAGACATTTTTGCATGTAGTTACTGATGCGGACCAATTATACTTCTGGATCCGACTGAGCCTCCTCTCGTATCCGGGACGATGAGTCCTGCAAGAAAGGTTCGATGCGGGCCGGCTTGTGTGCTGCGCAGCCGCCTCCGATGGCAAAGTCAAATAATGAACAGAGTGAAGTCTCGTGCAAAAGCTACACAAGATTATACTCAAAGTGTATTGGATGCTTACCGGAGGGGTACGTCCCCTACCTTATACCGTGTTACTTACCTTATGTGTTTTTGGTAAGTCCGCCCGATAGGAGCCATCGTATCTCCTGGGATTATGCCTTTCTGTTATTGGTCCCAGCACGATAGCTGACGGAGTTGACTTTCACTACAGGGGAAGCCTGCCTTATTTGTTTGAGCATGATGTGAGCTTTGATCAACATAATCGGCCATGTCCCGATTATCTGCAGAGCCCCACTCGGGCGTATCCCGTCGATATAGGAAGAGGTTCCAATGAGATGACCCGTTTAGGTTAGTTCGGGTTACACCCGGTCAATCGGGTTGTACCTGGTTGGGCCGGGTTACACCCACTTAGGTATAAGCTTCCTGTATCATAAGCCTCCTATCCCGGTCGTTGTTCACAAGGTTTGGGATAGCTGGGAAGTTGGACCATCCAGTGTCCGAATTTCTAAGAGAATACTGGCTATCCATGATTGTGGTAACAATCAGACGTTGTCCCGAGTGTTAAGAGTATTCCCCAGGTCTTTCTTCTCGATCCTTTCTCCCGATCATTACTTTACATAACTTTAGACAATGTAGCAGTTTATAACCAAATTTGTCGCTTATCCCGATCGCTGAGAAGACTCTTATCCTGAGTGTTGTTCCACATTCTCGGGAGACTTAGGAGGTATTCTCATTGGGTGCATTAAATGTATGCAATGAAGTGACCAACCGTTTTTATAACGGCTTTCCTCGAGGTCCTTGCCCAGTCTGAGAGTGACACGTCGAACTGCTATGCCTAGGCTTATCATGAGCGTCTCGGGAAGATGGACGAGGCAGAAAGGAGAAAGCCTGTGCCTGCCAATAAACCTTCTTCTTCGGGAGTGTTGAAAGCAAAAACTCCTGCACAAGTTTCTGCACTAACAATGACATTGACTAATTTGAAAGAAAATGATGTTTTACTGAGAGATAGGTGTGAAATCGGGTGAAGTGTTTGTGAGAACTCAAGTTTTCTCGGATATAATCCGAGACGAATAAGAGAGCTCACGGGACTAACTTTTGTTCTTACGTCTACTTATTTGATATTTCTTCTACAATGCCCAAATTTGCTTTCATATCGCACACTCTCACAAGAAACCTCATAACTCCCTTGTTTGATATCGAAATCACAATCCGAAAGTGCGTTGGAAAGAAGACTTCATAAACTATGTTTCTTCAGTTTAAGTCGAACCCAGAAAACAACTGGATGACTACTCAAAAATTCATCCAATGTGACCCTTGTGCAATGACCTATGAAATCCACTATTATAAGTAATCTTTGCTTCACCCAAAACACTTAAATATTTTCACAAACACTTAAAACTATTGTAATAGTGTTAATTACCCTCTAAAAAAATATAACGAATGCCCAGAGCCTTCTATGGGAGCTTTTCTTCAGTACAAGTCATGTACTCTTAGAGCATACTGTGTTTTAGTTGCCAACAATGACAACATATGCAACCTCAGCCAATGGAACAACAACCTTCACTTGGATGGCTATGATGAGGATCTCTTCTTCTTCTTCTTCTTTTTTGGCTTCTAGATGTGCATTAACTGGCCTCCATGAACCTCAAGTCCAAAAAGAAAAAAGAAACAAAAATATCACTTGCTGGGAATACCTTTCATTGGGTGAACCCATCCACCCAATAGTTAACTGGATAGAATTGATCTTAGTAATTTGTTACTGGATTGAATTTGATCTTAGTGTTCTATTAATGGATTCGCTACTGTCCTAATGTTAGAAATGGTAGACTAATTAATTGGTATATAAAAATTCAAGAAGAGGTTGAGGATTTTACTATAAAATGTTAACAATGTGGCATCTCATTTGTTTGAAATTAAGGCCCTAGAAAGCATTTTGTTGCAACTTGCAAGAATTGAAATGTTGTAAAAGGAGATTATTTGAAAAGCTTCAAAAAGTAGATGTGCTTCTGGCACAATAGTAACAGCTTCCCATGCAAAGACCGTAAGACCAAGTAGGTGATGGGTTCGAGCTTTGTCTATTCACACCTTCTACTTGAGCTTTGCAATTGTTAATTGCTTATATTCAAAATCCAGTAAGTGCACACCAATTTGACTGGAGAAGTGTTTTCTTTTACTTGCCTTAGTGGGTTAATGTGCATTGATAATGTTTTATTTCCTTATGACTTTTTTTTTTTTTTTTTTTTGTTAAAATGTCATTTGTATTAATAAGCAAAAATGTAAATAAGTATAAACAAATTAGAGTATAAGGAACTTCACACATTTCTGCTACATCAGTTGTCCCCTACATACTCAAATTTACCGATTCCAATCTAGGATGTACTGTTACATCCTGATCAAGCTCCCTTTGAATCAAAGCTGGGAAACAAAGACTCTTTAGCAGGATGCGAATTCTGCAGAACTTCTCTCTTTCCTCACTCTTTAAAAAATTTTCACCTGTATTTACTTGCCTCTCTTGCAAAATTATTACAACAATGTTTTACTTTTACCCAAAGAAAAATATAAGAACAATGAAATGAGCGGATCCGAACTATAGGAAAGTCAAGCTTTTTATTGATTGGATAACAGCATGTAAAAATGCATGCATTGTGTTCATACATTCTAAATGCCACTCGGTGGAGAAAAGACATCTTTACTTAAAAATCCATGTTAACCATTCTTGTTATACACTAACAATAATCTTTAGGCATATAATCCGCATATGATCATGCTTACACTGATCATCTCCTGGGGATCTGACGAACATGGCTGGAATGATTGAATGTTGGAAATACAAAGACCTGGGTTCCCTGCAAAGTGGTATGCTTTAACATCTGATAGCCATTGGGGTATCGTTCCGCTTAACTGGTTGTCGGACAAATCCAGAAAGCTTATTAATCTCGGATGGTATAAACTCGGAGGGATTGATCCAGAGAGTTTGTTGTTTGATAGATCTAGCCGTTCGAGAGATGTTATCTGTCCGAGAGAGGAAGGAATCGAACCAGAGAGTAAGTTCCAGGACAAGTTTATATCAGTAACAGAATTCAAATTCCCTAACGACTCCGGGATGGAACTTGAAAATTGGTTACGCTGGAAATAAAGACTCTGAAGTTGGGTTAGTTCACCCATAGTTGACGGTATCTCCCCAGAAAACATATTATAGCTTAAGTCGATCGCAAACAAAGAGGATGCATTTGAGATCTCCGGCGGTAACTTTCCAGAAAAGCTATTGTTTCCGATTACTAACTGCCCAAGGGAATTGGCATTCCCAATATCTGCCGTCATGGGCCCGTTGAATTGGTTCTGAGAGAGGTCGATCATTTGAACGTTCGGCAAACCCCAGAGTCCGGGTGGTATCTTGTCGGAAAACATATTAGAGCTCAAGTTGACTGTATTCAGAGAAGATGCTTTTGAGATCTCCGGGGGTAACTTTCCAGATAATCTATTGTTTCCGATTTTTAAATTCTGAAGGGATTTGGCGTTCCCAATGTCTGGCGTTATGGGCCCGTCGAATTGGTTCTCAGAGAGATCGATATCAGTAACGTTTGGCAAACCCCAGAGGCCGGGTGGTACTCTTCCTGAAAGAGAGTTTTTGTAAACCATGACCTGAACCATTGAGGAACATTTAGCATATTTCGCTGGAATTGCACCACTGAAGTTGTTATGGTACATTATTAAATCTTCCATCTTGCCGCTTTCACACATCTCAGGCGGAATCGTACCATCCAAATAATTATCCGATACATCGATCATGTAGAAGTCCGAGCATGAGCCAAGCTTCTGAGGGAGAGTACCCGTGAGCTGATTGCTGTACAATGTGAGCTTAACAAGGTTACTGAAATTACCGAATTCCTCGGGGATCCTTCCCGAGAAACGATTCGTGTCAAGTTCCAGATACGCGAGTTGCGTCAAGAGTCTCAACTCGGACAGGTCTCCCTCAAGAAGGTTTCTGGAAGCGTTGAAGAAAGTGAGACCAGTAAGATTCCCAAATCCGATTGGGATTTTTCCTGTCAATTGATTGCTGTAGAGATCAAGCTGCCACAGATTCGAGAGCTTCACGATATCCACCGGGATGTCGCCGGATAGAAAGTTCTCAGCAAGTTCTAAGTTGAATAGAGCAGTGAGATTTCCAATACCGTTAGGAATATGTCCTTGGAGACTACAACTGGAGAGGTACACCCAGTGCAATTTCTTGAGCTTCAAAACCTCTACGGGGAACGGAGACAAGTTGAAGCTATTGCCGCCGAGACTCAAAAAGGAGAGACTTGTCATGTTCGCCAGCGAACTCCATGGAAAAGGACCTGAGAACCCACTCTAATTCAAACTCAACAGCTCTAACTGGGATAGAGGGGATAAATCAGGGACCATACCTGAGAAGGAATTACGCCCAAGATCCAAGTATCGCAAGTTGCTGCAATTCCTCAAAAAGTCTGTGATGCTACCGACCAAAGAATTCGATCCAAGACCCAGTTTCTGCAGGTATGGTAGCCGGCAGAGGGAACCAAAGGGGATGACACCGATCAGACTTCTGTTACTCAGTTCAATACCTGTTACTGAACCTCTTGAATTACAAGAAATTCCAGTGAAATTGCAAGCTTGATTATCTGGTGTCCATGAATCAAAAACACCAGTGTTGGTATTCTGAAACGCAAGCTTGAATTCCATTAGGATGTCAACATCATTTGATTGGGCAATAGAGAAAAGAGAGAGCAAGAAGATGAGAAGTGGAAGAAATTCCAGGGAACTGATTCGAAGGGGAACATCAAACACAGCCATTGGAGATGATGAAGGCAGAGAACTGATCCTTATTCTCATCGTCTGGGTATCCTAAAGGACTGTGTGACAATAAAAGTGGAGAGAGGGAGATCGAACCTCTCTTACTCGTATTGAGAGTTTGAGACAAATATCAAACCGCACTTAAAAAAACAGTCTTAAAGAAAGTAGTGTGAGCCATTTCTCCGACCGTCTTTTTCTTTCCAATATGGCTTTCCTTTCCCCTTTTCTGCCTGGGATTCTCTTTCTCATTATATTTCAAACAATCAAACGTTCTCTCTTACCAAGGATCTTTCTTGGTATCTCCCGCGCACCGTAGGAAATACGAATGTCACCCATCTCATGTTTTTCATGACTCAAAATAATTATTTAAAAAATTTTTAAGGATAAATATCATTCATCACCCTTCTTAGCTGGACAAATAGCACTTACATCCCTTCTCACTTGGATAATACCACTTACCTACGAGCAAATATATCAAACACCACCATTCCGTTAACTTTTTCAATTAAATTTAATTTTTACCGTTAAATATTTTTCTAAAACCCCAAAATACTCTTGGTTGAAATTTTTTTAAATTTAAACCCTAAATTACCTTAATCACTTTAGCAGCTACAATACTAAATTATCCTCAATTAAATAATTATTAAAAATCAAAATACTCTACTGAAAACCTAAATTATCTTTAATTATTAAAATCCCCTCATATCTTTTTCTATTTTTTTATCAAATAACTAAAAAATTACGATGCGTGATATCAAAATGCAATTTCAATACTAAATTATCAAATGGGTATGTTGGCTTTTAATAATTAAAGATAATTTAAATTTTAACTATAGTGTTTTGGTTTTTAAAAATTATTTTAATTGAGGATAATTTAATATGTTAACTGTTAAGGTGATTAAGGTAATTTAGGATTTAAACTAAAATGTATTTTTAGCAATGATAGTTTGGGGTGAAAATATTTAACAATAAAAGTTAAATTTAACCGAGAAAGTTAATAGAGAGGGAGGTGTTTGATATATTTGCTAGATAAAAGGGGAAGTAAATGATATTATCCAAGTAAGAGGGGACGTAAGTGCTATTTGTCCAGCTAAGAAGAGAGGTAAGTGATATTTACTCAAATAATAATAATAAATAAAAAATAACCTCTTAAACAAAAAATTTTCATATTTTTCAATAGAGAGAATGTGGGTCAGAAAATTCTAAGAATGGTGACCTGTTACTAAAAGGATTCTAAGTTGGATGATATGGGTAATTTGATTATTAAGTTTCTTAAATATAGAAACTTCGCTAAATTACAAAATCCCATCCGTCAGAATTTAAATTACAAAGATAATCTCTTTATACATATTGCTAAAATTACCATTTGAAGAAACCTAGCCGCCATGGTTGAAGTCTTGCAAATTGATCGAATAAGCAAACTATCAATTGATCCAAATAAGAACCCAAAGCTAGAAAAGGGATAAGTTTGGTAGCTTTCAAGCTTAAAGACAGAAGGAAGAAAAATGAAGAAAGACACGGTGGAATTAGAGACCTAAAAAGTTAAATCCCCAAATCAAATTACACACCCGAAACCTTTTCTCCATGGGTTTTCAAACAGGACCTAAGTTTTAGGAATAAAAAATGGATAAAAGGATATTTTTTATTATTAAGGTCAAAAACTTTTATTGGGCAAAAACAAAACACATTAAAATCAAAAGTTAAAACATTTTTGAGTTTTTTACGTGGCACTTACTATTATTGGGATGAAACTAATGTCTACCCACTATTATGGCCTAAATTACATAATACCCACTTTTAAAGTTACAAGTTATTCGCATTTAAGATTTTCAATTAAGTAATGGGTAAAATGACTTAATGTCCTTATCCCTATTTGACTCGTTCAAGAGTTGAAATTCAAATTACTTAAAAATCCTTCGGTGGGTGAAGGGATTCTCCATTCACCTAGTTTATCACTAGGCCTGTAAACGCACCGGATTCGGCTCGGATACACCAGTATCTGAATCCGAATCCGAATCTGGAAAAAAATTTAGAGAAGGTATCCGAATTCGAATCCGAAACTTTATCGGATATCCGATAATAATCCGATCCGATAAAATATCCGATTATTGATTGATAATTATAACTTTTTTACATTTTTTATTATAAATTTCTAATTTCTGATTACCGAATACCGCTATCCAAATCCGATTACCGGTATCCGAATCCGATTATCATCTATTTTTAAAGAAAAAATGTTAAAAACTTTACTCTATCCGGATATTATCCGATCTGATAAGCAATTATCCGAATCTGAATCCGGTTGCTTAGCGGATGGATACGGATATTTTCCGGTAAGAAAATTTTCGGATACGGATACCCTTAAACGAATACGAATGCAAATTCGGAGGCGGATTTCGGCTATCCATTTACAGGTCTAACTCCATCGCTGGGTGGTCAAGATCCATTGGGTGAGTGGTGGAGTGAAAGGGAGCAAAGGAAGAAGAGGAGAAATGACTTAGCATCTCAAGGTTTAGGGTTTTTGAAGAAGATAGATTTGGGTAATTTGAAATTTTGAAAGTGGGTGCCATGTAATTTTGAACATAATAGTGGGTGGACGCTAATTTCACCCTAATAATGGTTGGTTCCATGTAAAAGACTAAATATTTTCAAAACTAAAACCCATAAGATAAAACATTTTTATCAAAACCTTATCAAAGTAATCTTTTTTAAATACAGATCAAGAAAATTTCCCAATAAATATATGAAGTGAAGTCTGGAGAAGAACTTTTTTTTTCCCCCTCATTTGATCTTGGATTGGATTATTGAAATAAAGCCTTGGTAACATCCATTTGGGAGTTCTTTACGTTTTATTTATCAATTTCATCAAATTGTAGACATCTTTTTCTGTAGAAAAAATATTTACTATTTGCATAAATATAGCTGAATGGCTGTGAAATAAATCCCATCATTAAATTTATTGAATTAAATTTGAATCATTTGCGATAGACAATCCAAATTTAATGGTGGGATTTCATTGAGCGTTCAGCCGAGCAATTTGTATGGCCGTTCAGCCACCACCTTCTCTTACTGTTTAAGGAAGGGATTAGTAATTGTAAAATATAAAAAATACCAATCCCAACAATTAACATGACGGTAATTAATTCAAAAGAAAATGATTTTTACGGAAAGACAGGTATGAGACCGGGTGAAGTGTTTGTGAGAACTCAAGTTTTCTCGAACGTAATCTTGAGACGAATAAGAACGAATAAGAGAGCTCACGCGACTGACCTTTGTTCTTGTGTCACCACAAGAAAAGGGATTTTTGGCTATGCTTTTTCCTATAACCGTCACCATATATTTATTTTCGCCGACACTTTACTTGAAACTGTTGTCAAATATATAGCATATGACACATTTAAAATACATGAAAAAAAATAGGTTTTGGGCGGCGCTTGTGATAATGTGTCACGAAAAACAGGAATATTTGCTGATGGTTTTGTTAAAACCTGGTAAAAAATGAGTATATGGTGACACCTATAGAAAGTGTGGGGGAAAATATATTTTCGGCAACGCTTGATAAAGAATGTCGCGGAGAATAATGAACTTGGTGATAGTTTTATAAAATTCGTGGAGAAATACATTTTCGGCAATGCTTTTTAGTTAAGTGTCACCGAAAATACTTGAATTGGCGACAGTTTCTAAAAATCATGGACAAAGCAAAAAAAAAATCCAGCATTTTTCATTCCCTCGCATTTTAGGAAAGTGTCGCAAAAAAACTAACTATTTCCCCTGCATTTTTTCATTCCCCCACTTTTGTGAAAATAAGCAACCCAAACCACGCGCGGTCTCTCTCTCTCTCAAACCTCTGGCTAGCTGCTATCTCTCTTGCTCACGCTCGCTCTCAGACCTCTCGCTCGTGCTATCTCTCCGGCCGTCTAGCTCGCAAGTGTCTTTCTTGTTCCCGCTATCTCTCCGGCCCTTTGTTTGGAATATTTTATGGTTGGACATTCTTCCAGTTACCACTAAATTTTTGGTCAGCTGTATCTCAAGTATAATATATGATTATTAAGGTCTATTTAACGTAAGCATACTTAGAGGATATGTACCTTAAATGGAGGGTTTTAGAAGTTACCATGTTACAAGTCTCAGTGTCTCACCGTAAAGCTTTAAGAAATCAATTCTACCTAATGAGGGTATTCATCTGATTTACCTCTTCAAATTCAATGTGAATAGAAATTTGATGAACAACAATGTTACTCCCCACCCTTCCAGCTCCTACAAAGAAACAGTATGGGGTAAATGTTGCTATTAGTGGATCATCGAATAAATTTGTTTGATTTTTGGTCTACGTGATCATGTGCCCTGATATTCTGGTTTCATGACTACCACATCTTATTTTAGGACTTAAAATCCAGGATTGAGAGATCACTTTGTTATTGAGCAATCTGGATTGCTGATACTTGACTAGTTTGGCTTGGATCAGCTGATTCTAGCTGACTCAAATTAGCTAAGGGCAATCCCAACGAGGCCGGATCTGCGACCCCGACGCTACCTGACCACAAAACCTGTGGGGCCTATGGTGAAAAACACTTTTTGAAAAAAAAAAAAAAAAAAAAATTTCACCCCACCCACTGGTTTTTGTGGTCAGGAAGCCATGGGGGAGCACTCTGTGCTCCCCCGATGGGGAGATGATCCAGATTCAATCCCAACGGGATCCTGATCTATTCTTGATTCTTTCTTATAATTAATGCTCTCTTTCCCCTGAAGTACAAGATTTTGGATTTCTATGATCGTAATGTGGTATCTTGACAGGTCACAGTGGTTCTCATGCGGCTAAATATTTGAAGGAACACTTATTTGAGAATCTCCTGAAGGATCCAAAATTTATGACAAATACTAAATTGGAAAATAGTATCGTATTTTGTCCTTCACTCTCATACATTCTCTGTTCTTACATTTTACAAGGCAGAGAAGAAAAACGAAGAGGGAGAGAGAATTTCTAGGTGGAGATGCTAAATAATTATCAAAGTCGAAACTCTGGTAGTAGCACACCACCCTAATCCCACTTCTGATAACTTTTTTTTGGTGGTAGATGATCTTTTGCTTTACTTTTGTTAGATGTTTCTACTTTTCTTTCTCTTTATCTTCTACTTTTTTGTTTTTTCCAAAAGGAGAGCTAGAAAGTGAAGCAACGAAGGATTAGTGAGTGGAGAGAACTCCTTTGGTACAAGTGAAAGGACAAAAGAAGAAATAGAGACCTAAGATTCCACACTCCCAGTCCCTGCAATAATTTTCTGTAAAGATATTGCAAATTCTTTTGTATGTGAAAAGTGTGGATGATACTTCCCCATGTTTCTACAACTTTGGTTATTATTATTAACTTTTGTATGGTTTATATCATAAGAATGTGATTGCATCTTGGCTAGACTATTCCATTGATTGTTCTATATGTGTGTGATTAGGAGATTGAAAATGAAATGCATTTGTTTTTCTATTGCCCTTGAACAACTCATGTTTGGAAAGGTGGAGTATTGAGAATGAATTGCAACGATTATATTTGCCTTTACTTTTATTTTGGTACATGAAAAACAATGCATACATATTAAAATTTGTTATAAAATAAAGAGAAAATGTAAAATACAAAGAAGAAAGACAAGATCAATTCAGCACTTCTATTGAGTTAGTCATTACATATTTATAATGGAACTAACATCTTCTCTGATATGGTAATATCAGAGTCTACAAAGAAATACAATATATGATTCTCACACAAAATAAAATAATATTGATATGGAAGGATAGATTGCCATCCAAGCTAGAAGGTGCATAGAATGGAAATATTGACTACCAACATTGTATAATGAGATGGCTGTGATCTTCAATGATATGGGAATGTGAATCACCAAGATTGCATCCTAAGGTAGTTGAGATCTTCAATTGGAAGTACAATCTCTTTGGGGGTGAAGGAGATCCATAAATAAATATCATTTATAACACTCCCCCTTGGATGTCCATCAATAGATAATGTACTTCATTAAAACCTTACTAAGAAAAAAGCCCTGTGGGAAAAAATCTTAGTGAAGGAAAAAGAGTATACATATTTAGATAATACGTATTGGTAGTTGCCTCATTAAAAACCTTACCAGGAAAACCCAGTGGAACAAAACCTTGGTGAAGGGAAAAAGAGTGAAGTACGTATTTTACTCCCCCTGATGATAACATCATTGAGTATATTTGAATACACATATTCCAATATCATATACCAGCTTCTCAAACTTTGAAGTAAGCAATGCATTAATAAATAAATCTATCAAATTATCAATTGCACGAATTCAATGAACATTGATTTCACCATTTTGTTGAAGATCATGAGTGAAGAAGAATTTCGATGAAATGTGTTTCGTTCTATCTTCTTTAATGTATCATCCTTTCAATTGAGCTATGTATGGAACATAATCTTCATATAATATTATTGAAATCCCTTTTTCTAGTAGAAGACTACATGCTTCATGAATGTGTTGTATCATTGATATTAACCAAATATATTGTCGACTTACTTCATGAATCACTATTATCTCTGCATGATTTGAAAAAGTGACAGCTATAGTTTTTGAACACCATAAAATAGCTAACATTCACTTGTGAATAAATAGCCTGTTTGAAATATAGTTTTATGTAGATCAGATAAATATCCTGCATTTGCATAACAAGTAAGTTGATGTCCACATTTATAAAATAATATCATGTCAATAATTTTTCGAATATACTGAAATATATGTTTTTATAACATTTCAGTGTCTTCGTATTGGAGAGGAGATAAATCTTGCTAATACACTTATAGAAAATGCTACATCCGATTGTGTATTATTAGCAAGATACATTAATGCTCCAATTACACTTAGATATGGTACTTCAAGATCAATAAGTTCTTCATGTTTTCATAGGGTTGAAATAAATCTTTTATTTATGGTAAACGATCTTACAACCATTGGGGTACTCAATGGATATATTTTATCCATGTAAAATTGCTTCAAAACCTTCTCTATAGAAGTTAATTGATGAACGAATATTCTATTCGTCAAATGATCAATACTTTGTCTCTCCAAGATCTTTCATTTCAAATTCTTTCTTCGAATAGTATACTGCTTTTGGAAGCTCTTCAGGAGTTCCAATGATATATAAATCATCTTATACACTTATTAAAATTAGATCCATATCCTTTAATAAAGGCACAATAATAAATTAGATCATTTTTATATTTTTCATTTAGTAAATATCTACTAAGGAGATTATACCATATATGCCTTTATCATCTTTGAAGTCTTATTGAACAAATTTCCTAGGAATTTTTTATATGCTTCAGTCATTTTGAATCCTTCAAGGGTTTTCATATAAATTTCACACTCTAGTGAGCCATATAAATAAGCTGTAATAATATCCAATAGACGCAATGTCAAAATTTTCATATACTATCAGATTTATAAGATATTTGAAGGTGATTACATCTATCATAAAATAACATGTTTACATGTAATCAATGCCAGGTCTTTACAAAAATTCTTGTGCCATAATTCATGTTTTTTATATCATAATTTCATTCTTTTTCTCATTTCATTAAAACTCATGTCTATAAATAAATTTTTATGAAAGAAATTACATTTCGGCAATTACATCTCAATATTCAAACATTGCTTGGATCAAATAAGATGAAAGGATGAATGCTAAAACTCGTATCAAAGCACTAAAAAGCATAAAATGCAAGAAGAAACTGAGATCTATCAATATTAACATTGTAGAACTACTTCTGGGGGATCAAATAAGAGGATCTATTGACTTGAAAGAGAATTATAGTTATGCAATTCTATTTCAATATTCAAACATTCCCTAGATCAAATAAGATGAAAATTCACATGAAGTTTGAACGCTAAACTCGTATTAAGGCATTAAAAAGCTTAAAAAGCAAATAAAATGAGAACTATCATGAAGATAGTAGAGGATCTACCATGGTGGATTGAGTTTGTTATTTATCTTCTTCAACTACACCTTTGCTGGTCAAGCTAAGAGAAAAGAACAAAAAAATTACGATTATGGATAGTACCTAAAAGAAACAACTTACTGATTGTACTGCATCGAGAGGTCGGGGTGACATGCACAACTACTAAGAGTAAGGCCAATCTTCACATCTATAGGATCAACCCCAAATAGGAACAAAAGAAAAGGCTACCTTATTGACACTATAGAACTAATTTTGGAGGATCAAATAAGAGGATTTGTACCCCACAAGCTTTATATCTTCAGATATTGGACTACAGGTCCAAAAACTTTAATTTTTCAAGCGAATACAATACTGTTTGAATTGCGTCTTTACGTTGGATAATCATTTCTTCATTGACATTCATCAACAAATTTGTGTTCAATATCCTCGTTTTGTTGTATTATTTCAATAATAATATAATATGCAAAAAAAAAAAAAACTATATATTTTCAGTTCCATCTTTTTCCTGCAATGACATAACTAATTGAGATCTTTTCATTATTTTCAGGTACCTAAACCTCTTCTGGGGTTTTATAGAAAATTATGTCTTCAGGATCTTCATAATCATTTGTTTCCATATTATAACCATCTTGATCATTTGTTCATTTTCTTTTCTAGGATTTTATCCTTGGAACCGATTGATCTTCCACATTTTAACCGTGGTTTAATTTCATTTACATTGATAGATTGTCCTGCTGGAACATCAATCCTGATTGGAGCATTTGCAGCTGGAATATGAGATTTATTAACTCTTAGCAAGTCAGCAAATCTGGTAGTTGATTCATAATATTTTGTAAATACATTATCTTTTGAACTTCAAGTTCACATTGTTCAGTGCAAGGATCTAAATAAGATAATGATAATGCATTCTAATCAATCTCTTTTTCCAACTGTTTATTCTCTCCCCCTCATGTTGGAAAAACTAATTCATCAAAATAATAATCAGCAAGTCTTGCTTTAAATAAATCTCCTACTCTTACCAAGATATTGAATTATATAAGGAGATTCATATCCAACATATATTCCTAATTTTATTTGGGGACTTATTTTTGTGTGTTATGATTGATCAATTGGAACATAAGCCACACAACAAAAAATTCTAAGATGAGAAATATTTGACTTCTGATCATAAGTCAATTGTAATTAGGAGAATTTATGACAACTTGTTGGCTAGATACATATAAATAATGCTGCATATAAATCTCCATGTCGACATGAGACTTTGTTCTCATAAACAATGGTTTAGCTATCAATTAGACACATTTAATAAATGATTTTGTTAAATCATTTTGGATATAAACATAAGCAACAGGTTATCCAACTGGGATCTCAGTTGTTATACAATAATAATAAACCTAAGATGTGCTCTTAATATAATTATTTGAGCAAAATGATCCATAATCAGTTGGTAAATTCACCAGTATTATCAAGACAATCTTTATCTTATAATCTATAAATTGTGCTCTTAATATAATTATTTGAGCAAACAATCTCACAAATACCAAATTGCGAGTTAATATTGAACATACATGTGACCATTTTATAAATGCATCTACTAAAATCATATAGTATTTGAATGGTCCACATGATGGGTGAATTGGCATGTATATTTCACCCTATATACGTTTCAAAGACGTAGAATGTTCAATCTCAACTTTAGCTGGTGAATATCTAATAATAAATTTTTCTTGAGAATAAGAGGCATAAGAAAATTCATTTAATTGAAGAATCTTCTGCTTCTTCAATGGATGACAAATGAATTTTCAATTTTAAAATTTTTTTTAGCATCATACTTGATCCGGGATGGTCTAACCGCGATCATGCCAAATAATATAACTATCGGAATCAATGGTCTTTTGATTTACTCAAGTATGTGTTTCAACCATGCGAATATTCGTGTAGTACAAATTATATAGGAGAAAATATCTAACACTTTTGTAGAAATGTATAGATATTCATTTTTATCATTATTTGTAGTTTCAATCTGATAATCATTTTGACAAATAACTTCGAAACTTATTAAGTTTCTTTGAGATTTACTACAAAATAATGCATTATTTATTGCCAATTTGATCTCCCAAATAATAATATATTAGCTCTTCCGGAGCTCTCAATCAATGTTGTACTATCAATTATTGTATGAACATTAGTTTCCGCATCATCAAATAAGAGATTTTTTATTTCTCAGTATAATATGCGTCATACCATATTAAGAAATATTAATATTCTTCATCAAAATTAAATAAAATACATTAAAAGATATATAGAAATCAATTAAAAAAAATTAGAAAAGAAACATATTAAATTTAAGATAAACTAACATATGAGATGAGATTTGAGGGGAAAATAATTATAAAGTAACATAATATCAACTTTATTTTTATTTGAACTCCAATAACATAATCAAATCTTCAATTATTATCTTAAGTCTGTAACATCTAGATGTGCTGTATCTGTAAGTTCATCAAAATCATCCGTATTATGGGCAAAATTTTGCTTCAATATCATTGCTTTGAAAAGTCATATTCATCTCCACATTATCTTCATTCATTTAATTGAAGTTTGACAAAACTTAATACAATATTGTGGAGTATGACAGATGTGTTCCCAATAACATTTTATACAATATCGATGACATATATTATCTTTATTCATTGAAGAGTTATATTGAGAATTCTTATTATTTTTTTATTTTTTTCATCATAAGAAGGGTAATATTTCCGTCTTTTGCCTCTTCCACAATCATGACCGTAATTATGATTTTGCATTCTTTTAGGCATATCATAAATTACGACATTCACTTCAAGGAATGGAGCAGTACTAATAATATGAACTTCATGACTTTTCATTAATAGTCCATTATTTTACGCAATCACAAATAGGCAATGATATCATTTAAAAATTTTCTTAAAATTCCTTTTATAATATTGCTATTATAACAATAAATCTGAAGCTTGAAAATTTACTCGCATATTTTCATCAATATTTTCTCCACATAATTTCAATAGAGAATTAATTTCAAAAAAACTGCAGCACTGTATTTATTTATAGTTTCAAATCTTGCAATTTCATGTGCATCTGCAAAACTGTATTCATTTACAGTTTCAAATCTTACAACTTCATGTGCATTTGTAGAACTGTACTCATTTACAGTTTTCAAATCTTGCAACTTCAAGCGCATCTGTAGAATTGTATTCATTTACAGTTTTCAAATCTTGCAACTTCAAGCGCATCGTAGAAACTGTATTCATTTACAGTTTCAAATATTGCAACTTTAGGTACATTTAACAATACTTGTGGTGCAAAACTAACAACTACTATATACAATAAATAAAACCATTATGTTTAGATTGGTTAATAACAAACCACAATTGTTAAGGCAATCTAATATATTATTTGATCTTATATTCAATAAAATATATATCTTTTTTATCATGATGCACTTACATTTCATGATGGAGAAGGTAAACTCCATTGTTTACAAAACGCGCGAAGAGGTTGATCATTCTTTTCACTTTGGAATAGAAAACATAATGATACATAGTCTGCTGTCTTTCTTCTCAAAACGCAATACTTTGAGCAGAGTCGTTCACAATATCTTCGAGCGGAATTGTATTGATAACTTGTTATAAAATAAAGAGAAAATATAAAATACAAAGAAGAAAGACAAGATCAATTCATCACTTCTATTGAGTTAGTCATTACATATTATAATGGAACTAACATCTTCTCTGATATGGTAATATCAAAGTCTACAAAGAAATACAATATATGATTCTCACACACAATAAGATAATCTTGATATGGAATGATAGATTGCCATCCAAACTAGAAGGTACATAGAATGGAAATATTGATTGCCAACATTGTGTAATGAGATGGCTGTGATCTTCAATGATATGGGAATGTAAATCACCAATATTGCATCATGAGATAGTTGAGATCATCAATTGGAAGTACAATCTCTTTGGGGGTGAAGGACATCCATAAATAAAAATTATTTATAACAGGATTTTGATAATTTTAAATGTTACTTGTCACTCAGGTGTATGTTTCTTTTTGCTTAGGATAGATGATGATTTTTTAAATAAATAAAGTATTTTTGGCAACGGTTTTATTTCTACCGTCGCTAAAAATAAGTATGTATGCCTATGATTGTCTATGGAACTGTCGGACCATAGCCCAAAAACCTTTGCTATCGTCAAAAATTCAATTTATTTTGGCAACGATTGTAACCGTCGCCGAAAATATTTTCCCAAGTCGATGCCCCAAAATTGTCCCCTATTTTCCGCAATGCCAATATAGACGATAAACGTGGCAACGGTAGGTAAGCGTAACTCTTTTGTTATTTTTTATTTTTTTTATATAGTTTTGTTATTTTTGGCTACGCTTATAAACCATCACCAAAAACAAAAACAAAAAAAAAATTGTGTGTTAGTGATACATATTAATTTTATATTTTACAAACTCCAGCAAGTGATGGATTAAATGCGAGTGACTCTTGATCTTCTATCCACATGGGGAAGAAATTTTCCAATCAGATTTGAAGTCTACAATTATTAGAGCAATTACTATTTTTGGTTGCTTTGTCACATCCTCCATACAGTCTATGCATGCGAAAAGTTAGCCAGAGCAAAAATGTATATGCAAAGCCTAAAGGTGTTTCTAGAAATACTTATAATTTATGATTCAGAGGATAGAGTTGACTTGTGCAAATTATATATATAGATAATTACTATTGCCCCCTTACTATGGCTTAATTACTACTTTATAACTTGTATCTTTTAAAATTATTAATCCAACCTTTAACATTGTCTACAATTACAAATGCCCTCCACCATTAAGCTCAGTCAATTAACTAATTGTATGGCATCTTTATATTTTATTCAAAACCCCAAAGTAACCCTAAAATTATCTTAACTATCTGCTTGTCAACTTATAAAGTAACCTAATCTGACTATAAAAAAATTAAATTAATTTTAAATCTGTTTTCTTCTCTTAGAAAAAGGGTTCAATAAGGAAAGATGTGATTGAATAGAACTTAAAAAAGAAATTAGGTCGAATAGAACTCAAAGTTGGAAAATGAAGAGCACCTAATATATTTTCCATTGAATCGTTAACTGCACTCACATTGTCGGTTCCTTCTATCTATTTCATCTAAAAATGAATGGAATGGTATAACAAATTTATGACATATGAATAAAGCCCTACTACTACGAGCAACCATCAATAGGCATCCGGTGATTTTTGGCTCCTGGGAAAAGATTGTCCTTCGGAGTTGGACTACAGTGAGAAGAAAAGAAAAAAAGCCTAATCCTTGACGTGCAAGGTGTTTTGGCCTTGGTCCTGTTCTTGGCTTGAAGAGGCAAGCCCCTCTTAGTCTTTGTCTCATTTAGATCTTCCTTAATTAAATCTTTCCCCAAAAAAAAAAAAAAAACAAACATTTTTATTGATTCATTAAGAATAGGAAAACACTTTGCACACCTCTACTAACCCACCACTATAAAATAGAACTTTTTTTTTTTTCCCCCCGGTTGCCAACCCTGGTTCCAAGGCTTTGCCTTGACTAATCCGGTGTTCGACTCAGGTCGCACATCTAGCTGTGGTTGGTAAGTCTCCCAGCGGGGATTTTTTGCATCCACTTGCTTAAGCGGACCAAGCTGCTTACCACTTGGACCAACCCCGTTGTTATAAAATAGAACTTTTATTATACAATCTAACCAACAATAAAATGTTATCATTTTTGTTAAATCTAAGCAATAAGATATAATCGTTTCAATCTAACTCACTGGCACACTCATAAAAAAAAAAATAATAGGGTAAATATTAGTTACCTCCCCTTTTAGTTGTGGCACTTGGACCCTTCTTAGTTGGATAATATCACTTACCTCTCCTTTTACCTAGTAAAATTATCAAATACCTCCCTTCTATCAGCTTTTTCGGTTAAGTTCTAATATTACTGTTAAATATTTTTCTAAAATCCCAAATTACCCTAAATTAAAAAGATATTTTACTTTAAATTTCAAAATACCCTCAAGTAATATTATTATTAAAATTTCAAAATTCCCTTAATTACCTTAGTAGTTAAAACATTAAATTACCTATACCCCTATGTCTTTTAATTTAGATGCATTTCTTTCATTAGGAGAGAAAAATAAAAAGGAAAAAGAAACTTAAGAAACACAGATAAACTTTTGTTTGATTGATTTTTTTTTTTCTTTTCTTTCTTTCTCTTTAGTTCTGATGAAAAAAAAAACATATAGATAAAGAACATAGGAGCATTTTGTTAGGATTTTAACTATTAAAATAATTGAGAGTATTTTAGGTTTTAACAATAATATTAACTGAGGTAATTTAAGATTTTAAATACTAAAGTAATGGTAGGTAATTTAGAATTTAAATTAAATTATATTTTTCATTTAGGATAATTTGGGATTTCAAAAAAATATTTAACAGTAAAAATAAAATTTAATGAAAAAAGTTAATAGAAATGAGGTGTTTGATAATTTTACCAGCTAAGAGGGGAGTCAAGTGATATTATCTAACTAAGAAGAGATTCAAGTGTCATTTGCAAAACTTCAGGAGCTAGACCAGAAGTCTCCGACCCAAATACCAATTTGTATATGGGAATTCAGAATGTATGGTAGTGCTTCTCTTCGTAAATCCTAGCAATCCCTTGTCCCAGCAGCCTGTTGCTTGACGCTGCGCATGTTTTAGCAATGCATGCTTGCAGTGTTCCTAGGAATCTGAGGGGAAACTATTACCACTTGAAGAATTCTATCCTGCGATACTTGCGAAGTGCCTCTTCAGAGCTAGCTCTCAGCTGGTAGAGAGCTCACGCTGTTGCTTAATGAATAAAGATGACAGTTCCGTCGTGGAGAAGAGGAGAGCGGGATGCAAGGCTTTTTTCTTGATTTGCTACAAATAATTAGGGATGGATGAAAGAAGAAGCTATGGAGCTAGAGTATGCGTTTGGTAACGTTTTCGTTCTAAGAGACCAGTTCTTATGCAAAATTATTTTTTAATATTTATATGCTAAAGTGCAGATCTTTTCTTGAAAATGGGTGATTGATAAATCTGTTTTGAAAATATTTCTAGAATACTATTATAATAAGTTGGTGTATGATAAACTTGTTCTAAGGTTTCAATCTAGGCCAATTTTATCACTTTTGATTTTGTTCTTTGGTAAAAACATCTTTTTGATGTTGTGCAAAAGGCATTGTTTAGAACACTTTTCTGACCGGTCCATTCTTAAAGAATAGAAGAACGAACCGCTTTAACAAAGCCTCTAACCCGTTCTTCCGTTCCCAAAGAACAGAAGAATGACAAAAACGTTTTTTAAGAACGTTATCAAATGCGCCTATAGTCGCCAAATGAAATTTAGGGTTTTCAAACTACTTGCAGTCCATTCTCTGCTTCTTCTTTTTTTTTCTTTTCTTTTCTTTTTGTTTTTCCACTGTAGCAGTGTCGCACATACATGAGTCTCCTGACTAAGTCTCCCAACTCCCTTTTTTTGTAGTAGTGTTGCATAGAAGATCTTGATAAACAATCATAGTTGCGGTGTATTTCTTGGCGTCTCCTCTTTTGAAAATAAGATGGTGAGGAAAGAACTCTGAAGGCACAACTGAACAAGAGTGTATTTGACTTTAATTATCATAAAAATATATCTTAAAAATAATATAAACTAACAAGAGAAATACAACTTACAAAGGATATCTTAGTGAACTCCAAAGTCTCACTTGGTATATCTTTTTGTAATATCATCCATAAATAAACTGCTGAAGAATCACCATAAGCTGTTGGTGTCAGCTATACTGGCCAATAATTCCTATTACTATCTCTGTCTTCTCCACCCTCCTATCCAACATATTATAATCTGCCCAAGCAGCAGTTTTGTTCACTCTCCTATCCTCTTCTGTTTTTTCTTTACCACAGTAAATTCACCACACTGTTTGCTTAAAGAACTATCTCCCTTATGCTATAACATGCATCAAAGAAACCATTACAAACGAAAAAAAACTTGAAGACAATTTAAATAATATGTTAAAGGTTAAGCAAATATTGTAGAAAGACTCAACAGTATTTGTAATTGCAACATAAACGGAATGACAAAGCTAAAGGAGAAGAGGGTTTCATTTAACTTATTTCATAATCAATTGGTGATTCTGTAATTTCGAAAGTAATTATTTTTTAAATTATGTGAACATTAGTATTGCATTGAGCGCATATGGTTAACCATTAAAATGATGATTCACATGTTACATACATGAAGTAAGAAACGTGTCTATAATGATCATACAAATTGAATGTGTTTACAGAAACTGAATGCATTTTGTAATTAGGCACATCATATTCATGAAGGACTATTACTTATAATTATTAAATATAAATTTCTTGACTTCATCTCTATATTGTGAAGACAAACAAAAATTTGGATCTTTCGACTTTCCAATCCATTGCCTAGGCATAGTTTCTCCACACTTTATAAATTTGTTGAAAAAGACTGAAAATATAAGAAAACCTGTTGAAAGAAAATCAAGAAATTAGATAGGTATAGTTTAGTAGTGGTCCAGAAAAACACCAATAACCAACAGTTCATTGGAAACAACCCTAACCCAACAAACAGCCCAGCCTAAAGCCCCCAAGCTGCAATAGCACAAACAAAAAATAATCATCTAAAGAAGAAAAGTATGTAGATATAATACAAGCTAATAAAGAATATTTTAAATCGAGAACAAAACAACATAATATTATATGTTTTGCTACCGTACAAAAATGTACCTAGTTAATTAAGCTATCGATTTTGTTATTCTAATCTACAAAAATGAATTTTTTTTTTTTTTTTTTTTTTTTGTAGTGAGTGTAAAGTAAATTAAGATCTATTTGATTATGAGTAACAGATCAGTCTGTATCTGCTCCAGCACAAGCAACTATCACCAATACCGTAATCACCTGAGAGAGAGAGCAATCGAAGTTTATAATACAAAATTTAATTATGTACCTATTAAGAAGAAAAGAAATTTGCAATCCGCTTAAGCCACCATACCAAATCAAGCAAAAACAAGATAAAATAAGTCAATCGATGACGATGGAAGAGAACAATGTCCAAGGAAACCAGAGAAATGATCAGATTTCTCTAAACCCTAAACCCTAAAAATAAATAAATAAATAATCAGAAAAACCCATCTGATCAGCTACTTCTGGGGCTGGAGTCCTTTTTCTTGAAAAAAAACGAAATAGATATTAGGCAATTGTATAAAGCTCCAACTTTATGATTTGATTTGGTAAATTACTCTTCAACATTAGTACATCTAACCACATGGAACAGTAGGAAGATGTCATCAGTTTTCTCTCTTTTTCAGGAGGGAATAACCAGCCGTTCATTTGGACTGTTTTAGTATGTGGAAAAAGGGACTCAACCACAATGCTTTACATCTTTTCTTTACGAGGAAAGATGAAGTAACTTGCCATGTTTTTAGGTACCAGTATTGAATATCCTGTAGTGATTTGTACCAATCGATACTGATCACCATATATTTTCTTTCTTCACAATCGTAGACTGATCACAAACTAAGAACAGTGGTTTATGAACACAAACAGTAAAAACAGAGATAGATCTAAAATCAAATCAGTACAGGCAAGCAATGGTGGTCATGAATCAATTGGATTGTAAGGTGGTCAAAACTTTTTTCAAAGTCTATGGTGCATCAACCAAAATAAGAGAAAAAAAATCCAGAGCTCCTAGTTTCAGTGACTGAAGCTCCAAACATTAACTAGAAAATAAATGGAGGGGAAAGATGAAGATGGAAGGGAAAAATGAAGAAAAACTGCTAACTATAACCACCACAAACTTCCGAACCGAGCAGAGAAAGATAAATACCGAGAGACAAAGAGAGCTGGCGATACCACGAACTAGAGAAGAGAGCGATAGCGCAGAGAGAGAAAGCGTGAGGAGGGAGCAGAGAGCGAGCGTGAGCAAGAGGAAATCGAAGCAAGAGAATGAAAACAAGAGCGTGCGCGGTTTAGGAATTTGGGCAATTTCTTAAGACTTTTCGGCAACGGTTCACAAAACGGTCACCTGAAAATAAAGATTTCCAGTAGGCATTTTCGGCGACGCTCAATACTGAATCGTCGCATTTTAGGCATTTTCGGCGACGGTCTATAACAAACCGTCGCCAAAAATAAATATCTCCAGGCATTTTTTGGCATTTCTGGCGACGGTTGATACCAAACCGTCACATTTTAGGCATTTTCGGCAATGTGGCCTTATCCTAGTATTTGGCAACGGTTTTATAAACCATTGGAGAAAATACATATTTGACAACGGTTTTACTGTAAACCGTCGGGGAAAATATAATTTTGGCGACGCTAAAATGGGATTTCTTGTAGTGGATTCACCCTACATAGTGCCGTAAACCCCAGAAGGTCTTAGGTTTGAACCTCCATCCCTCTAACCTTCTTTCCATTCACACTTCCCCCACCCTCCCATTCCCAGCCCTTGTGACTAGATTGATGATGAACCCTAAAAAAATTACTGACATAATACACAAATTTGTAACATAAATAACTTGCTAATTTGCACCACAATCTAACAAGAGCCAACCATAGATTGCCACGTTATATATATACATCAATTATTTCATGAAGGCATTCAAGATGTTGAAGTTTAGAAGACTAACTACCTTATTGTAATATATTCTAGATAGTGCGTTTGACAATTATATTAGGGTTTTTTTTCTTTTTTTTTTTTTTTTTTTTTGGAAGTTTACATAGCCAGGAGTATACTCTAACCGAAATCACGCATCAACTACCATAAAGGTGAGATGGAAGTCGAGGTTCAGCTATAGTAACAAGAGGTATCTTTTTAGGTGCAGAAAGACCATAAACTTCATTCATATCCAAGTCCTGGGGTTGCGTATCACCGGGCAATTTCCATAGAAACCCATGTAAGATGTTTGCCAAGTATGATTGGATCATCTTTAGCCCAAGCACATAGCCAGGGCACATCCTCCTCCCTGATCCAAAGGGCAAGAGCTCAAAATCGTGTCCCTTCACATCGATTGCTTTTCCAATGAATCTCTCAGGACGGAATTCCTCTGGAGCATCCCACAGAGTTGGGTCCTTCCCTATAGTCCATTGGCTAACATGTACTCTGGTTCCTGCTCTGATGGTATAACCTGCAACTTCACAATCTTCTTGAGCTTGGTGAGGTGTTAGCAATGGTGACACTGGATGCATTCTCATTGTCTCTTTCAGTATAGCATCAATGTACGGTAGATGTGGGATATCTTTTTGTTCAACCCATCTTTCTCTCCCAACCACCCTATCCAACTCTTCTGTTGCTCTTTTGAGGCTCTCTGGGTTTTTCAAGAGCAGAGAAAGAGCCCACTCCACTGAGACTATAGAACTCTCAGTGCTACCTGATAGTAGTTCCTGAAAGATTAAATCAAAGAACAAACCATACATGTAATTGTCTATATATAACTCTCTGTACGTAAGTTCATCATTAGGAGCACAGGGCAAGAAAAGAAAAGAATTTCCCTTAGACTTACCAGGGTTATGCCTTTAAGAGATGTCCTATCGAGCTTAACTTCCAAATTAGGATCATCTGCCAACCGCAGCAGCACATCAACCATATCGTTCTCTTCCAAAATCTCCACACCTCCTCTTCGCCTCATCTCGTGCTCAGTGATCACCTTCTCTAGAAACCCATCAAATTTCTTCCCCAAATTCTTCATCTGCTTCACATACCCTTTCAAATCCAAGAATCCCAACAGAGGAAGCCAATCCCCAATATCTAACACACCATTTAAGAAGAACAATTCCTCAAACATCTTTTTGAACTCCTCTAACGCTTCAGCAGGCTCATCCGAAAACTTTATTCCCATCACAATCCGACTTACAAAGCTGAGATTAGCATTCCACAGATGGGTTTTCAGTCTGATTTCTTTCCCTGATAAATCATAAATTCTCTTCAAGAGCAAACCCATCTCTTCCATACGGCTATTCTCGTAGAGATCAAGACGTTTGGGGGTGAAGAACTCAGCAAGGTATAATTTACGGAGGAAACGCCAGTAGGGGCCATAAGGGGACCAGGTCATGGCAGAGTAGTTGAAGAAGGTATACTTGCCTGCGGCATTTCTGGGTCTAGAAGCAAAGCTGTGATCATGGTTTTTAAGGAGTTCTTTGGCCATGGCAACAGAGCACGCCACAACGACAGGGACTGAACCATAGTAGACTTGGATTAAAGGGCCGTATCGTTCGGAGAGAGAGTGGATGGAGCGGTGTGGAAGAGAACCTATGAGATTGAGGTTTCCGATGATTGGCCATGGTTTTGGGCCTGGTGGTGGTGGGTTTGGTTGCCTGCGACGGAGATGGGTTGGGAAGCAGGAGAAGAAGATAAAGACGAAGGTTATTGCTGCGATCAGTAGCAGTGCTGTGGTATTCACAGCCCATGAAAGATCATCAATCTCCATGACTATGATCAGCTGAGTGAAGCCTGTGTTTCAGTACCTCAGTGATCCAAACTGCGTTTAGTGGTCACAACTCACAAGCAAACTTTATCATGTTTGAGACCCATCCACGGTAGTGACTGTCTTATTCAATGATAATACGAGTTGCCATCTTGTCATTTACAGAAATTTAGATTTTTTTATATTTTATTATTATTATATATTTTTTTTTTTCTGAAAGGAGGGAGCACAAAGAAGCCCGTAAGAGCCAACAAGAGGCACTAAACAATTACTAATAGCCAAAAATCCAAGTTAAAAAGGCAAGGTCACTTTCTCTGAGTTCCCTTCTTTTGAAAATTTTACGTGTACACCCTTGAGTTGATCAAAAAATTACTCAGCCCCCTTGTGGATGGAAAAATTTCAAGGGATTAAAATAAAAAGCAAAAAATAGTTTGAAAGGTGTTAGTTAGACTCCAATATGGCTAGGCTGAGTTGGGGTTTTGTAATCCTAAACCCAACTTGACATATTTTATCTAAGCTCATTTCTATCCTGACCCTAATTCAGGACCAATGATTATTATCGTTGACCCTAAACCCTACAGGGCCAAGCCAAGCTCATTCCTGCTCTGATTGGCTTTTGCCTTGATGGCCTTGTCTGTAGCCCTGATTGACCTTATTCCTGTCTCTAGCCTTGGCCATGATTGATCTTATACTTAGTCCTAATCCTGATTGGTTTATCCTTGTTCCTGTTCTTAATTCATTGAAATCAAACATCAAGGACAAAATTAATAACAGGATCAAGGCTAAGGTCAAAACAAAAAATCAAAGACAGATCAGGACAAACCCAACAGAGCAAAATGTAACCTCAAGCCCACCATTGGCCCTAACCAATCCTTAGGGCCAAAATCTTGAGTTCAAGCCCTATTCAGACTTAGGGCGGGTCAGGGCCAAACTTGCACCCTAGTGTTAGCATCTTAGATGAAATAACAATTATATATATATATATATATATATATATATATATATATATATATATATATATATATATATATATATATATATATATATATATATATATATATCATACTACTATTATAAAAGCACGTCTTGAGTGAGGATGGCTACATTTCACTTCCCAAAACACCCCTATTTTCTAAAACTACTAAACATTTAAGTCATAAAAATAATTTCCAAAAATGTAATTTGTCAAATAACTAAAAATCAAATTTGCCAAATAACTAATCGTGTGCCGACAATTTTCAAACAGTTAATTAAATCGTGTGCCAAACTCATGGCTACAATTTTACTTCCCAAAATAGCCTTCTTCCCTAACTACATTGATATAATTAATTACGTCTAAAATTGTAAATTCATATTTTATACTTTCAATAATATTATATTAATTATAGTTTTACCTGAATCATTAACAACAACAAGCCTAAGGAATAGGAAGAGTCTCTCCTAAAAACTATGAAATATTAATTGAAGAAGAAGAAATTAATCAATCATACTACTATTATAAAAGCACGTACTGAGTGAGGATGGCTACATTTCACTTCCCAAAACACCCCTATTTTCTAAAACTACTAATCATACTATCATACTACTATTATAAAAGCACGTACTGAGTGAGGATGGTTACATTTCACTTCCCAAAACACCCCTATTTTCTAAAACTACTAAACATTTAAGTCATAAAAAAAATTTCCAAAAATGTAATTTGTCAAATAACTAAAAATCAAATTTGCCAAATAACTAATCGTGTGCCGACAATTTTCAAACAGTTAATTAAATCGTGTGCCAAACTCATGGCTACAATTTTACTTCCCAAAATAGCCTTCTTCCCTAACTACATTGATATAATTAATTACGTCTAAAATTGTAAATTCATATTTTATACTTTCAATAATATTATATTAATTATAGTTTTACCTGAATCATTAACAACAACAAGCCTAAGGAATAGGAAGAGTCTCTCCTAAAAACTATGAAATATTAATTGAAGAAGAAGAAATTAATCAAAATCAAGCATCTAAATGTTATAATACAGCTCATTTAAAAAAATAATAATAATTAGCAACAACTAGCATAAGGAATAGGAAGAGTTTCTCCTAAAAACTAGGAAATATTAATTGAAGAAGAAGAAACTAATCAAAATCAACCAAGCATCGTTTGAATACCGCTTAATAAATGTAATAATGATAAAACATTAACAATTTATTATTTATTAAATATTCAAAAATCAAATTTGCCAAATAACTAATCGTGTGCTGACAATTTTCAAACAGTTAATTAAATCGTGTGCTAAATATTTAAAAATCAAATTTGCCAAATAACTAATCGTGTGCCGACAATTTTCAAACAGTTAATTAAACCGTGTGCTAAATATTCAAAAATCAAATTTGCCAAATAACTAATCGTGCCGACAATTTTCAAACAGTTAATTAAATCGTGTGCCAAAACACCCTTACATTCTAAAACTACTAAATCTAATTCATCAAAAATTACCTTCTAAAATTACTAAATCTTTAAGTCATAAAAAATGAATATCTAAAAATGTAATTTTTCAAATAACTTTCTGCATTACATGAATTAAGTTAATAAAGTAACAATTAATAAAATTACCTAAATCGTGTGCTGACCCAAATCGTGGTGCTAACTGCTAAGCCGATCACAAAACTTCCCAATCGTCTTCCATCTGTAGGACAAACAGTTAACTCAATCGTGCTGACAAAACCTCAATCGTGTTGCTAACGGCTAAGTCGATCACAAACCAGAAATCTTCTTCACAATCGTCTTCCAGCTAAGTCGATCACAAACCAGAAATCTTCGGAGGGTGGAGAAGGTGACGATGCGGAAGTAGCCCTCCAATGTTGCAGCGAAGCAGAAGTAAGCAACAAACGAAATTATGGCGTACGCACCACCGAAGCCTGGGAAAATTGGTTTGGAGGAACCTCAGGAGCAGGTTCACCGTATCAGGATTACTCTTTCTTCTAAGAACGTCAAAAATCTCGAGAAAGGTTGCTCTTTGCTTGGTTCTCACTCCTAGGGCTATATTCTGACTACAGATTTTACTTTAAATGGTAATACCTTTCTGGGTTTTTCAGTGTGCGCGGATCTTGTCCGTGGAACCAAGGATAAGCGGCTGAAAGTTAGGGTCCACTGAGGATGCCCACCAAAGTTCTCCACATCACTACCCGTAAATCCCCCTGTGGTGAAGGTAATCCTATAATTGTACACGACTTCCTGAATTCTCTCATTGACGTTCATATCAATTTCTTCACTTTTGTGGTAATCTGCTGATTAGTCTTCGAAGTTGATATCTTGATGTTTTAGAAAGGTTTTACATTTACTGTAAGTTGATATCTTCGACGTTCATTTTTTCAACTATTGTATCAACATAAGCATCAGAAAATTTCTGCATCGAGAAATTCCCCTTCGAATTTATCAATGGTGATGTTGCAAAAGAGAGCATTTGTATTTGTGGCTTACGGTTCGCATGAGTTGTGGAGAGTGAATTGCATATGATAATTGTTTTCTTTTCTCCCCGTATTTGATTTACTTCATAGTTGGACGTGGTTAAGAAAAGTTTTTGTTGCTAAATTGGTTTAAAAAAGTCTTCAAATTGGGACTCATGGTCACTGGGTGTTATGGACCTATGGAAATAACATAATCCATGACTTGTTCTCTGCCTCTGTACGCCTTCTTTTACATTTCCTCTTGCTTTCTCATTCTGAATTTCAGTTTCTTGCTTGCTCATCGTTTTGCATTTGTTTCTATTGTTCTTAACTCTCTCAATATATTTGTGATGTGCTAATCAGTTCTATTCCTTGCATTTGAATTATAATCTCTTCCTTGCGCAGCTTCTTGTATTTCATTCAATGTTCCTATCTATCTCAATATTTAATGGGCTACCCAAGTACTGCTTTTCCATTGAATTTCAACCTTGGGGAGTGCCATTTCATTTTAAATGCTTTGATTGTTTCTTAGATTTTTGGTCCTTTAGGGTTTTCATGTTTTATTGTAGTGTACAGGTAATTTCTAACCCTCGATTGTCTGTTATTGACAATATACACCTTCCACCTACCTTATTATCAAGGTGAGAAGCCACAAGAAGTTTGTTCTTTTGGGCTCTTCCCACCTCCATTTCTAAGTAGCACGTTCGTCTGACCAGATTTTTTGCGTGTAGGGTCGATCTGATTTATTTGATTCTTGACAAGGCCGATGAACAAACTGATAGGCGTCTTCCAAAGCATATTGTTGCTTTGCACTTTGAAAATCCTGAGGTATGATGATTGCCAATACTGCCTTTGCCTGTTAGAGATCTAATGGCATGTTGAAAAGACCTCGATTCTGCATGCAGAGCACCATGCAGGATGTCTTAGACCTTCCTACATTAATTGCTTACGTGAGCTATGCCAGAATGCACATTCATCCACAATTATCTGATGAAGCTGCAGAGGAATTAACAAGAGGGTACGTTGAGATGACGAAAAGAGGCAACTTTCCAGGTAGCAGCAAGAAGGTACGAAATTTGACCATGTCTTTTTTGTTTTAACCTTTCTTCTTGATCAGAATTTGCAATGCTTTCTTACATCCTCCAATGAGCATGTTTCCCATGTTTTCACTCCTCAACAGGTGATAACTGCAACTGCTAGCAGCTTGAGAATCTAATACGACTTAGTGAGGCTTTGGCTTGGATTCGTTTTTTCAGAATTGGTTAGTGAAGCTCTTTGTTTCAAAATTTCAGGATTTTTGTGTTAACAGAATGAGATTTGGGGAATATCTTTGATGGTATTTAGGTTTGCTTCTAACTGCTATTGTAGATTCCCCTGATTTTTTTCCTTTCTCCTTTTCCTTCTATATACACTTATTTTTATGCACAAACGTTGGTCAAAGAGCTGTTTTTTGCCAGGAGCTCAAGTAATCTCTTGACATGAGCTAATGTTATTGCAGACCTTTGAAAACTATTGCTAAAAGATCTGGTGATGTCTATATACGTCGTGGGGTCTCTGTCCCACCTCTGGATAACCGAAGAAAATAGGTAATCATTTAACATATCATAATTGCATTTTTACCGGATGTGCTGGATACTTGATTAGTTCATGTTTTCTACTGATGCAGGTGAAGGAGACCTTCTAACTGGTGCAGATTTATATGCTGTACGTTTGATGGCATCAATAATACTCTTGGATATATTTGCGACCATGGGTCGAGGGGCGGGAGATAACGATGGTGTTAATACACTGCTCAGATGTTTCAGTTTGTGCAGCATATAAATCCCAAAATTTTATTGTTGTGTTGCAGAGTGTCTTTGAGAATAGTTTGATGCAACATCATGTTGCTCTTCCTCCTGATGCTATGGGAAAGGTCACTTACGTTGCATCTTCTGTTCAATACTCACTAAAGGTTTGGCATCCAGGTTCTTTAGTAATAAGATCTGTTGATGCATTGATGGTCAAGTTATTCATTATTCTTTTCTTCTCCCCATTCTGAAAGATTGATTATATTGTGGCTTGCTGGTAGTGTTCAACCTAGATGTTAAGGCTGTGGGATGCACCACAAATTCCTCAGAGTGAGACAAAGTTGCTTTGGGGATTTTTTAATTTTGTTAGTCTATAGTCTGACGTTTGCTTTTGTGTTCTGTGTGTTCACTATGTTAATTCTGTGTGTTCACCATGTCATTATTTAGTTTCATCACCTTAAATGTGTCACCTGCCATATGTTTTGCAGGACATGGTGTTGGAGCTTGAGTTTCAAGGTGTTAAAAAGCAATTTACCATGCTTCAGGTGATTAAAATTATTTTCTTTGGCTATTCTATCAATTTAGAACATAATATTTGATTTCTCATTTCTTTGTTGGGTATAAATCAGAATTCATACAATGATTTCTTACATTTGTTTTGCTCTACTGCTGCAGAGTTGGCCTGTCCATACACCCCACCCTGTTTCATCAAAACTTGCTGCTGATACACCTCTCTTAACTGGACTGGTAATAAACAAAATAGAATACATTGCCAGATTTTTTTACTTCATTGCGTCAATTTAAGTTGGATATCTTCATTCTTTCTTTTGAATATTTTCTACAGTGTGTTCTTGATGCCCTTTTCCCTTCTGTTCTTGGGGGGACTTGTGCCATTCCTGGAGCATTTGGTTGTGGTAAAACCGTCATCAGTCAAGCTCTTTCTAAGGTGCGGTTTCTTGTTTATTTGGTGTGTGATGCCTACCGGACTCTCCTTTTATTTTCCAGGGATGATAAAGGATTGATTAATGGAGTTCTTATGTATAAGGTTTTGTTCATGTGCAGTTCTCTAATTCTAACACTGGGGTTTATGTTGGTTGTGGAGAGAGAGGAAATGAAATGGCCTAAATATGTAGCTCTTTTATTCTTTCCCTTGTTTATCAATCCTTTAGTAGCATCTGAAATTTGAATGTTCTGTCTCTTAAAATTTTCAGGTTCTTATGGATTTTCCTCAATTGACTATGACATTACCTGATGGCCGGGGAGAATCTGTCATGAAGCGGACAACACTTGTAGCTAACACTTCCAACATGCCTGTGGCTGCTTGAGAAGCCTCCATTTATACGGGTGAATGTTTATGTTTTTGCTTGCTGAGTTGGTGTACCGTTTATTGCTTCAAAGTATGCCTCTTGATTTCCATCATATACAAAAACCTTTGGGCCATTTTAGTTCTAAAGTTTTTGACTTACTTTTTAAGGTGCTTCTTGTTTTGAAGTTGGTGAATGGTTTTGTTCTGGTACTCTTGATCTAAGAGTGAGGTTAGAATTATATGCTGAAAGAAGACTTCTTTTAGATGTATATTAATATGCATCATTTTGCATGTGAAGCGTACTTTTGTGCTCAACAGTTATTTGGTTCTGAGAAAGGTTTAGACAGTGAGCTGACTTTCAGAAATCCAATGGCCTAGGCTATCTGAAAATTGAATCGTCTTGAGGCCACTTTGCCAGGGAAAACCGCTTCTTTAATTGTCAAGAACGACCAGATATGCAAGATCATGTTACACCTGAGAAAATGAGGGAGCATAAAACATTTAGGAACTTTTTGTTGATAGTTGGCATTTGTAGTTTTTTCAATGCGTGTCTGTGTGTGGTTTTTTTATTTTTTTATTTTAAATAATATGAATAACTGTTAAGTTTGGAGATTTGTGTTTCAAAAGGCTTATACGCTGAGTAATCTAGAGGTTTGCCGTATGATATGCTCTTTTGGTATCGGCAATACGATATGCTTTAGATGAAAAGCTCATGTGGTTAGGGTAGAATCGAATGAAAGTATATCAGATTGACCTCAGTTTAACAATTCAAATGAAGCTTTTTCGTCATCTTTATCATAGGATTTCAAACTAGCCCGATAAGATCAGATCAATCCGGTTGGGTCTGCTTCTGATCCTGCCGTATCATACAGAAACTGATTCCCTACTGTAAACATTAATTAGTACGAATTTGAGTCGGTCTCATCAGAGTTGGAGTCAATTGGTTAGACGACGACAACTTCACTTATTAGAATAGTATTAGCAGCTATCCCAGAATGGAATAAAAAGAACAGGTACTGCCACGTTCAACAGATTATTGAAATGACACAACATTTAATTCCCATATTTAGATATCTTCTAACACTTTATGTCAGTATCTCAATCTTTTTTTTCTAATAATTTATATTTGTTTAAAAATAAAAGCATAAATAGAACTAAAAAATTATTTAAGTCAGATTATGTATCATTAAAAATCTATAGTGCTTCAATCTAATTACATTAAGAGCAAAACATCCACGTGCATTGCACGTGCGTTTTTACTAGTATATATATATATATATATATATATATATATATATATGTGTGTGTGTGTGTGTGTGTGTAGAAAATGCTGATGTGGACTTGAACTCGAGCTGAAATGTGGGCCATGGGTTGCTTCGTTTAAGGCTGAACCCCTAAACCAAATTGAAATGCAAAGCTGGCCTGCGTCAGTTATGAAGAGGAAGAGGCTTCATATTATTCGACCTAACTGAAATGACTATTAATTGATTTAAATGGTTCGTTTCAGTATTAATTTTCATTCAAAACAAAAATCCTTAATGGCAAATCGCCTGATAAGTCTTAATTCATGATTAAAGCTACATTAAATACAAAACTGTTTCAATATAATTGCAGTTACTGTAAGAATTCCTACTTAAACTACGCTACAATGTTTATTTGATTAAGTTTTTAAGTTGCAGAGAAAACCAAAGAAGGAATGGAAGGACCCAAGAAATTCCCGTTGGTGCTAGTGCTGTGCTGCTTGTTTTTAGGTTCTATAATGGCGGTTTACAGTGTGGATCCATTGAGTTCTCGAGAAGAAAAAATATATCTGGTGTTTACCAATCAAGACTTTAACATGAAATCTCTCAGTGCTTTCTTTGGCAGGTATTCTTCTTCTTCTTCTTCCCTCCTTTCCTCCTTTCCTCCTTTGTTTAATTGTTTCTCTTGTACATGTATCTGTGTCTTGAAGTTTTATTTCTTCTTTTTCTTCTTAAAATGCAGCCTAAAGGCAGTATCAGACGCTCTGCGGTACGTTTACAAAATTTTTCCTGCGTTTGCAATATCTCTCACCCGTAACCAAGCTTTGCTAATGCAAGGTATGAAGCTTTTCCTCTTTCTCTTGGATTTGGATTTCCTCCACCTAGTTGCATGGTGCACCAGGGTGCAGAGGATCTAGATGCCTCTCTATATGTCAAGTGAGCAATGAGAGGAAAAATTGAGTACACCGTGCACTAGGTGCAGTCGTGCAAAGGATCTAGCCGCGCTTCTCTCTCTCTCACCAAATGAGTGTTAAGGCTTTTAAGCTGGAGTTGGATCTTCCACCACCCAATGAGAGGAGAGGTTAACCTCTGAACATTGATAAAAATGTAAAGTCTCAAAGAGGGTACGGTTGGGTCAGTCTTTTTGAAACCCGGAACATAATTACCTTAGCTCGGATTTGACATCGACTCTATAAGGTTGAGCTAGACCCGGTCAGGTTAGACACTTAATCTTGATCCTAGCTTTGACCTTAATCACAATCCAAACCTTAACCTTAACCATACAAGAACAAAACAAATCATAATTACATAGTGTTGCATTGCTTTCATCATGATATCCTATAAGGTCAGCAAGTTATACAAAACACTTATCTTGTTTCAAACCTTTATTGAGAAGAAAATACCTAAATGCCTTCTAAGGGATATTCACCTCCTCCAATGTTAATAATATTTCTTTTCATCAAAAAAAAAAAAAATGTTAATAATATTTTCTTTGTGCAGGTTTTCCAGGAGTGCTTTCAGTGACAGAAGATCGGGTATACTATACACTACCTGAAGGGGGGAAAGCAATCCCCTCTCCAATGTTGTAAACTCAATAAATACTCTCAAGGAATACTCTCAAGGAATACTTGTTATTGCAATAAAGAGAGCAATTCTACAATAAGTAATTGAATACCGTAAATTTCAGTTTTCTCTTCTTTTTTTTTTTTTTTTTTTTTTTTTTTTTTCTTTTTTTCTTGAATCAAGTACATTCCAATCACGTGAAGGGGAAATTAACTCTCTTTTTTTTGGATGAAAAAGGAGAAAAGAAGTGTTATGGCAAACACATAGTCTTGTTACATCCATATCTCTACCACTACCATTATGATACTTAGCTGCTAGGTCAATGAACTATTTGTGAAGTGTGGGATATCTAAACGGGCTGAGTTTAAAGTTCTTAATAGTTAACTCAATATCAACCAAAATTGGGATTTGATTTAGAGCCCAAATCTTTTTGGATTGTTGTTGGAGTAGATCATCAAGCACTCTTTCGTTGTTGCACCATATTTCTTCTGGCTGATGTTGAGAATGTCGTAGTTGATCTATGGCAACATATATCATTTTGATTAGAGCCTCTACTTCACTCCCAGTGTCTAGACCTTCTTTGCTAATGTACTATATTTGACCTTTTCAAAACAGTTCCACACTCCATCCTGCTGTCCTTAATTGCTAGTTATATGCCCCCACACACATTACGATAGTATGGTAAATATTCTTAATAGTTGAAAGAGGTGTAAATGCATGACTTTTCCTTACACCTATCATCTTCTTCTGTAAAGGTGCTTCTATCCTCAAAGTTTGGGCCTAACCTAAGGTCTATGATCCATCTAGAAATGTTATTCAACACTCTATTTGGGTCAAGTGATTGGTTTTTGTAGACGTTTTTGTTCCTTTCCAACCAATACAATAACAAGTTATCATGAAAATAGATATCACCCATTTAGAAGAGGTTTTGTCCATTGATTGAGTTGCAAACATTGAAGATGGAGTTTTGAGCTAGTGGTCTTAGTTTTATGGGACCAGCAGCTTAAATTCTTTTGGTCCATTTACATAAAAGAAAGATGTGCCAAATTGATTCATTTGACTCTCTGCACAATCCACAACTTGGGCTAATTAACTCATAAAAACCCTCCCCATTGGGAATGATTTATCAGTTTTGTTTTCGTTCTTTTAGAAAAACAAGTTTTAGATGTTCTGTAAAAGGCGTTCTTGGGACCAATTTTTATGCCGATTCGTTCTTTAAGAACGGAAGAACGAACCGTTTTATCAAACGCTTCTAATCCGTTCTTCTGTTCTTAAAGACTAAAAGAACACTAAAAACGTTCTTTCAGAGTGTTATCAAATGCACCTTAAGAAACGTTCTTAAAGAATACTTTTGTATTCTGATAATTAAAGATGACAACTTTATTACAAATACATCTAGTAATACATGTGACGCAAAAAAAATTATCCAACACTTTAAGTTTTTAATGGAGATGAGCATTGATGAAAGACGTTTGAGAAGGGAAAGAAGCTGCAGCTTTTCAAGATTGCCCTGAGGTTCTTCTAGACATGCACAGAAGAACTCTTTACGTAAAGTTTCCAAAGGTGATGATACACAACAACTCTAATTCTCCTTCATTGATAGAAATGAAGTTCTAAAACAATTAGAAAAGAAGTGAAAACTAAATCACTAACCTAATCAAACTAAGGAAACTAATGCAGCTTTTCGAAATAAATTAAGTACAATAACTACAACACAATCTAATTTAATCAATTGAGATTTGAAAAACACTCAATATAGAAATTATTCTGAACGCAAGGACAACTTCACCTGTTCTTGGACCAGCCCTAGGCATGCGTTCTTTGTTTACATAACTATGTATACTCTGTTTTCAGGTATTATCAGTTTTCCAATTCGCCATATAACATGGACTGAAAAAGACAATCCAAATCGAGAGAACACCTACAAGGAGAGACTTGATTCTCAGAAAAGGATGAACCATGAGAATTGAAATCTTGTTCTCCTACTCAGGAGTTGCAGGTTTGTCTTTGGCTTGAATTACCGAAAACTTTCGTCTTTCAAACTTAGAGTCCTAAGGGACGTAAGTTAATTAAAATCTCATATAAAGCAACTTGCAACACAAATTGAGATATTTTTCACAAACAATATTTGAGACGCTTTTAAACAAACCGTGGTGACCATTAGGGTTGAACTTCAATGCATAAACCAAGACACACTTACATATATCCTTTTTGTTCAATTTCTTTATTTTGCCATAAAATTTTTCGACAAGTCTATTTTGCCATAAATTTTTTTCAATAAATTTATTTTGCCAGTTGAGGAGATAAGTAGACGGCATCAGATTGTTAAGGAGAAGCTACTCGGCATGACCCATCTTAATGGTTAATATGGGAGGATGTGTTCACATAAAAATTTTAAAGTCATGTTACAAGCATCGACCGCCTACCTTTCACGGCACAAATAGGATTTTGTAAAGCACATCACCATTGCCAATGTTTACTTTTCAATGGAGAGGTAGTAGGCTTGACCATGGGGATGGCATTTCTAGTATTAAAAAATCACTAGTTCCAAAAAAGAAGAAGAAGCACATCAACATCTATGCGCTCTAAATGTACCACGGACTGAGAAAAAAAAAACTCACAAACCCCTCTGCATAACCTCATCGAAAACCTTAAATCACCATCCACAGTGTTAAATAATGATAGTTGAACAAAGAAAGAGAGAAGAAGAGAGAGAGGTTGAAGGAGAGAGAGAGAGAGAGAGAGAGAGAGAGAGTGCATGTGAGAGAGAGAACAAGTGTATTATTCACATTAATCACAAAGAGTTGTGTACATGGCTTTCTATAGAAATAGAGTTCTTCTTCCTCAGTGTTCTAGGGCTTTTTGTAGTTGTGGTTCTAGGACTCTTGAATTACAGTGTTTTGATTTACATGAAAATAGGTGTTTTAGATTACATAAAATATTGACTAGGGTATTATACCAATCAGTATCAAACTCTTCTTTGCGTTGACTAGAGTCTTTGTGAGTACCAATTGTAGAGTTCTTCTTGAATGTAGTAACTAATATTTAATTAGCTATGGGACTTCTAACAACGATGGAACTCTTGGAAGCCTTGAATGTAGTAATTGGTGTTTGATCAGCTATGAGACTTCTAACAGTGGTGGAACTTTTGGAAGCAACTCTAGCTGCTTAAGCTTGAGATGAAGTGGCAGCTAGAGTTTAGTTGATTTTCCTGAAATATCTCTGATACACGGGGATGCGACAAATGAACATTTTGGGGACCAAGATTCAGAGATGATGGTTCAAGGGAAGAAGATTAAAGAAAATCATGATTTCAACCTGGAGATCTCAACCCCAAGACAAAAGTTTGCCATAGCCTTGGCACGTCCGCCCCTCTTCTTCTCGTCATTAGGTTAGTTCTTTGTTTAATTTCTCGAGTTTGCCATGTGTAGTTTTGCGAACCAGATAGATCTGTGTGAGCAATCACTTCCCCCTAATTAACATTGGGTTTTTCGAATTGTAGAAAGAGACATCATAGATTCTTCTAAATTAACTTCTTTTTTTTTTTTTAAATAAAATTTATTTATAGATGTCCATCACCCCCAAAAGATTATCTCAAAAGATATTTCCAAATGAAGATCTTAGTCACCTCAATGTACAATCTTGAAGATTCATATTTTTATATTAACTGAAGATCACAGCAATGCATCCTTTCATATCAAGATCATCATTTTCATATATTGTATTTCATTGTAGACTCTGATATTTCCATCTCAGAGAATATGTTAATTTTACTACAAATGTGCAATACACATAACTCAATAGAAGAGTTTAATTCATCTTGTCATAATTTTCTTCCTTGTATTCAATATATCTTCTTTATTTTATAACACGTTACCAGTACGATTTTGTTTAAAGTATTGTATTTTGAGAAGATATACGACAGACTATATATCATTATACCTTCTATTCCAATATGAAAATGATGATCGTCCCCACGCTTGCTTTCTAGAATCAATGGAGTTTGTCTTGTTCATCTTGCAATGTAAATATATCGTGATTAAAATTTTTGATTTGTTGAATATTAAATTTAAACAAATGATAAGATATTAGATCATTAAATGTTTTTTTTTGTTTGCCAACCCCAGTTTATAAACCGGTGTTCAACCTCCTCTGTAATGTTTTTAATTTCGAGTATGAACTAATTTAATTTTACTAGGGATCAGATGTAGTCTATCTTTGAGTTCCCACTCTTGAATTCATCAATATAATTTTGAATATTGTTTCCTTTGATTGAGTTTTTACTTCTATTCTTCATGCTTTTGATTAATTGGCCACTAATCAACTGATTTGTTAATCATAATGAACTGAGAGGAGATTTATGTGTTTAGTTCATTGGAGTAAAAGCCATGAATTACATGTATGATAAAGATATACTTACATGGTTTGTGTAGCTGTTACATGGGAATCCATAGAATTTAATGATTTCTCAGTTGTTGTAATCCACATAGAAATATAGTGGGTTAGCAATTGAGTGAATTTCTATTAGTACTCGAGAGAGACTAGTAGATAGAGAAGGGAATCTCGACTATCAATCAGGAAAATATTTCTCAAATTATAAAGAGGGATAAAAGGGTGGGAATGCTTAGTTATGATGAAATCTGACCCCCAGGTCTTTAGCAATTAATAATCTCAATTTAAATTTCAATTGCATTATAGTCTAGAATAATTATCTTCTTTATTATTTGTTCAAATAAAATTGGTATAATTAATTCGGTACTTAATCTATAGTCTTCGAGGGATCGATCTTTTATCATATTACTTGTTACGACAACGTACACTTGCATTTGTTAGATCATTAAATGTTATTAATACAATAAGGTTTCTTTAAAAGTTTTATCAATTATTCTTTTTTTATTATTAGGTATTTGATTTATAATTGTCATTTTTTTTAACAATTTAAGATTTTATCAATAATATATTTACAAATTTCATTATATATGACTTATGATTCAAGATTTTATTTTTTATTTTTCTGTTACAAATAATGGCCTGCTATTATCCTTTTTTACATTTTCTTTTATGTTTCTAGACATATATGTTCTAATAATTACATTAAGTGTCATGATAATTTTTAGTTGTATATGTGTATTTTAGCCTATAATTTATATCTCATGCTTTATTTTATTATGTGTTGATTGCATCCTATTATATTTACACTAACATAATATTTAATATTTTAAGTAGTATGGAATTTATGTTTGCTTATAAGCGCAATTATATAAAATTATAATGTTGTATTATTTACAATATCCTATGCGATCGTGCAATACTTTATATTGCTTTAACAATTGTGGTTGGTAATTAATCAATCTCAACATGATGGTTTTATTTATTGTATAAAATGGTTGTTAGTTTTGTGTTAGTTTTGCACTACAAATATTGTTGAATGCATCGAAGTTGCAAGACTTAAAACTATAAATGAATATAGACATATAGTTATGCGGATGTATCCGAAGTTATAAAATTTAAAATTATAAATGAAATATATATATATATATATATATATATATATATATATTATATATATATATATATATATATATAATATATATATGAAAATCCTGAAGGATTCAAAATGCTGAAGCACATAAAAATTCCTTGGAAGTTTGTTCAATAAGGCTTCAGAGATGATTATGACATATATGATATAATATCCTTAGTGGATATTTACTAAATGAAAAGTATAAAAATGATCAAATTTATTACTGTGCCTTTATTAAGGATATGGATTTACTTTTAGTAAGTGTATATGATGATGATTTAAATATCATCGAAACTCCTGAAGAGTTTCCAAAAGCAGTAGATTATTTGAAGAAAGTTGAAATGAAAATCTTGAAAAGACAATGTTTTGTCTTGACTTGTAAATTGAGCATTTGACGAATGAAATATTCGTTCATCAATCAACTTATATAGAGAATATTATGAAGAGATTTTATCTAGATAAAATATATCCATTGAGTACCCCAATGGTTGTGAGATCGCTCAATATAAAGAAAGATTCATTTCGACCCCAAAAAAATAGTGAAAAATTTCTTGGTCATAAAGTACCATACTTAGTGCAATTTGGGCATTAATGTATTTTGCTAATAGTATAAAACCAGATATAGCATTTTCTATAAGTGTATTAGCAAGATTTATCTCGTCTCCAATACGAAGACACTGAAATGTTTTAAATTATATATTTCAGTATATTCGAAAAATTATTGACATGATATTATTTTATGAATGTGGACATCAACTTACTTGTTATGCAGATGCAAGATTTTTATCTGATCTATATACAACTAGATCTCAAACAGGCTATTTATTCACAAGTGAATGTTAGCTATTTTATATTTGGTTTAGACCAATGATACAACACATTCTGGAAGCATGAGTCTTCTACTAAAAAAAAGGGGTTTGAACAATATTATATGAAGATTATGCTGTATGCATAGCTCAATTGAAGCGATGATACATCAAAGGAGATGGAACGATATATATTTCACTGAAATTCTTCTTCATTTATGGTCTTCAATGAAATGGTGAAATCGATGTTCAATAAACTCGTTCAAGTGATAATTTGACAGATTTATCTACTGAGAAGTTGCATACTTCAAATCTTGAGAAGCTGGTATATGATATTAGAATGTACGTACTTAAAGATACTCAATGATGATCATCAGGGGGAGTAAAATACGTGTTGTACTCTTTTTCCCTTAACCAAGGTTTTGTCCCACTGGGTTTTCCTAGTAAGGTTTTTAATGAGGCAGCTACCAATACGTATTATTTATATATGTATACTCTTTTTCCTTCATTAAGATTTTTTTCCCACAGGGGTTTTTTCTTAGTAAGGTTTTAACGAGGTACATTATCTATTGATGGACATCCAAGGGGGAGTGTTATAAATAATATTTATTATGGATGTCCATTACCCCCAAAGAGATTGTACTTCCAATTGAAGATCTCAATTACCTCAGGATGCAATATTGGTGAAGATCACAATCATCTCATTACACAATATTGGCAGTCAATATTTCCATTCTATGCACCTTCTATCTTGGGCGACAATCTATCTTTCCAAATAAAGAATATCTTTATTGTGTGCAAGAATCATATATTGTATTTCCATATCAGAGTAGATGTTCTTTTTACTATAAATATGTAATGCACTCAACATGAATTAGTTCGATTGAACTCATCTTGTCTTTCTTCTTTGTATCTAATATATTTTCTCTTTATTTTTTATAACATATATATATATATATATATATATATATATATACATACATTACTACAAAAGTGTTAAATCTTTTCATCAGTTTGTACTACACGAATATATGCATGATTGAAACATGTGTGTTGGTAAATCAAAAGAAATTTTGTTCAAATAACTTTATTATTTAGTATGATCAGTTGGACTATCCAGAATCGAATATGATGAGAAAAATTATTGAAAATTAATACAATTATCTATTGAATAACCAGAAGATTATTCAATGCTATGAATTTTCTTGTGTTGATTGTTCTCAATGAAAGTCTATTATTACACGAACATCAGCTAAAGTTGGGATTGAACCTATTGCGTTTTTAAAATGTATACATGGTAAAATATATGAACACATCATATGGATCATTTAGATAATATATGATTTTAGTAGATGCATCTATAAAATGGTCACATCTATGTTCATTATGAACTTGCAATTTGGTATTTATAAGATTGCTTACTCAAATAATTAGATTAAGAGTACAAGTTATAAGATAAAGATAATTTGTCTTGATAATGCTGATGAATTTACATTTTAAGTTTTATGATTCCTGTATAACAACTAAGATCATAGTTGAATTGCATGTTACTTATATTTATATTCAAAATAGTTTGGCAAAAATATTTATTAAATATCTCCAATTAATAGTTAGATCATTGTTTATGAGAACAAAATCTCATTTAGCATGGGGATATGTTATATGCAGCATCATTTGTACGCATCAGACCTATAAATTATCATAAATTCTTTTAATTACAATTGGTTTATGGTCAAAAGCCAAATATTTTTCATCTTAAGATTTATAAATATGCGATTTATGTTCCAATCCACCACAACGCACAAAGATGAGTCCTGAAAGAAAGTTGGATATATGTTAGATATGAATATCATTATATAATTCAATATATTGTCAATTATTGAAGATTTATTTAAAACAAAACTTGTTGATTATCATTTTGATGAATTAGTATTTTCAACATGAGAGATAGAGAGAAAGAGAATAAACAGTTGGAAAAAGAGATTGATTGGAATGCATTCATTATCTCATTTAGATCATTGCACTGAGCAATGTAAACCTTGATAAATCAATTTCATGTATATTATTTTAGATGATTACTTTGTTATATTCCCATGTGTTTATAACTGTTTTATATCAATTTACCCTAATATTATATGAAAATGAATATGTTGCACCATTTCCTTTAATTTCTATAATTTTGGTGATTTTATATAATTCCTAGCAAATCCTAATTAAGATTTTTATTTCTAGGAAATTATCAATCAAATCAGCAAAGGTATTATTAGAAAATTCTATAAAGAGAGTCCTAATGGAACCAAGATGGATTTTATTCTACCCCAGAAAGGAAAGTCTTGTTCATAAAGTTACAATGCACTCTAAAAGTTTCCTCAAGTAAAAAACAAACCTGAAGTTCAAAAGATAATGTATTACAAAATATTATGAATCAACTATCATATTTGTTTATCTGCCAAGAGTTACTAAATATCATATTCTAACTAAAAATGCTTCAATTAGGATTGATATCCCAGCAGAACAATCTATCAATACAAATGAAATTAAACCACGTTTAAAAAATAAAGACCGATCGATTCAATGATAAAATCCTAGAAAAAAAGATAAAGAAAAAATGATCAAGATGATCATAATACGGAGACAATTGTTTATGAAAATCCTAAAAACAAATTTTTTTATAAAACTCCAAAAGAGGTTCAAATAGCTGAAAATAATAAAAGTGAAGAGATCTCTATTAGTTATGTCACTGCAGGAAGAGGGTGTAATCGAAAAGATATAATTGTTGACAACATTTTTGAATAAAAAATTATTATTGAAATAATGAAACAAAATGAGGATTTTGAACCTAAATCTATCAATGAATGTAAATAAAGAAATGATTGGCCAAAATGAAAAAACGCAATTCAAACAAAATTGAATTCGCTTGAAAAGTAAAGTTTTTGTATCTGTAGTCCAAATATCTAAAGGTAAGCTAGTGAGAATATAAATGAGTTTGTATGCCAAAATTAAATGAGAAAAAGAATGAAATCGTGATATATATATATATATATATATATATATAAAGTATGAATTATGGCACAAATATTTGCCTAGTATCGATTATATATTCTCTTTTAGTAAATGCAATCACTTTCAGATATTTTATTAGTCGGGCAGTACATGAAAAATTTGACATGCGTCTAATGAATGTTATAACAACCTATTTATAAGGCTCACTCAAGTTTGAATTTCTATAAAAGTTTTTGAAGGATTCAAATTCAAAATGCTTGAACACATAAAAGTTCTGGGATATTTGTTCAATAAGGCTTCAGAGATTATCATACGGATTAAAACAATTATAGCATATATGATATAACCACCTTAGTGAATATTTACTAAATGAATGATATAAAAATTATCTAATTTATTATTGCACATTTATTAAAGGATATAGATCTAACTCATGATCTTTAAATGCTCCAACGAGAGAGAAAATTCATAGAACCCTTCAGCATAACCTTATCGAAAGAGTTGATGACGCCATTTGTTTTACGGTGCAAAAGCTAATGAGCCTAAAGGGATGCCTCCACAAAAGATGTCCCCAGTGAACAATCTTAATCAATAAGAATAGGAAGGAGACCACAAAAATAATCTTTTGGGCAAAAATCAAAGAAAATGAATATCGTGGAGAAAACAAGTAAAATGAACCCTCATTGTTTGAAATGTCATAAGGTGAACAAGGGTTCAGACAATCCAAATTTTACAAAACTAAACTAAGAATATGAACCTGACTAACAAATCACTTGCATTCTAGTTAAAGGTCCATATTGAAGAATGGCCGCACACTCAAGCCAAGCTCTTCAACGATACTAAAAGGCAACAACATTTACAAGGGTTACAAGCCTAGTCATGTTGATGGTGGATGGACTAAAAAGTTTCTCTAGTATGATTTAGCTTTAGTATGATGAGACATGTCACCTAGGGCTACAATAGGGCCAGGCTGAGCCAAGCTTTTCTAATCTCAATCCCAACCCTATATGTTTTTAATTAAGTCCATTCCTACCTTGGCCCTAATTTATGGCCTATAATTCTTGTTCCTGACTGTAAACCCTATAGGGCCAAGTCAAGCCCATTCTTGCTCTAACTGTCCCTAATTGAACAAAGTCGAGATGGGTTGGCCCTGACTCTATCCCTATCCCTAATTGGCCCTAACTCAGTCCCTATCCCTAATGGCTCTGAATCCTGATCCTGACCTTAATTGGCCCTTATCATGTCCATGTCCCTGATTGGCACTAACACTATCCCTGATTGGCCCTAGCACTGACCCTGTCCTTGACCCTACCACTGTTCCTGATTGACCTTGACACTATACCTAACACTGATTGGTGGTGACGCTACACCTATCCTTGATAGACCCTAACCCTGTCCCTATCCCTAATTAGCCATGTCTCTGTCCCTATCCTTAATTAAATTTGAATCATATATATATTTGATATACATAATCTAACTTTTTATTAATTTTGAATCTAATCTATTGTTCAACTTGAACCATCCAATGTATAAAAATATCGGTCTATTATAGACGTATTATATTGTAAAGTGACTAACAAATGCTATTTGATGTTAATGTTTAAAGTTTTACACTTTTCATTATTCTAATGTTAAAATATGACTAATCAATATATAAGATATTATAAAAAAAACTTAAATGCGTACAAAACGAGTTCATTTATTTATTTGGAAAACAAAAAGGGTATATATAGACAAATTACCAGTGGCACTTTGTGACTTGTTTTTAATATTAATTTCACTTCATTTTTCTTTTTTTTTTTTTTTGAATAATACCAATGATTTTGCCCTATTCTTAATTGAAAAAGAAGATTCTTATTTTAAAAAATATAAATGAAATGATTTATTCGTCAATTTCTTTGGGTTAATTTTTCATGTTCACTTGGTTGATTTTAATTAATTGGATTAAAATTTCGATTCCAAGCAAGTCAATAATAATTTACATAAAAATATTAATAAGAATGTAAGATGTAACAAATGATTTAGTCTTTCTTATATATAACATATTAAAAGATAAAATAAAATAATCACTTATTTTTACTCAATGACAATAACAAAAGAACTAAAAAATAATATAAAACCAAGTGGGTTCATTCGGTTGGAATGACCTAGGGTCAAAATCAGGGTTTTGATCAATGTTACTATGAAGCTCAATATTAGGATGAAAGCTAGGGTTAGGATCAAAGTTAAAATCAAGGACAAAATTAGGATCAAAATCAAAGTTAAAATCAGAATCAAAATTAGAAACAAAATCAAGGCTAGAATAAAAAAGAAAGTCAGAGTCAAAATCAGTGACAAACCCATGGTCAAAATTAGGGCCCAAATGGGACAAACTATAATCCCAAGCTTGTCCTTAGCCCTAAGGAGCTAGAATATTTTGGTCATAACCCACCCTTAAGGCCAAAATCTTGAGTTAAAGCCTTTTTTGGGCTCACGGTGGAACAAGGCGGGTCTGGGCCACCAAGGCTAAACTTGCACCTCTAATATTGTCACCATTAGGTTTGGATAGATAATAGCACGAGGGACTCTTCATGATAGTGACGTACAACTATTTTCGCTTTGAGGATTTAGGAGATCACTATCAGATCAAGATCTTCAAAGATTACCATAGAGGTTGCGCCTTGGTCTAAAAGTAACCCAAGGTAGAATAATGTTAATCTTCCTATCCTAGATATATTTTTCCCTTGTGAGTATCATGTGTTGGAAATTATGTATATATTTTTTTGATTTTTTTAATTTTTTTTAATATTTTATGTGCAAAGGGGATATTGGGAGAAACTTTTTTGGGGGGGGGTTACAAAATAGGTTATATATTTTAGTAACCACCGCATTAGTGAGTAAGTAACGGAGTAATTCATTCGCACGAGCGAATCTCTGAGAAACGGCGGCTCCATCTCTCTCTCCCTCTCTCTTAGAATCGCAGGCTTAGATTTTCTTCTTTGCTAGTATTTGATCTTCATTCCATTAATCCACGGCATTTGGGTTGTGGATATTATTCCCTTTCCCTGTGATTGTGGAATCTCGCCGGTAAATCTTTGGTGGTGGAACGAGAACGTGGATCTAGACTTCCGCTGCGAATACTTCAAGTAAGGGAAAGCGAATTCAGGTAAGGAATTTTTTCCCCATCAATTAATTGAATTGAATTACTTTTGATGTATTACCGACATTGGCATCAGAGCCATTGGTTCCCACGTTTATTGTTCCTCCCCATTGTTTAATTTTATTGTATGGATCCAATGGGAGGATCAAGGGTTTAATCTGAAACCCATGGGAGAATTGATAGGGTTTTTGGAAACCTTTAATTTTGATTCGGATCCGAGTGGGAGGATCCCTGTGAATTTTCCTAATGAAGATTTGCATGAATTGATAATCCATGATGATAATTTTTGTTAATAATTATTGTTGGATTTTTTTCATGTGTTTTTGGATGAATTTTTGTAAAAGAAAAAAAAAACGTGATTTTCCGTTTTTTTGAAAAAATTCCGTTCAAAGAAGAAAAAAAAAAAAAATCGTTAAATGGGGAATTGACGTCATTGTGTACCGGACGGATCGTCGAGAAGGTGAGCCATCTCGGAATCCGTTTGGTCACGAAGCTTGACGGACTCTCGGATGGTGCGCCATCTCGGAATCCGTTTGGTCACGAAGCCGAGACGGACTCTCGGACGGTGCGCCGTCTCGGAATCCCGTCTGGTCACGGAGAATCATGACAGGATCTGTCCGCTCGGTGAGACGGCAGTCCATTGGGGCTGATGGACTCCAGACGGAGAGCCGTCTTGGAATCTGTCTCAGACGGATTGTCAGACGGTGATCCGTCTCAGAATCCGTCTGAGTTTTTTGTCCAATTTTGAATGTGTTTCTATTTATTGGACATCAATGGCTCACAATCTATGTGATGTTTGAGCATTAAGGGCCTAATGGGGCCTAGTGGGAGCTAATGAGGTAGAAGTGTTCTGTGTGAACCACCTCATAGCTTGAACATGATTGAATGTTTTATTTTAATAAAACTATTTTTTATTTATGGGTCTATCAATCATGTTTCTTGCACAGAATGAAGCTAGTGTATAAGTCTATGTGGGTTTGCATGAGAATTTGATTGAATGTTTTTTTAGCATCTCTTTTGGTTTAAGTGCTTATCCCATAGGTTGACTATGCTAGTGTGATTTTTTGTTGCATGAGTTGTGTTTTATGCTAGATTTATTGAACTCATTCTTGTATGTAATGTCTCTAGAATAAATGGCTGCTACCAAGAGCATTGTTGCTAACTTCGCGAAAGGAGATAAACCGAATGAGAGGTATTATGACCTTTGGCACCGAAAGGTGCAGTATCTCCTAGAAGAATAGAACATGCTGGAAACCGTAAACTAGACCATGTCCCCCACCTGAGGAAGGTACTACTGCACAATATAGCAGGAACCTTGAGCTTTACAATGCCTGGAAGAGGAAAGACCGGGTAGCCAGGATTACAATCCTGAGCTCCATGAGGGATGACCTGATGCTTCGTTATGAGAAGCATAGGACTGCAAAGTCTTTGTGGGAGGCTGTGAAGTTCCAGTATGGAGGGACTTCCACCACAAGAGGCCGCCAGCTCGGACTCACCTTTGACGGTTATAAGATGCGCCAGGGTCACACCATGAGGTAGCATATAACCATCATGTCTAACATGATTAGTGAGTTGAGCGAATGTGGGCGCCGAAAGGCGAGAGGAGCAAGTCTTCGCAGTCATCAGGTCATTGCCAAAGACTTGGGAGCATATGAAGATCTTCTTGACTCATGTTGATGAGGTCAAGACATTTGATCAAGCTGCCAAGCACCTTGAGCTAGAGGAGGATCGGATGTTGGCCGATGTCCCTCACATTGAAGTAGTTAGTTCTGCTGAAGCAAGCACTAGTAAGGGTGCGGAGGCTTCAAGCGCAAGAAGGAGAGAGCTCAACCTCGGTGGTCTAAGCAAAGTAACCAGAGGTGGGAACAGAAACAAGAGTGGTTTATGAGACATGGTTTTAGAGTTGTATTTGAAAACAATTCTTTGGTTTTGTATCCGGGTGATACGGTTTATGGTTATGGTTTTCTTGAATGGTTTCATTGTATTGGATACAATTGATTATTCATTTAATTCTAGTAGTGCTTTTGTTTGCCAAGATACTTGTGTGTATTGATTCTAATTTGTGGCATGCTAGACTAAGACATATTGGCTTAGATAGGATGAACAGGTTGGCAAGAGAAGGTCTCTTAGGCCAAGGTTCACTATCGATTTGCCAACTTTGTGAGTCATGTCTAGCGGGGAAAAGCAACTAGAAAACCATTTGAAAAGGCTTTGAGAGCCTCTCTTCCTTTAGAACTTATCCATTCGGATGTGTGTGGACCCATGAATGTGCATACTAGAAAAGGACAGTCATATTTCATCACATTCATAGATGACTATACAAGGTATGGTCACATTTATCTAATTTCTCATAAGTCGGAAGCTCTGGAATGTTTTAAGAAATTCATGAGCTTGGTTGAGAATCGAGTTAGATAAAAGGATTAAAACTCTTAGAACGAATAGAGGTAGAGAGTATCTCTCCGATATGTTCAAAGGGTTATGTGATGAAAAGGGGATATCTAGACAACTTACTATTCCGGGGACTCCACGCCAAAATGGGGTTCTTTGAGAGGAGGAATAGAACCTTGCTAGACATGGTGAGATCCATGATGGCGCAGGCAAATCTACCCATCTCTTATTGGGGAGATGCTTTGCTTGGCTGCGGCCTATATCCTCAACGAGTTCCAACCAAATCGGTTCCTTCCACACCATATGAGTTGTGGACCGGAAGGAAGCTGGATTTGAGTTACTTGCGCGCATGGGGATGTGCGGCATATGTTCACTCTACTTCTCACCAATATGGAAAGCTTGGACCCAGAGGAAGAAAGTGTATCTTTGTGAGATATTCGAACCCTCAAAGGGCCATGTCTTCATTGGACTAGATGAGAATGAGAGGAGAAACGGAACTTGAGTCTAGGGATGCAACATTCTTGGAGAATGATTTTCCATCTCTTTCGGGAGTTAACAAAGAATCATCGGAATTCTTTGAGATACAAGATAGTGGTCTTGTCACTCCGGGGATTCGGATTCTGGATAATGAACCTGGGGTTCATCCGGAAGATCCTAGTGGGAGTGGGAGTGCAGATGTGATAGCTACCTTAGACGGTGAGCAATCGACATGCACTTGCGCCGTAGTAGGCGCGGGCTAGTTCCTCGTCGACGTTTCGACATAGAGGATGAAGCCTACATGGTAACTCCTGAAGAGATTGAGTGTGAGATGATTTCAGTCGATGAGCATGAACCAAAGAGCGTGCGGGAAGCTCTTGCGGGGGTCAAGCTCAAAGGAATGGTTAAAAGCAATAAAGGAAGAGTTGGAGTCGATGAAAGTTAATCATGTCCGGGACTTGGTTGACTTGCCGCCGAGGCCGAAAGGCGATTGGGAACAAGTGGGTTCTCAAGATCAAAAGAAAGGCGGATGGATCTATTGAGAGATTCAAGGCTCGTTTAGTGGCTAAGGGCTACACCCAACGAGAGGGCGTTGATTATGAGGAAACTTTTCCCCTGTGGTTAGGTTTGCCTCAATTCGCCTCATACTAGCCATTGTTGCTCGGTTGGACTTGGAGCTTTATCGGATGGATGTAAAAACTGCTTTTCTCAATGGAGAACTTGAGGAAGAGATCTATATGGATCAACCTCAAGGCTTTGAAACACATGGACTTGAGCGCAAAGTGTGCAAGCTTAAGAAGTCCATATATGGCTTAAAGCAAGCATCTAGGCAGTGGAATGTGCGCTTCCACCAAGCTATGATGGAAAATGGTTTTTCCATGCTTGAGGAAGACCCATTGTGTTTACACCAAGAGATACGATAATAATTATGTCATTCGACAGCTTTGTACGTAGATGACATACTTATGGCAGATAGCAATAGCAAGGAGCTATTGGAAACCATTCGAGAAATGGTTGTCCTCCGTATTTGATATGAAGGACATGGGTGAAGCAAGCTATGTGCTTGGTGTCAAGATTGTCGAGAAATAGGCAAAAGAGATTCTTTGGGTTTATCTCAAGAGACCTATATTGACAATGTCTTGACGAGATACCAAATGCACAACTGCTGCAAACCAATTGATACTCCGGTGGAGAAGGGTTTGCATTTGAGCCTTGATATGGGTCCTAAGACTCGAGAGGGGAAAACCAAGATGGAAAGAGTTCCATATTCCGGTGCGGTGGGTAGCCTTATGTACGCTATGATGTGTACTAGGCCGGATATTTGTTATGCGGTGGGTTTGGTTAGTCGGTACCAATCAAACCCGGGCATAGAAACCTTTGGAAAGCGATCAAGAGGATATTGAGATATCTCGGAGGAACGAGTAACTACATGTTGTGTTACCAAGGATCGGATTTGCGGTTAGTTGGCTATAGTGATGCCGGTGGGCTGGAGACATCGATGAGCGCAAATCAACCTCTGGATATGCTTTCTTGCTGAATGGCGGGGCCATTTCGTGGTGTAGCAAGAAACGAGGCTTGTATATCCCTCTCGACCATGGAAGCGAGTATGTGGCATGCTCAGCTGCGGTTCAAGAGGCTGTTTGGTTAAGGAGATTCCTTCGACATCTTGGGATTGTGATGACATCCAAAGAGGCTGCCCTTGTCTCTTTTGTGATAGTACGGCGGCTCTTAGCTATGTCAAGGACCCCAAGTATCATGGGAAGACCAAACATATACAATTGAGATATCACTTTGTTAGAGACATTACATCAAGAAAGAAAGTTGTACTTAAGCACATATCTACTAGTTTGATGGTAGCTGACCCTCTTACCAAACCTATAGCCAAGGATGTTTTTATTTCTCATGTAAAATCCTTGGGCTTGCGTAGATTGTGACTTATTTTTGTCTTGAGACTTTCTTATTAATGAGTAATATGAGTTCATTCCAGCATTTATTCTTATTCACTTTACGTGTGATTGTGTTTCTTCTAGCATAAAACAACATATGTCAATAGAAACTCGGGTTAGGCGCAAGGG